>NW_027361890.1:5840000-6220000 GCF_039654945.1 Dendrobates tinctorius
GTATTAATCTTCCTCACCCACACTACGATACCACTACACCTCTGATGGTCCTCATTTCCGATGTGGCATCCATCACCGCCATTCTTCACAGTAATATGCCAATCTGTGTCAGGACCAGTCCCTGGACACTTTGCCCCCTGTGCCAATGACCCCAGAGCCCTGTGCCCACCCGGTAACGCACACTGTACTGACGCCGTAGGCTGAATGCCAGGTCTCATTTGTATGGCGGTAGGAGTGCAGCAGATATTGACCAGTTCTCCATGTCAGGGTCAGATCAGCCGCTGCTGCCAATCACTATATTCTCAGCAATGTGGCAAACTTCTGGGCTTTTATCAATCAATAATCCCATTGTGTGACCTAACAGGGCGCAGATCTGGGATGTGTGGAATCCAGAATAATGGGCTCCCTATAGGGTCGGGGTCAGCACATTACACATTAAGGAAAGAGTTAGAGCGGGGTAATCCGACACATTCATCCCCGAACATAGCGCCCTGACTGCACCTAGTGCCGCCCCAATCCGGGCCACCAATAATCCCAAAATGACTCCGGTGCCTCGATGTGCTGCTACTACAAGACACCACCCCATCCCCCCATGCCCCAAACATCACATTTGCTACTTTAACAAAAAAAAATCCCTTTAAAAACACAATGCAATCTGATGTTGAAGGAGAACTGCAACAATCTTCCATTAACCCTATATCCCCCAGTAAGATTCCAATCAGCCATATATCTCCGCGGTCACCTGCCTGTTACAGGTCCCACGTCAGTCCCTAGTCCAGCACTATACAGAACACTTGTAAACTGGAAATCTGAGCATTACTCCAGTCACATTGGCCATGTACAATGAGGACCCCCACAAAACCCACCTAGAGCCCCTCTAATCACAGCCCTGGAGAGAGTAGGAAACCTCGTGTGCTGTGCCGCAGATTTCACCCCCTATAAGTAACCGTCATTCACATCAGGTATAACTCGGTCACATACAGAAGGGACCCCCAAAACTCAAAGCCCCCTCCCCACAATGCACAGAAAGCCAGATCCATCAGTAACAATACCGTCAGCTGTGCTGTGCTTGTCTCCAGCGCTCAGATGGATGTAGACCCCCAGGCAGTGCAGGACCCCCAGGCTCAGTCCCCAGGCTCCCATGGTGCTGTCACCCGGGGGGCTCCGGCCGCTCTCCCACTGCAGGATGCGATCGCTGCGGAGGGATACGCTGGTGCTGTGATGTGACGCCGGCGGAAGGATCAAATTCAGCACTGAAAAAAATTCAGGTTTTAAAGAGACAGCAAATCCTGAAATGAGATTTTCAGCAATTACTGGTGTTACTGCGCCTAATAGGGGGCCAGAGGGGTGACTGCTAGGTGCATGGACCCCACAAGGAATAAGCCCAGGCAGATGTAACTTGGCTTCTTGGAAATGATGCTGAGCAGTCCTGTGCCTCACCTGCTGCCTGACCCTCACCTCACAGGTTCTGTGCCTCACCTGCTGCCTGCCCCGTACCTCACAGGTTCTGTTCCTCACCTGCTGCCTGCCCCTCACCTCACAGGTCCTGTGCCTCACCTGCTGCCTGCCCCGTACCTCACAGGTTCTGTTCCTCACCTGCTGCCTGCCCCTCACCTCACAGGTCCTGTGCCTCACCTGCTGCCTGCCCCGTACCTCACAGGTTCTGTTCCTCACCTGCTGCCTGCCCCTCACCTCACAGGTCCTGTGCCTCACCTGCTGCCTGCCCCTCACCTCACAGGTTCTGTTCCTCACCTGCTGCCTGCCCCTCACCTCACAGGTCCTGTGCCTCACCTGCTGCCTGCCCCTCACCTCACAGGTTCTGTGTCTCTCCTGCTGCCTGCCCCTCACCTCACAGGTTCTGTTCCTCACCTGCTGCCTGCCCCTCACCTCACAGGTCCTGTGCCTCACCTGCTGCCTGCCCCTCACCTCACAGGTTCTGTGCCTCACCTGCTGCCTGCCCCTCACCTCACAGGTTCTGTTCCTCACCTGCTGCCTGCCCCTCACCTCACAGGTTCTGAGCCTCACCTGCTGCCTGCCCCGTACCTCACATGTTCTGTGCCTCACCTGCTGCCTGCCCCGCACCTCACAGGTTCTGTTCCTCACCTGCTGCCTGCCCCGTACCTCACATGTTCTGAGCCTCACCTGCTGCCTGCCCCTCACCTCACAGGTCCTGTGCCTCACCTGCTGCCTGCCCCGTACCTCACAGGTTCTGTTCCTCACCTGCTGCCTGCCCCTCACCTCACAGGTCCTGTGCCTCACCTGCTGCCTGCCCCTCACCTCACAGGTTCTGTGCCTCTCCTGCTGCCTGCCCCTCACCTCACAGGTTCTGTTCCTCACCTGCTGCCTGCCCCTCACCTCACAGGTCCTGTGCCTCACCTGCTGCCTGCCCCTCACCTCACAGGTTCTGTGCCTCACCTGCTGCCTGCCCCTCACCTCACAGGTTCTGTTCCTCACCTGCTGCCTGCCCCTCACCTCACAGGTTCTGAGCCTCACCTGCTGCCTGCCCCGTACCTCACATGTTCTGTGCCTCACCTGCTGCCTGCCCCGCACCTCACAGGTTCTGTTCCTCACCTGCTGCCTGCCCCGTACCTCACATGTTCTGAGCCTCACCTGCTGCCTGCCCCTCACCTCACAGGTCCTGTGCCTCACCTGCTGCCTGCCCCGTACCTCACAGGTTCTGTTCCTCACCTGCTGCCTGCCCCTCACCTCACAGGTCCTGTGCCTCACCTTCTGCCTGCCCCGTACCTCACAGGTTCTGTTCCTCACCTGCTGCCTGCCCCTCACCTCACAGGTCCTGTTCCTCACCTGCTGCCTGCCCCTCACCTCACAGGTTCTGTTCCTCACCTGCTGCCTGCCCCTCACCTCACAGGTTCTGTTCCTCACCTGCTGCCTGCCCCTCACCTCACAGGTTCTGTTCCTCACCTGCTGCCTGCCCCTCACCTCACAGGTTCTGAGCCTCACCTGCTGCCTGCCCCGCACCTCACAGGTTCTGTGCCTCTCCTGCTGCCTGCCCCTCACCTCACAGGTTCTGTTCCTCACCTGCTGCCTGCCCCTCACCTCACAGGTTCTGTTCCTCACCTGCTGCCTGCCCCTCACCTCACAGGTTCTGTTCCTCACCTGCTGCCTGCCCCTCACCTCACAGGTTCTGTTCCTCACCTGCTGCCTGCCCCTCACAGGTTCTGAGCCTCACCTGCTGCCTGCCCCGTACCTCACAGGTTCTGTTCCTCACCTGCTGCCTGCCCCTCACCTCACAGGTCCTGTGCCTCACCTGCTGCCTGCCCCGTACCTCACAGGTTCTGTGCCTCACCTGCTGCCTGCCCCTCACCTCACAGGTCCTGTGCCTCACCTGCTGCCTGCCCCTCACCTCACAGGTTCTGTTCCTCACCTGCTGCCTGCCCCTCACCTCACAGGTTCTGTTCCTCACCTGCTGCCTGCCACTCACCTCACAGTTTCTGTTCCTCACCTGCTGCCTGCCCCTCACCTCACAGGTTCTGAGCCTCACCTGCTGCCTGCCCCGCACCTCACAGGTTCTGTGCCTCTCCTGCTGCCTGCCCCTCACCTCACAGGTTCTGTTCCTCACCTGCTGCCTGCCCCTCACCTCACAGGTTCTGTTCCTCACCTGCTGCCTGCCCCTCACCTCACAGGTTCTGTTCCTCACCTGCTGCCTGCCCCTCACCTCACAGGTTCTGTTCCTCACCTGCTGCCTGCCCCGTACCTCACAGGTTCTGAGCCTCACCTGCTGCCTGCCCCTCACCTCACAGGTCCTGTGCCTCACCTGCTGCCTGCCCCGTACCTCACAGGTCCTCACCTGCTGCCTGCCCCTCACCTCACAGGTCTGTGCCTCACCTGCTGCCTGCCCCGTACCTCACAGGTTCTGTTCCTCACCTGCTGCCTGCCCCTCACCTCACAGGTCCTGTGCCTCACCTGCTGCCTGCGCCGTACCTCACAGGTTCTGTTCCTCACCTGCTGCCTGCCCCTCACCTCACAGGTCCTGTGCCTCACCTGCTGCCTGCCCCTCACCTCACAAGTTCTGTTCCTCACCTGCTGCCTGCCCCTCACCTCACAGGTTCTGTTCCTCACCTGCTGCCTGCCCCTCACCTCACAGGTTCTGTTCCTCACCTGCTGCCTGCCCCTCACCTCACAGGTTCTGAGCCTCACCTGCTGCCTGCCCCGCACCTCACAGGTTCTGTGCCTCTCCTGCTGCCTGCCCCTCACCTCACAGGTTCTGTTCCTCACCTGCTGCCTGCCCCTCACCTCACAGGTTCTGTTCCTCACCTGCTGCCTGCCCCTCACCTCACAGGTTCTGTTCCTCACCTGCTGCCTGCCCCTCACCTCACAGGTTCTGAGCCTCACCTGCTGCCTGCCCCTCACCTCACAGGTCCTGTGCCTCACCTGCTGCCTGCCCCGTACCTCACAGGTTCTGTTCCTCACCTGCTGCCTGCCCCTCACCTCACAGGTCCTGTGCCTCACCTGCTGCCTGCCCCGTACCTCACAGGTTCTGTTCCTCACCTGCTGCCTGCCCCTCACCTCACAGGTTCTGTTCCTCACCTGCTGCCTGCCCCTCACCTCACAGGTTCTGTTCCTCACCTGCTGCCTGCCCCTCACCTCACAGGTTCTGAGCCTCACCTGCTGCCTGCCCCTCACCTCACAGGTTCTGAGCCTCACCTGCTGCCTGCCCCGCACCTCACAGGTTCTGTGCCTCTCCTGCTGCCTGCCCCTCACCTCACAGGTTCTGTTCCTCACCTGCTGCCTGCCCCTCACCTCACAGGTTCTGTTCCTCACCTGCTGCCTGCCCCTCACCTCACAGGTTCTGTTCCTCACCTGCTGCCTGCCCCTCACCTCACAGGTTCTGAGCCTCACCTGCTGCCTGCCCCTCACCTCACAGGTCCTGTGCCTCACCTGCTGCCTGCCCCATACCTCACAGGTTCTGTTCCTCACCTGCTGCCTGCCCCTCACCTCACAGGTCCTGTGCCTCACCTGCTGCCTGCCCCGTACCTCACAGGTTCTGTTCCTCACCTGCTGCCTGCCCCTCACCTCACAGGTTCTGTTCCTCACCTGCTGCCTGCCCCTCACCTCACAGGTTCTGTGCCTCACCTGCTGCCTGCCCCTCACCTCACAGGTTCTGAGCCTCACCTGCTGCCTGCACCTCACATGTTCTGAGCCTCACCTGCTGCCTGCCCCTCACCTCACATGTTCTGTGCCTCACCTGCTGCCTGCCCCTCACCTCACAGATCCTGTGCCTCACCTGCTGCCCCTCACCTCACATGTTCTGAGCCTCACCTGCTGCCTGCCTCTCACCTCACAGGTTCTGTGCCTCACCTGCTGCCTGCCCCTCATCTCACAGGTTCTGTGCCTCAGCTGCTGCCTGCCCCGCACCTCACAGGTTCTGTGCCTCACCTGCTGCCTGCCCCATACCTCACATGTTCTGTGCCTCACCTGCTGTCTGCCCCGCACCTCACAGGTTCTGTGCCTCACCTACTGCCCGCACCTCACAGGTTCTGTGCCTCACCTGCTGCCTGCCCCTCACCTCACAGGTTCTGTGCCTCACCTGCTGCCTACCCTGCACCTCACATGTTCTGTGCCTCACCTGCTGCCTACCCCACACCTCACAGGTTCTGTGCCTCACCTGCTGCCTGCCCCTCACTTCACAGGTTCTGTTTCTCACCTCCTGCCTGCCCCTCACCTCACATGTTCTGAGCCTCACCTGCTGCCTGCCCCTCACCTCACAGGTTCTGAGCCTCACCTGCTGCCTGCCCCTCACCTCACATGTTCTGTGCCTCACCTGCTGCCTGCCCCTCATCTCACAGATCCTGTGCCTCACCTGCTGCCCCTCACCTCACATGTTCTGAGCCTCACCTGCTGCCTGCCTCTCACCTCACAGGTTCTGTGCCTCACCTGCTGCCTGCCCCTCATCTCACAGGTTCTGTGCCTCAGCTGCTGCCTGCCCCTCACCTCACAGGTTCTGTGCCTCACCTGCTGCCTGCCCCTCACCTCACAGGTTCTGTTCCTCACCTGCTGCCTGCCCCTCACCTCACATGTTCTGTGCCTCACCTGCTGCCTGCCCCGCACCTCACAGGTTCTGTTCCTCACCTGCTGCCTGCCCCTCACCTCACAGGTTCTGTTCCTCACCTGCTGCCTGCCCCTCACATCACAGGTTCTGTTCCTCACCTGCTGCCTGCCCCGCACCTCACAGGTTCTGTGCCTCACCTGCTGCCTGCCCCTCACCTCACAGGTTCTGTTCCTCACCTGCTGCCTGCCCCGCACCTCACAGGTTCTGTGCCTCACCTGCTGCCTGCACCTCACCTCACATGTTCTGTGCCTCACCTGCTGCCTGCCCCTCACCTCACAGGTTCTGAGCCTCACCTGCTGCCTGCCCCTCACCTCACAGGTTCTGTTCCTCACCTGCTGCCTGCCCCTCACCTCACATGTTCTGTGCCTCTCCTGCTGCCTGCCCCGCACCTCACAGGTTCTGTGCCTCACCTGCTGCCTGCCCCTCACCTCACAGGTTCTGTGCCTCTCCTGCTGCCTGCCTCGCACCTCACAGGTTCTGTTCCTCACCTGCTGCCTGCCCCTCACCTCACATGTTCTGTGCCTCACCTGCTGCCTGCCCCTCACCTCACAGGTTCTGTTCCTCACCTGCTGCCTGCCCCTCACCTCACATGTTCTGTGCCTCTCCTGCTGCCTGCCCCGCACCTCACAGGTTCTGTGCCTCTCCTGCTGCCTGCCCCTCACCTCACAGGTTCTGTGCCTCTCCTGCTGCCTGCCTCGCACCTCACAGGTTCTGTGCCTCACCTGCTGCCTGCCCGCACTTCACAGGTTCTGTGCCTCACCTGCTGCCTGCCCCGTACCTCACAGGTTCTGTTCCTCACCTGCTGCCTGCCCCTCACCTCACAGGTTCTGTGCCTCTCCTGCTGCTTGCCCCGCACCTCACAGGTTCTGTGCCTCTCCTGCTGCCTGCCCCTCACTTCACAGGTTCTGTGCCTCTCCTGCTGCCTGCCTCGCACCTCACAGGTTCTGTGCCTCACCTGCTGCCTGCCCGCACTTCACAGGTTCTGTGCCTCACCGGCTGCCTGTCCGCACCTCACAGGTCTGCACATTCACATTCCCACTGCCAAAACTAATTTGCCTGTGCTGTATCCATGTACATTGCCTCCCTCCTGGTGCTGCACATTGTTTCTCCACTTTCCAGTCTGGTGAAGGTTTTTTGTGCTTTTGCTTTATCTTCCCTTCTTCCTAGAGTGAATGACACTATGCATCTTTAATGTACTGATGGGCTAAAACTCAGGGTGAAATCGTGAGAAAAATAAAAGCAATACCGCCATAGTTCTTTGGGTTTCGTCTGTATGACGGTCACTGTACGGCGTAACGGTACCAACCCGGACAATTATGTTTCCAGGACAATGTTTGCCATACAACTTGTAGTTATTTTTTATAAATATTTTAGTGGTTGAAAAACTTCAGAAACTTTGTAAAAAAAAAATAAATTTGTCAAGTGTGGCCATTTTCTGAATTTATTTTCTTTTGTCCATCAATGATGGGTGAGGGCTTGTTTCCTGCATGGCGAGCTGAAAATATTACTGATCACATTTTGGGGGGTCAAACAACATTTGTATTACATTTTGTGGGGGTGCGAGTGCAGCAAGGCATTCATTCATGGCACCCGGCTGCCATTAGCACATCAGCTGTCTGCCATCGTGTCACGGGTGAATGATGGCCACCAGAACAATTGTGCCATGAAATGCTGATGTCAGAGATTGAGAGCAGCACTTAAATTGTTAAATAGCACTGTTGGCTGTATAACACGGCTGGCTCCTGCCCAGTATAGAACGGGCTCAGCTCCTTTGCACTTGTCTTGTGTCAGGAAGGGGTTAACATTTTATTTTCAGTATTTGATTTATGAGCCAAGCTGTGCCACCATTGGTTGCTCTGGGCCAGGACTTGTGATAACAGAAATTCTGAATTATTGGATTTTGGGTTAAAAGAAATGTATTGCACATTAACGTCTAGAGCAGGGGTGCATGAGCTTTTCTGGGCCGAGCGCCGCATTGTCGTATTCAATGACTTCCAAGAGCTGCAGTAACATATAAAGGGGCTTTACCCTTTGAGAGGTTTCTAGCACATCCAAAGTATATGACACAAATGTGTAAGAGGCGCAGGTTCTACCACCATGACTCCCACTTATCTGTGGAATGGGGGTGCTGTATTCCCCCAATCAGTACTCTAGAGAGGAGGACACCCTGCACACATGTAAGGCCGTGTGCACACGTTGCGGATTCTGCGTTTCAGGCTGATTTAGCTGCGTTGTACAGTACCATTGTTTTCAATGGTAAACCGAAAAACGCTGTGCACATGCTGCGGATTTTTCCGCGTGGATTTACTGTGGGTTCAAATCCGCAGCATGTCAATTCTTTGGGCGGATTCTGCTGCGGTTTCACACCTTCTCCATTGTAGAGGTGTGAAACCGCAGGCTAATCCGCAGGTAAACAGCAGGTCTTTTGACCTGTGGATTTACCGGCGGATTTTTCCAAATCCGCGCCGAAAAATCCGTAGGACCTCAAACTACGTGTGCACATAGCCTCACTCTCTCCATTGAAGCCTGTGGGTGTTGTAGTATCTGGTTGCGTGTCACAATTCCCTTAGCATAGAATTGCAATAAAAAATTAAATTGTAGTACCGTGTTAGCTAGAAAAATTGATGTAAATACTTTTATGCTCAAAAATGACAAATATTCTCGGAGTGAAACCAGAAAAAATATATTTGCAGCTTTCAGAGCACAGTGGCTCCATCTTCAGACTGGTTTACAAATGAATGAATAAGACGAGAGCACAACATTTAAGAGACATTGCTGCAGGAGATTTCTTCATAAAGATTGGCTTATCTTTAGGAGGCATCTCCCCTTTCCCCTCATGAAGAAATGTCCTGTTGTAATATCACTTACATGTTGTGCTCTCGTCTTATTCATTCATTTGTAAACCAGTCTGAAGAAGGAGCCACTGTGCTCTGAAAGCTGCAAATATATTTTTTTCTGGTTTCACTCTGAGAATATTTTTGTCATTTTTGGGCATAAAAATATTTACCTTAGAATAGACTAGTGAGATCTGCACTCATACGCAGCCACCCTAATACTCTCTAATAAGAGATGAACGGATTTGTTCAGATTTTGGCCCCGAGTCTGATTTTGACATTTTCGTGCCACTTTCGAACACTATTCGGGACGAATGTATGTTTGATGATCGGTTCCGAAGATTTTCGGTAATCTCTACTCCCACTGACTCTAATGACGTTCGGCTGTGTTCGACGAATATTACAAAAACAGTATAATATGCCGATCGTATTCGGAACCAAATCTGAACAAATTTGCTCATTTCTACTCTAACTCACTTATGCCTGTTCTAACCTTAGTCTCTATATGTATGGGGAACTCAGATATGGACACCAGCGCTGCAAGACTACACTGTGATTTAGACCCCAATGCTGCAAGACAATAGTGCTAACCACTGAACCACGGACCTCAATGCTGCAAGACTATGGTGCTAATCACTGAACCACTGTGATATGGACCCCAATGCTGCAAGATTACAGTGCTAACCACTGAACCACTGTGATATGGACCCCAATGCAGCAAGACTACACTGTGATATGGACCTCAATGCTGCAAGACTATGGTGCTAACCACTGAACCACTGAGATATGGACCCCAGTCCTGCAAGATTACAGTGCTAACCACTGAACCACTGTGATATGGACCCCAATGCAGCAAGACTACACTGTGATATGGACCCCAATGCTGCAAGACTACGGTGCTAACCACTGAACTACTGTGATGTGGACCCCAATTTTGCAAGACTACGGTGCTAACCACTGAACTACTGTGATGTGGACCCCAATTTTGCAAGACTATGGTGCTAATCACTGAACCACTGTGATATGGACCCTAATGCTGCAAGACGACGGTGCTAACCACTGAACCACTGTGATGTGGACCCCAGTTCTGCAAGACTATGGCGCTAACCTGTATGCTTCACATTTTTTTTATATAGCACATGTATAATTGTGATACAAGGCAGCAGCATTGGCAAATTTAAAGAAGGGATGCACACCTCTAAGGGCTAAATCCAACAGTCAAGAAATATGGAGAGCGAGACAGCACATCCAGTGAAATTAAACTTTTAGACGGTGTGCATACAATGAGTTTCTGATGTATTTTTGATGCAGTTTATTTGCACCATGTCAAAATCGAAGCAGTTCCAGCAAAATCGATGGGATCTATTGAAATAATATGTACACTGTGCTTTTTTCCACTCTGCCTTAACTGACCTGTGGTGCGTGTTTCAGATATACTTGTGGCTACATTGAGTTTTATGTGCAGATTTTTCCCACAGACTTGCGGAAAATGTGGAAAATCCACAGATAAAATATGCACATGCACTTTTAGTTCACACCGCAGCAGAAATGAATCAAAAATGTGTTTAATCCACACATGGCTGTATCAATAAAATTTTGTGAAAGTCAAATATCAGGAAGTATCAAAATCAAAGCAGCTTTAATTAAAACATGACAAATCAACAAGATACAAAAAAACAGTATCAAAAACACAATAATAAAACGTAAAAAAATGCAAGTCGCCTAATTTAGTTACTAAGTACAGAAATGGTGCGGAAAATCTAAAACGTCAAAAACTCAGCAAATACTCATCGTAGGAACGTAGCCTTATGTTCATTTTATTTTTTGCGTACACTAATGATACGATGGACGGCAAATTCCCAGCAACTTGATACTTGGTCTTCTTTTCCCTTTTTTCCATCGCAATAGATAACACTGATAGATATTGCCATTCTGATGACGCTGTGGACACCATGAATATTCAGCGTGGAGTCATTTAAATAGAATGACATCACTGACTGTGATATGGTTTTTTATGAATGGAGTCACTAGTGGGTTTGAACCCACTTCTATACATTTGTCACATAGTCTCATGACACTTGAATAGTTTTGCACAATATTGGTGATATATGACATATAAAGCATTGGTTGCGCGCTGTGTTTGACTCTCTTCCGTAGTTTCTGCGTAGTGACACAATGATGATGTCACTACCCATTGTTACTATTACTGGTCACTGCTGCGTTATTGTCATACTGGAGAAAACCTCACTGGAGCTGAAACCTGCCATGGGTTATCAAAAGTTCATTTCACTGGATGTGCTGCCTCACTCTCCATATTTTATGTAAGTGTACTGATGTGGTCCGAAATCCCAGATCCTCATTGGATTTATGCTGTTTGCTTGGTTGATCTCATACAGTGTACAGTCAATTCTAGACCGGTTGCTACTAGAAACAGTCAACAATTAAAGTACAGGTGAACTCCTTTAATGAAGTGGAACAACTAGCTCATGGCATCAGATAATACATGGAGCCTTATGTAAAGACTACACTAGACTAATGAATGCAAATCACAAGCTGTGTGCAGTCGCTGAACAAGTAGACATTTAGCTCCGAGGGCATCAGAACTGTTCAGCAGAAAATTACCTACACTTTACATCAGGTTTTTGTGTTACATGTATTTAAAAAAAAAAAAAAAGAATGGAAATGTTTTTTTTCTTTCATCTCACAAACAGCACTAAAAATAAAAATCAGAAATGTCGCAATTTTTATATAGGTACTTTTCTAGACTCATACTGATGTTTCAAGAAATTCACATATACATTAGCAGCCTTATCTTGTCTTCACACCCCCAGATGAAGATCATATCGAAACGCGCGTTGGGGTAGGAACCAGGTCCCTCTTAGTCTCCTCACTGGTATGGTATGGTATTTGACTAGCACTTTATTAAGCTATGTTAGGCTCAGTAATGTTTACATGCACTCAGGCACTTTGTATTTGTTAAAGCTAGACACATAATTTAGAGTATAGCTCTTATTATCCCAATTGCACTTTGGCACTATATTTTGGCTTTTAGGACCTTTAAGTGTGAGCTACGCAATTTCTATAAGTGGCATTGCTAAGGCTATATTACTATCTGTATGCTAATATACATTGCCTACATATTTGGGACCATCTGTTGATCTGTTTATGACAGGAGGCATCATTATTTGTGAATTTTAATGATATTTTGATTGTGTGATATAAATAAAATATATGTTTAAATGATACATTCTTTTCCTGTCCATTAATGGGGGAGGCGTGGTTCTGTAGTTATCTTGTTTATTGAAGTATCTTATAAGTATGTGCAAAGGTCATTGTGAAGGGAGGAGGAGCAGGAGAGCTGTGAAATCACCTTTTGCACAATGTGAGGAGTCTCCGGTGCTGGCGCTGTGAGAGGCAGGAGCATGACTGTAAATACAGTATGTTATTGCATGTATTACGTGTGGTCCCATGCTGACTAGACGTGCGTGGCCTAGCTGTCACAAGGGTGTCACAACCCCCTAGAAGACCTGGAGTTAGACAACCACATCGGGTAATGATTCGCAGGTCTTCTTTAGAGATGCTGCGATATCTGTCCCATATTAAATGCATTTAGTTTCCTGTGGTGCTGCAGAGGTTAGCGACCCTTTTTAAGCTGGTCAGAAACATGCAGCTCCATTTCAGCTACTTCTGATCTGGTCATTACTTCTTCCTATAAAAACTGCTCAGACCTTATTTTCTTTGCTGGTGAAAGATTCATCTTCCTGTACTGTGTGCTAAAGCTAAGTGGTTGGAGTAGAGTTGTTTCTAGTAGTGATCTGTGGTTTGCTATAGTATGTGTGTGCTTATCTCCTGGTCCCTGTTCCCATTCAGTTTATTCCTTCCAGTCCCTATCCTCCTCCCTATTGTTGGGTAGTGCTTTTTTTACAACAGAAGTTTTCTGTAATACCTGTTTTGTCTTTTTGTCTTGTTTACCTTACTTTTCTGTCTGATGCCTCATGGGGTGGGGAGGGGACAGATCAGGGTTTAACAGGAGCAGAGTAAGGTAAGATACTCAGGCCTCTCTACCTTCAAGAGTACTCCTGGGAAAGGAATAGTTGGGATCCCAATTCCAGGGACAGTTTGAGCCGCCCTTTCCTTACTGAGACCGTCACATTGTGACACTAGTTCAATGCAACTGTACTGAGAGAGACTGGGCATGTCTAGTCAGATTATGGACGGAAGTTGGCAAATCGCATACTTGCGGTCACATGACTGCTGCTCCTGGCAATGGTACTAGAGAATCCCCCAGATTCATAAGTCTGCAGTCACATAGAGTGACTGCAGACTTGTAGCCAAAGGCTGAACAAATGATTTAACTGTTACACCTCCGGACTCTCACCTGGGGACCGCCTCTTCCCGGCGCCCTCCCGGTCCGCTCTCACGCCGTTCCTCGTCTGGCTTTGCAGGGTCGCGGAGCGTCAGAGGTCCGCGCATGCGCGCTTGCTCTTCCCCGGCCGCCAGGCATCCTGGGAGCTCGTGACCCGGTGGCTCCGCCCCATCATGGCGGCGCCCACCAGGTATTTCTGCTTGGCGTCTTGGCAGGTAAGACGCCTGTTTGTCAATCTCTGTGGCGCTAAGCATTCTATGCGCAGCGTCACCCCCGACTCTCAGGTCCCTGCGCAGCCTCTGTGCTGTGGTCAGCTTTCTGCCTTGTTTCCCGCCTGGCATCCCCATCCGGTTGCTCCCTCCTCCGTCCTCTCGTCCTACCTCCCTCTCCTGTACCTCCGCTAGCCATCCTGTATTACTACCGTGCCTGTTCCTCGCCTGTACCACTGCCTCTGTAGTTGTCTGTCTCCTGTGTATTGTGCCTCTTCCCTCATATCTTGTGTTTTGCCAGTACCCCTTGGTCCAGTGTCTCCTAATCTTCTTGTGTCCCCCTTCTGTTTCAGCTATTAGTCTCTGCTCGTCCTGATCCATCCCGGCCCCCACAGCGGGTCTCCTCCTGCCTCGGGTCCATACCCTCCCTCGTATGCTCTCCTGCACTCTGATCTTCTCTCCTGCAAACACCCCGGGTCGTCCATTTGGTTCCGGCTGTCGTGGTTCCATCTCCCTTGGGCCTGCCCCTAACACTCCCTGTATAGGGGGTGGTCATCACCTGGTCCGCTCTCCCTTGGGGGCTCTGGAGCCACGACCCAGAGGGTCCACTCTCGGGTTCCTACCTAGAACCCTAACATTAACATTATGCAATAATGCTTTTCTTTGTGATCTTGTATGCCCTAATGGACCTCATTAATAAGGTCTGTCAAGATTCTCAAGTATTTATATAGAATTCAATCTAGACATCATGACATTATCGTGAACAGAGGAGTAGCAGTTTTGCAGTAGATAAACAAGGACCTTTCTATTTTACTGTCCAAAGAGTAAATCCATGCTTTATATATCGGTAGTGCATGAGTGGAGTATGTGCCCTAAATGACCTAAGTTGCATAATCGGCACCATGATTTATCTATCCCTTTTATTTATACCTTTCTTGCTGGAATTGGCGAGGTATTTATTCCATACCAGGAAGCATTAATGCATTTATACCATGGGTGATAATGGATGATGTTGTATTTCAGCAGGGACATAGTCCCACATAGCTCGGTTCCACTCAGTGCTGACATTTGTCCTCATTAGTGAATTCAATACATGTTAACAGCTCAATACAAGATCAGCAGACCAGCCAATTCTTTGGAATGCAGTGCAGTGGAATGTGACCGTCCCCAGAGACTGATCCATCTGAATAGCATACCATACAACCACCTCGCTAGACTACCTGCTCTTAGGAGCCACTTCAGTCACAAGCAGAATTATTAGCTGGGCAGACCTTTAGCTACCACAGTCAGTGCCTTCATTTATTTGTGCATTTATTGATGTACAACATGTTTTCAATTCTATTGTATCTATAGTGAATCTGCTGTTCTCTGGGAGCAGCCATTTGGGACCATAGATACGCTGATTGTATTGTACTTCGTAATAATGTTGCTTATCTTCTAACCATGCACAATGGAAGGAAGTCAACTGAAATTGCCAATATTGGCGGGGAGCAGCCAACTATCTAAAATATATGAAGATGTCCAGAATCCCTGATAACGTTGTAGATTTTTGGGTCCAGTGAACACTTCTATTTATTCAGTGAAATAATTGATGGTGCACCTGACATCTATCATGTTGGTTGTGTGAGGTTGGCGAGGTAGCTTTGCTGTAGCCTGCATTGGTTCTTGCGACGTTGGGTGTGTGAGGTTGACGGGGTGGCTTTGTTGTAGCCTGCTGCCGCTGCTTGCGATGTTGTTTGTGTGAGGTTGGCCAAGTGGCTTTGTTGTAGCCTGCAATGGTTTCTTGCGATGTTGTTTGTGGTGTGAGATTGACAGGGTGGCTTTCTTGTAGCCTGCAATGGTTGCTTGCAGGTAACAATAGACTACATTCACTGCAGTAGGGGTATGTGCTCATGACATTATTTTCGCGAGGGCAGTCGCACAATATTTCAAGAGAAAGATACTTCAGGAAACATAGGCACGTTTTTTCCTGATGCGTCTTTTCCCACATATTTTGGGTCATTTTATGATAGTTTTTTAAGCTTTTATTTCATTAAAAAATGAAGTAATTGCTAGCATTTTTTTTTTTTAAGCAAACGTCTGGTAGAATACTCAAAAAGATGCCCCAGCCTCTTTCAAGTATCCATTGAGTCTTCCCATTGACTTCTTTTATAAAGTATAGAGCGTTTTTAGAGCGGTGAGCTCACTTCTTTTTACTGCTTAGTGTCTTTGGAATCCCATTGCAGTTAGACAATGTTCAAAAGACTGAACAAATGAACAGCAAATCATTTTTACATTCTTTTGAGCGTTTAGTTAGGGCTTGGTTTTGGGAGCGGACTCTGCCTTAGGCCGGGGTCACACTTGCGAGAAACTCGGATGAGTCTTGCATCTCAATACCTGGCACTGCTGCCGGCACTCGGGTCCGGAGTGTGCAGCTGAGCGCTCCGGTCCCAGTTGTCGGCGGCTGTGCCGGATATTGAGATGCAAGACTCATCCGAGGTTCTCGCAAGTGTGAAAAAAGACACTGTATACTGATTCCCTGAGAGACTCTATTTAGTCTTCCCTTAAACCCTTAAAGATTAGATTATAATGTTTTTGGATGCTGTTTAAGGGACTTTTTTGATGCACCGCCTTTTTACAGCAGCACTTCAAAAGATTGCAGAATTGTACAAGACTATTGGTGTCAGGATCGCTAGTAAGTCGCTATGTGATCGCTGGTTGCTGTCACACAGACAGCTTCACCAGCGATCAGCACAGCGATGCCGAGCGCCCGGCATCGCTGGCCATCCTGTAAAAAATAGAATCAAAATAAAAAATATAGTTATTCTCACCATCCGATGTCCCGCGCAGTCTTCCGGCCTCTCTCCACGCTCCGGTCCCAGTGATCCTTTGCATGAATGACCACGAGATGTCACGGTCTCGCGGGATAACAAAGTCTAGCGGTCATTCGTACAAAGGATCACTGGGACCGGAGCATGGAGAGAGGCGGGATGGCTGAACGGGACATCGGAAGGTGAGAATAACTATATTTTTTATTTTTTTTATTATTTTTTACACCTGATCGCTGGTCTCCCGCTGTCACACACAGCGATGTGTGCTGGCCAGCGGGAGACCAGCGACCAAAGAAATGTCCAGAGATTTCTTGCAGCGATCAGCGATACCAGCAGGGGGGCCGCTCGCTGATCGCTGTCACACACAGCAATCTCGCTGGTGAGATCGCTGTTACGTCACAAAAGTTGTGACTCAGCAGCGATCTCGCTACCGAGATTGCTTAGTGAGACGGGGCCTTATCACTTTTAGCCTTGGGCATCAGCACTGATTCAGGACCTGTTAGGCCATGTTCACACGTTGAATATTTTGTCAGTATTTTACCTCGGTATCGTTTTGGCTTACAGATACTGATGTAAAACACTGACCAAATACTGAAAGTGTGAACAAAATCTAAATGTGGTTTCCAATCTTATATCCTCTTTGATGCTTTGGTGGACCATAGCATCTAAGATGTTTGACAGAAGGGGCTTTAACTGTCAACCGATTGGCCCCTTCAAAATGTGATCAAAAGATTACTGATTCAAGTCTCTATAGGGAGCAACAATTGAAAAAAAAAGTAATATATGCACCCCACAGCATTACCAATTAAGGCCGGGGTCACACTAGAGAGGAATACGGACGAGTGAGAGGCGTTAAAAGCACGCATTACACACGGACAAATGTTTCTCTATGGGGCAGCTCCCAACAGCCGTATATTTCTCGTCCGTATTCTACGGTCCGTGCCAATCGCAGCATGCAGCGATTGTCAGCGTACTATGATCGTAGTACGCCAATGCAAGTCTATGGGTGCGCTAAAAATACGCATTACACACGGACCACACGTGTGACTTGCGAGAAATAAGCACCCAGTGTCTTTTAGAAAAGCCGGCAATTCAGTGCGCTATACAGTAAACTCACACTGACAGGTTTAATAAAGAATGCGACCAGCCTCACTGTAATCTACTACAAAATGAATTGATTCAGCTCTGCGCAGCCTCAATGACTGCCTGTAGATGATCTAATTACCGTGGGAAAGTTTCTGATTTTTTTCCCACGATCATTAGTTCATTCACAGATCAGCCGGGGACTCCCCGCAGCCTCAGTGACGTCAGCGGGAGTCCCCGGCTGATCTGTGAATGAACTAATGACCGTGGGAAAAAAATCAGAAACTTTCCCACGGTAATTAGATCATCTACAGGCAGCCATTGAGGCTGCGCAGAGCTGAATCAATTCATTTTGTAGTAGATTACAGTGAGGCTGCTCGCATTAGCACCGGTCCTTATTGTAAACTATTTAACCCCTTCTGATGGATTGCAGCATGAGACATGACAGAACGGCGGAGAGGTAAGGATATTGGTGATTTTTTATGTTATTTTTTTTGCAGGTCATGGTTTTTTAGGGATTACCAGACTAATAAAAATTTGTCAAAAACTTGGTGTATTTATTTCATTAAAAGACTTTTTAATTAATGTCTGTGTGTGGTTTTTAACCCTTTCTTAGTATAGGGTTAATAATGGATCGGTGTCTTATTGACACCTCTCCATTATTAATCAGCTTAATGTCACCTTACAATCAAATGGTGACATTATCCCTTTGTTATAATAACCCATTCGCCACTGCTACAGGGCAATGGGAATAGAGAGGAAGTGCCAGAATTGGCACATCTTATAGATGCGCCATTTTTGGGGTGTCTGGGGGCAGATTTTTGCAGCCGGGGGGGGCCAAAAACAATGGTTCCTCTCATGGCTATTAAAATCTGCCCTCACTCACCTGCTTTACCTCTCTGGTTGACAAATTACAGAGGGAGCCCACGCACTTTTTTTTACAACGAATTAACCCCTTAAATTAACACCTACACCTCCCAAATTTTGCACACAAACCCTCATCTAATTATTAGTCAGGGACATATAAAAAAAAAACCCATGAAATGAAATGGTTTACTGTATGTAAACCATGTGTCATTTCATGTCGGGTTGGGGAATGATTTGACAGAAGCCGGCAATTGAATTAGCGGCTATTCTGCTATGAAGAACTCTGTGAAATATAAATATATATGTGTCTCAATGACATGTATATATATATATGTATTCTATGTGTATAGATCTATTCTTTCGTTTGGATTTGAAAACCTGTCTTTGGGCTCCATTATATGTCAGTTTTGCAAGCCTGCGAGAAAAAAACGGTATAAGGATGCCATGCGGATTACATACGGATGGTTACATGAGAAAAATACGCGGCCACACCCTGACAACAGATGACATTCGGAGCACTATTTAGGGACCATTTATGCGTATCACGGCCATACAATACGGTCTGTATTTTTCTACATTGTGTGTGACTCCAGCCTAAGGCCTAGCTGAGAGCGTGAATCCATACAACAGATTTAGTCCGGGGTCACACTAACCGGCGCAAAATACGGTCCGTAGTTTACATGCGTAATGCGGATGAATGACCCCTACATAGTGCTCCGTATGTCATCCATAAGCAAGGTGTGGTCGCATATTTTGCGCATGTCAGCATCCGTATGTAATCCGTATGGCATCCGTATGGCGAGATTTTCTCGCAGGCTTGCAAAATGGACATTTAACGGTTTTGAGGCCTGCTTTTTAAATCATTAGCCTGCACCCTATTTATTGGCTCAGGAACAGATGGCTGCCTCCATTCTGTCCATTTGTGACCTTGCCTTCACTAGGTGTGTTGGTGTTGTATGTGCAACATGGCAGACAGTCTGAGTTTCAACACAACTGAGCAGGTTCTCTTCAACTGGCTTGTCACGCCGCTTTGGTCAACCATACCCAGTGATAGTGGATCCGCGGAGGAGGAGACGCATGTGGGTCCATCCACTTTTGAGGCAACGACTCACAAGAGGTCATTTTCACCGCCTCTATTCTTCTCTGCCGGAGCATCCGGAAAAATTCTACCAATACTGTCGCATGAGTCTGGCCTGTCTTATGCCGCCCTCCACCATGAGTTTCTCATTGGAAGATCTACCATTTCTGGCATAGTCAGGTTGACATGTAGTGAAATATGGTCAAGACTACACCAACTCGTCATGCCCGAGCCCAGGATGGAAGACTGGTTGAGGATATCAAGGGACTTGAGGAGGAATGCCAGTTTCCTAATTGTATTGGGGCCCTTGATGGCAAACATATCCGGGTGCGTAAGCCGCCGAACTCTGGCTCCCAATTCTTCAATTATAAACAATACTTTTCTGTTGTATTGTTGGCTCTGGCCGACCCTCAATACAAGTTTATAATTGTTGACATTGGGGCCTATGGAAGGACGGGAGACTCTTCAATACTTCTATTATGGGTCGGTGGCTACACACCAACCAGTTGGATCTACAGTACCACCACCACGCCAGCTACCAGGCTCCACTCAAGAATCAGTCCCTTATGTCCTTGTGGCAGATGAGGCGTTTCAGTTAATGCGCAATGTCATGAGGCCATATCCCCGGCGCAACCTGGACCACCGGCGCAGAATTTTTATCTTGCGCCTATCACGTGCTCGGCGACTGGTGGAGTGTTCCTTTGGCATTCTTTGTGCCAAATGGCGGGTACTCCAGTCTGCCATTCAGCTGAGTGAACAAAATGTTAATGAAGTAGTGAAAGCCTGTGTGGTTCTTCATAACTTCACCAGGATACATGATTGTTCCTCCTCTGCTGGTGTTGTGCGTGGGTCGGACAATGTGCGTAGGGCGAGACCACCTATCAACCCTCAACGTAGACTGCTCTCTGGGCTCAAAGTGCATGATATTTTCACAAATTACTTTATGTCACCTGAGGGGGAAACTTCTTGGCAAGAGCATGCTGTGTCTATGTTATAATTTTTTGGTTTATGTCTGTCTAAATATATATATTTAAACCCCTTATGATTCTATGACTGTTTAATTTCATTGGTAAGTGTATGTTAGTATGCTGACACCTTTTTTTAGAATTGAGACAGAGACGTAAAATGCAGTAGACAAATGTTTACTTTTGCCTTTTTTTTTTTTTTTTAAGCAAAACATATTATTGCCATATGAGAAATGTTGCCAAAGGCCAAATTGGCCTTTGTGCAGATGTGAAAATTGGGTACAATTAACATTTTTGGACATATAATACAAACAAAATACCATTAGGCAATAACAAAATGGCAATATTATAAATTTTGGTTCGTCGGGGGAGGAGATGGCAGAAGACCAGCCTGTGTTTGCTGCTGGCTACTTTGCCCAACTTGGCCATCGCCCTGTGTGGGGGCATACTGTTGCCCATGATGTGGGTAGTGTACTGCCTCCTGGGATTGTGCTTGGTACTGGCCAGAGTGATACTGGAGAGGGCCCTCTTGTTGGGGCTGGTAGGCCCGTGTCTCATACCCACCAATATAGCCATGTCGTCCCCAACCAGGTTGGGACCAGCCTTCGACACTGGGTGGGAACAAGTGGCCATATTGGTGAGGTTGGTTAGAGCCAGATATATGTGGCTGTTGTTGGAAAGGTTGGGTAGGGGGAGGAAGGGGGTGAGGTGTAGGCCCACATATTTGAGGATCCTCAGAGCCTGCTTGAGCAAGCATGTGTGTGGGGTGTCTAAGGCGCATTAGATTTCTGGGTGAAAGCTGTCACCTCTCCAGATATTCAAATAACTCATACGGGGTGTTGGGGTGTGTGCTTGCATAAAGCAGGATCTGAAAACATCCTCAAATACGGAGCCTCACCTCACGGGAAAGGGAACGAAGATAAAGGGCCAGGCTGCGTGAGTATGCCTCCTTGCCATCATCATTATTGACTCTAGCCAGATAGTTAAGTACCCCTGTGTCCACACTGGTGCGGGTATCTTGGGCAGGGATATGGCGCCTTCTTCTTCCTCGCCGGGATGGTCCAGCAGGCTGTGGGGAGCCCCAGATCTGGCCAGTTGGGCTGCTGCTCATGTTGCCCTGCTCCTTCTGTATGGCTGATGGTGCAGCAGCAGACGGTCCTGCTTGTGGATGTGGTCCTGGTGGTGGGGTTTGTGGCGCAAGCACTGGGTTTTCCTGAGAGGAATCTTCACCCATGCTTCTTGGAGGGGGAGAAGATAGGCCAGCCACCTCATCCCCTACAGACCCAGGATCTATGATGGGCTCGGTATCTGAGCCAGTTCCTCTCTCCGTAAGGTTGGTCTAAGTTCTGTTATGAAATAGAACAAAGCCAAAAATAAATCAATTTTTTTGGCCCTGTAAAGTATCTGTGTAATGTGGTGTGAGGTATCTACTTACGGTCTCAGATCCAGAATAGGAACGAGGAAGGAGAGGCGGTCATAATATATGTATTTCCTCCTTATGTGGCCCACATCACCACTCCTGGTCCCAGAGTTCTGGCCGCTCCTGCACTAAGACAATCAGCATCTCCACATTGAGAAAATATGGCGCCATGACACTGCTGTACTCCGTGGACGCGTACTTCCTGGATGTCTGGAGCGCTTTTTGAGCTCATTTGCATGTCTAAGCTTCCTGATGATGGATTGGCCCATTTCCTGTCACCTGCCAAAAGACCTGCGTATTTCTCGCAAGTCACACGTGTGGTCCATGTGTAATCCGTTTTTTTTACTCACCCATAGACTTGCATTGGCGTACTACGGGCGTAGTACGCTGACAATCGCAGCATGCTGCGATTGGCACGGACCGTAGACTACGGACGAGAATTATACGGCTGTTGGGAGCTGCCCCATAGAGAATCATTTGTCCGTGTGTAATGCGTGCTTTTAACGGCTCTCACTCATCCGTCTTCCTCTCTAGTGTGACCCCGGCCTAAGGCTTCAACTCATCCCATAAAAATCAAAACCCTAATATGGTTACTTTGATGGAGAAATTAAAAAATATATAGATCGGAATGCAACAACACAAAAATGACTTTTTCATAAAACATTTTTATTGTACAAGAGTATGTCTTTTAATTTTCTTTAGCGATATTAGTATTTATCAACAGTAGTTGCCTAGTTATTTTTACCTTTCAAAAGAAAGCAAAAAAATTGCAGTTTTTTTACATTCCCAGAAAGAGTTAATGTAAGTTAAACAATAAGTTATACTATACTTACAAGAAACTATATGGCTCTTGAAATGCGACAGTAAAAATAAATAGATAAATAAGTGCTGGGTATTTAAGGTCCAAATTACATGGTGTTAAGTGTTTAGCAAAAGGTCTTGCACCAACTCTCAACCTTTCTAAAAATAATCTGGTAGATGGATCTAAGGGATCAACTTTTCTTACGCTATGTTCACACGTTGCGTTTTTTTCAGCGTTTTCGTAGTGCTTTTTTATGCAAATTTTCACCTGTGTTTTATAGTAACAGCAAAGTCTATGAGATTTGAGAAATCTCATGCACACAGTCTGGGTTTTTTGTCCTCAGCATTTTGTGCAAAACCTTGGGTTTTGCAGAAAGGAGAATGTCACTTCTTTCAGAGTTTTTTCAGTGTTTTTTTTTTTCCAGCGTATTTCACCCACTGAAAGTAATGGGTGGTGAAAAAAACTTGAAAAAATGCAGATATCAGGTTTTGCTGCGTTTACGGTGCCAAAGTCTAATGAAGTAGAATCAGATTTTTTTATGCAGTAAACGTTATCAGCATGCACAAAGCACAAATTATGACAAAAATGCAAGAAAAAACTGCACTTAAATGGCAGCAAAAACGCAACGTGTGAACATAGCCCTACCCCTAGCAAGCACTTGTCTGACTATGCATTTCCCCTGAAGGTCTATGCAATGCATGCATGGGTCCCTATCTATGACATCCATATGCAGTAATAGGGGGCTGAGCACGCCTAGTCGGTACATGACAAATCGCATACTCGTGGTCACGTGACTGCCCAGCAACACCAGAGATTCCTGACAGCATGCGGTCTGCGCACTGTATGGATTCAGTCACATAAAGTGACTACAGATTTTTATTAGAGGACCGGACAACCCCTTTAGAGGTCCAATTTTTCCACCTAGAATTTTCATTTAAAGGGGAGAATAAATCAGTTCAGCCTATTGATCCTTTTTAGTTTGGATTCCTAAGGCTGTGTACCCACGTAAGCGTTTTTTTTTCACGTTTTTTAAGCGTTTTTACTGGGAAAAAAACGCTTTAAAAACGTTTACAAGAAGCATCCTATTTATTTTAATGAATTCTGCACTTTTTGTGCATATTGATGCGTTTTTTTCTGCAAAAAAAAAACGCAGCATGCTCATTAATTTAGTGGAAAAATCCGCATTTCTAACTATATTCTATGAGACTGGGCATGCTTCGGAAAAAAACGCAATAAAACACGCAATAAAAGGCATGGAGCACGCGCTGAGAGAAACGCGCGTTTCCTGGGAAGGAGTCCGGTTTTTAGTCAGGAATTTTCTGCATACGTGGGTACATAGCCTAAAAGAAGTTGCAAAAAATTAGCTCATTGTCGCAATATTAATACGCCTCCAATTCTGATTACCTAAGACAAGTAAAGCATCTAGTGCAGAGACAGTTCCAACAAGTTTTTTAACTATCTGAAATGAAAATGCCTATTTGCTTCTCTGTGGATTTAGATCTGAAGAAGCCAGAAACTGATGCGTTTGTATTAAAAAAGCACTCATTAATAGTTTTTTCATGAAATCTGTGTGTATGTGCATGTAATGTAGTGTGAGTGTATTAATATACTCACCTACCATTGCTCTCTCGGGGATCAAGCGCAGGTCTTCTCAGTGACGTCACCCTTCTGTTGACTCTCCAGATCACACTGCGCTCTGTGTCAGTGGCTTTTACTATGGAGTGTCAGAACAATTCTCCATTGGCTTACACTGTGAAAGAGACTTACGGCTCAAGCATAGAGTGATCCTGCTAGTCGTCAGTCGCAATTACGGTGATGTCATTGATAAGAGGAGAAAAACGGTGCAGGATCCCGGTGGAAGCAGTAGTAGGTGAGCATATTAACACACTTACACTACACTACATACATATATACACAGTGTAACAGAGCCAGGTAGGACAGGATTAAGTCAGAGCTCTGCAGGATTTTATTAGATGCACCTGACTAGCTTTTTTATTAGAACTAGGGTCTGTGTTCACTAGGTGGGTCATTCTGCTGGATGAAGCAGAGTTGAGTGTGCTGAAGCTGGAGAGTGACCAGTCAAGATGTGAGCTGTAGCAGAGACAGATATCTGGGTCTCTCTCAGAATGAAGATTGCATGGGTTAGCTAGGAAAGCTGAGCAGTCTGTGTGTTGGAGCTGCAGAGAACTGTGAGGAAGCTGCAACCTGTACAGTGTGAACTGTGCCCGCAGTTGAACACTTCTGTTTGACACTGGAAGCTGCTGGAGCTTGGGTTTAATGGCATTATCAAGACTTGTGGGATCGGGCATCTTCAGTGTATGAAGTTTTCTCCAGGAAAAAGGACCAATACATATGTGCTAGCTAGCTGGATGAACTGTGGATTTGCTGTGATACCTTGGTCTCCAGAAGAGACTGTTTAGGTTTTGAATCTCTTTATTTTCATGAAAGCAATAAAACTGCACCTGTTTGGACCAAACCGCATTGCCTGTGTGATCACTGCCTAATGCCTAGCTGAGAGCGTGAATCCATACAACAGATTTAGTCCGGGGTCACACTAACCGGCGCAAAATACGGTCCGTAGTTTACAGGCGTAATACGGATGAATGACCCCTAAATAGTGCTCCGTATGTCATCCGTAAGCAAGGTGTGGTCGCGTATTTTGCGCATGTAAGCATCCGTATCTAATCCGTATGGAATCCGTATGCTGAGACTTTCTCGCCGGCTTGCAAAATGGACATATAATGGAGCCCTATGACAGGTTTTATGACACTAACGAAAGAATAGATATAGACACATAGAATACATGTATATACATATATATATACATACATGTCATTGTGACAAACATATATATATTTGTACTTCACAGAGTTCTTCATAGCAGAATAGCCGCTAATTAACTTGCCAGCTTCTATGAAATCATTCCCTAACCCGACATATAATTAGATGAGGGTTCGTGTGCAAAATTTGGGAGTTGTATTTTTTATTTTAAGGGGTTAATTCGTTGTTAAAAATGTGTGGGCTTCCCATTGCCCTGTAGCGGTGGCGAGTGTGTTAATCTAACAAAGGGTTAATGTCACCTTACAATCGAATGGTGACATTAACCCTTTGTTAGATTAACCAACTCGCCACCAATATAGGGCAATGGGAAGCTAACGCATTTTTTAACAAAGAATTAACCCCTTAAAATAACAACTACAACTCCCAAATTTTGCACACAAACCCTCATCTAATTATTAGTCAGGGACATATAAAAAAACATGAAATGAAATGCTTTACTGAATGTAAACCATGTGTCATTTCATGTCGGGTTGGGGAATGATTTGATAGAGTTAATTAGCGGCTATTCTGCTATGAAGAACTCTGTGAAATATAAATATATATATATGTATGTCACAATTACATGTATGTGTATATATATATATGTATTCTATGTGTATATATCTATTTTTTCTTTCTTTATTAAACCTGTCAGTGTGCGTTTACTGTATCGCGCACTGAATTGCCGGCTTTTCTAAAATACACCGGGTGCATATTTCTCGCAAGTCACATGTGTGGTCCGTGTGTAATCCGTATTTTTTGCGCACCCATAGACTTGCATTGGCGTACTACGGGGGTAGTACGCTGACAATCGCAGCATGCTGCGATTGGCACGGAGCGTAGAATACGGACGAGAAATATACGGCTGGTGCGAGGGACCCCATAGAGAATCATTTGTCCGTGTCTAATGCGTGCTTTTAGCGCCTCTCACTCGGCCGTATTCCTCGCCAGTGTGACCCCGGCCTTAATGAAAAAATATATTCGTGAGAGGTCTTCTTTAAATCACACATTTCAAAATGGAACAAATTGTTAAATGTTGATACATTAGATGTTTTTGTTTGTTATCCCCCCCCCTCCATAGCTGTTCTCATGCTGCAGGATTTGCCCTTTCTTTGACAGATGAAATCATTCCCTTGATATATTAACCACTCTGAGAGCTTTTCCCTGCTGAGAGTCCTCCACCTGTGCTTCATTACTGGGAGTTCAGCACCTTGGACAGCCACTGGGAGAAAAGAGACAGACTGGGACAGCTCCTGACTGACACATGGAGAAGATAATGACCAAGAGAAGGAAAAGGGACATCAGCTCCGTTGTGAGAGAGGGATAGATGAAGACATTTCCTAGCCGGCATCCAGACTGTAGCCGCCATGGAGAAAGATAGACATCCCTGACAGACTGAGAGAGCATTGCTCACAGACAGACATCTCCTGTCTGGCAAACATCTAGCAGGAGATGGACAGCTTCTGACAGACACATAGAAAATTATTGAGGCATCTAAAATAATGGGAGATATGAAATGAGACTTCTAGGATGATTGCGCAGTTGGCGATGATGAAGAGTCAACACAGCTTACAATCTATGGAGAACTGGTTTTCGGTGGGATTGAACCAAGTTGAAAAACCCAATTAACTCTTTCTTGGCACTGAGCAGCCCCCAGTACGTTGGAGTTATTCCACAGTCACCGCCAGCAGTCTTGTGATTTGTTCTTCTAAATGCAGAATCAATAAGGAATTTCATTTCCAAATAAATTAAACTAGACATTGGGAATCCTTCACTGGGAGGAGAAAGAATGGGAGGTGAGGAGAGAGACTAGGAGCAGGGTGAAAGCAAGAGACAAGTGGGAGATAATGAAAGATACCAGCAGATAGACATAAAGATCAGAGGATAGACATAATGGGGGGAGTAGGGATAGGTGTGGGGTAGAGATAAGGATGCAGGATACATAAAAAGTACATCAAGACAGAAATGAGAGAGGCAGATATGGAGAGAGTGGAATAGAGGTTAACATGTATCTTCCTGCAAGTGAGAGCAGCTAGATAAAGCTCTTAGTAAGAAGACATTGTTCTGGTAACCTCTTTATTAGGCCTTATCACTGCAGGGAAGGGGGAGCAGAGCGCAATCTGGGTGGCAGGCAGTCAGGAAGAGGATATTAGCATGTTCTTATCGCTTCCTGGAGAGCGGAATATAGCTCTCTGCCACTTTTGCAGAGAAAGGTGCTACTAAAACAGATACGTACAATGCAAACTATACTTCTTTTTGTCGTTGTATTAATAGCAGCCAGAAAATTCTGCATAAGTTTTTATATATACCTCCAAGTGAGCAGTGGGTAAATCATACCATGAGTGCCCAAGGGACAATGCACCACAGCTTGGTAAAATGTCTCACCGGCACATAAGGACAATTCTATAGTCTCTGTTTCCCGTGGAAAAACTAGCATTTTGCAAGCGTATTTAGCTTGCAAAATGCTAGCGTTTTCCAAGCGATCTGTAGCATCGCTTGGAGAACTGATTGACAGATTGGTCACACTCGTCAAACATAGTGTTTGATGAGTGTGACCAACTTTTTACTACTGAGGCTGTCTATGCAGCATCAGTAGTAAAAGATAAAATGTAAAAAAAAAATAAAAAATAGTGTTATTCTTACCCTCCGACGTCCCGCGCAGCCGTTCCCAGTAATCCTTTGCGAAAATGCCTGTGATGACGTCAGTTCTCACGGGATCGCGACGTCTCGCGGTCATTCGCGATGACGTCGCGCGAATGACCGCGAGACTTCGCGATCCCGCGAGAACGGACGCCATCGCGGGCATTTTCGCAAAGGACTACTGGGAACGAGAGCGTGGAGAGAGGCGGGAAGGCTGCGCGGGACATCGGAGGGTGAGAATAACAATATTTTTTATTTTAAATTCTATTTTTTACAGGGATATGGCACCCAAAGCCCGGAGGACAGTCTCCTCTCCTCCGGACCATGGGTACCATCCGCAATTGTTCTGCTTACTTTCCGCATGTTGTGCACAGCCACATGCGGGAAGTAAGCGGAACAATGCATTCCTATGGGTGCGGGATCGCGGCGATTCCGCAAATTAATGAGCATGCTGCGGTTTTTACCGTGAAGCGATTCCGCCGCGGTAAAAACCGCAGCATTAGCACAGCATTGCGGAATCCCATAGGAATGCATGGGATGCTTATTTTTCGCGGCAAAATCGCACGTTTAAAACAGCCGCGGAAACGCGAAAAAAACGCCACGAGTGAACTCAGCCTTAAACAGATTGTCCACTACTTTTACATTGATGACCTATTCTTAGGATAAGTCATCAATGTCTGATCGGCCGGGGTCCAACACTCAGCACCCCCACTAATCAACTGTTTCCAGTGTCGGCGGCCAGAAATACTTACTTGCCGAGCTGCTCCATCTACTTGTAGGGGCCAGGGCTTTGAACTGCACATCCGCAGGAGGCGGATGAGTAGTTCCCTGCAGCAGCCACTACAAGGAGACGGAGACACTGATAACAGCTGATCAGCTGGGGGTGCCGGGTGTCTGACCCCGGACGATCAGACATTGATGACTTATGCAATGTAACAAATACCCTTGTTAAAGTACCACAGTAGTGGTACTACTCTCATACTTACCTATTGCCATCTCTATCTTTAATCAGCACTGCTCTGGACGTTCTCCCGGAGAGGTCACTTTTCAATATAAGATATTACATGCAAGTACATTCAGCAGCTGCTGCTTTCAGCCATCATTACTTGTGCCACTCTCTGACATTAGAGATTGGCAGTGGCTGGGTACTGCTCACTCCTGCAAAGAAAGTGCATCAGAGGTATACAGAGATAACTTTGGCACAGAGATGATGTGGAGATAATAGAATGCTTTTCACTAAGGCTAGTTTCACACTAGCGTTTATGAGCGCAGCGACGGCCTGCGCACGGCCGCCGCTAAGCCCCGCCCCTGCCGCGCCTCCGCCGGTAGCTCCAGCTACCGGCGCATGACGCTGCATGCGTCCTGCGTCCCCTATCTTTATCACTGGGGGCGCAGGCCGTGCGCAATATGCGTTTGGCGGCGCATGCGCCTTTTTGACGGTGCGCCGGCGCAACCAAAATGCAGCAGGTTGCGTTTGGCGCAGGTCGGCGCACCGTCAAAAGGACGCATGCGCCGCCAAACGCATATTGCGCATGGCCTGCGCCCCAGTGATAAAGATAGGGGACGCAGGATGCATGCAGCGTCATGCGCCGGTAGGCGGAGCTACCGGCGGAGGCGCGGCAGAGGGCGGGGCTTAGCGGCGGCCGTGCGCAGGCCGTCGCTGCGCTCATAAACGCTAGTGTGAAACTAGCCTTAGTGATATTTTTATTATTCATCCCCTACCAATGCATGCAGACACTAACTGACGTTTCGGCCATATAGGCCTTTGTCAAGGCTATCTGTAATGGGAAGAGGTTGGCAAGACTTCTGCAATAAGGGTGAGTGTGGGACTAATTATATTATCTCTGTATACTGATGTCTCCTTATTGGGCAATCAAAGGATTTGTCATGATCCAGGTTGGATATGACAGGTTTTGAATAAGTAACCTTATTTTTCCTTTGAGCTGGTTGCTTGGAGTTGAGTTTGCCCCTGGTGGTGGTTAGTGTTATTGCACATGATAATGAAGCAGGTGTGATTTCTTGGGTCCTGCCTATAAAGGTGTAGCAGTTGGTTGCAATCACTGTTGGTGATATTGGTCTTTTCAAACCATCCTTGGTGAAGGAAAGAACTTGAGAAGAGTCCCGGGCAGCTATGGTGTCAGCGAGTTCTTGCAAAGCTTGGTGGAGTGGCAGCTATGGTGTCAGCGAGGAGTTCTTGCAAAGCTTGGTGGAGTGGCAGGTATGGTGTCAGCGAGGAGCTCTTGCAAAGCTTGGTGGAGTGGCAGCTATGGTGTCAGCGAAGAGTTCTTGCAAAGCTTGGTTGAGTGGCAGTTATGGTGAAAGCCACACTCAGATGCTGAACTCTGTTGCTGGAAGAGAGCTGCACTCATATGCTGGACTCTGTTGCTGGAAGAGAGCTGCACTCATGCTGGACTCTGTTGCTGGAAGAGAGCTGCACTCATATGCTAGACTCTGTTGCTGTAAGAGAGCTGCACTCAGATGCTGGACTCTGTTGGTGGAAAGCTGCACTCGGATGCTGGACTGTTGCTGTAAAGCTGCACTCAGATGCGGGACTCTGTTGCTGGAAAGCTGCACTCAGGAGTTGGATCAGGTTGGAGGAAATGATGCACTCAGGTGTTGGACTCTGTTGCTGGGAGCGTTAACAACAGAGCAAAGCTAAGTGGTGTTTCCCTGTTTGTCAATTTCCTCAATGTGTGTTTTAGTGCAGTGTTGGGATTAGTTTCTGCACCGTCCATTTCACTAGTAAGGGATTGGTTCAGTGCGAGCTAGGGATTTCAGGTATCCTGATCGGCTCCCAGTGCGGAACCGGCCTAGGGATCGTTAGGAGTGTAGAGACACTGACTCAGGGGAGTGCAGGAGGTCTCCACATCCCCGTTCCCTATCGCAGGGCCACCATTGTAATTGTTTCCCCTTCCCTCGTGTCTTGTTGTTTTAGTTACCGGCCTGCGGGTCGTGTCACACAGGACAGTTACACGTGCCGTGTCTTGTTGTTTTAGTTACCGACCTGTGGGTCGTGTCACACAGGACGGGTCCCCGTGACATTATCACTAACCTTACATTTTTTTTTCTGGTAGGCCTTTGGCCAGGTTCAGGCCGGTGAGTAATTGCTGCTGGGCCTCACTGAGGTGAGTGAGGAGCTGCATGGTGTGTTGAAGCAGTTCCAGCGGCAGTTATCAGGGTCTGGGGCCTTCCCTCTGACTCAACCAGAAAATCAAATTGTGGCTCTGGCAAAGAAGCCCCCAGAGTCCCTGCTGGTGAGCGGGACTTGCTCATGCACGCGGACGCACCCAGGCAGGTGGGAGGAGTGGGTGTCCCCATGGTGCTGCCTGGTATTCCCCGAGATGAAGGGGTACTTCCCTGTGGTGGGCGGATTTGTGTTATAGTCTGCGGGGCTCACGCCAAACCTTCCATACCACCGAAGAAGCCGCCCCCTCCTGGTCGTGTGGAGGAAGGCGACCAGGGAGTGTATATTTCCTCCATACCCCCGTCCCCTTCTCCTCTAGTTGTGGCTGCAGGGGTACTGCCAGGGAGTAGGGGCAAGTCTCAACCCTCGCCATTAGCCAACCCAGAGAGGCACAGGCCTTGTAGTAGGAGGGGTTGGAGGGTGGTGTTTCCCTTGGTGAATAGCGGGGATGTGAGTGTGGTGACACAGGGGGATGCCTCTGTTGTCAGTTCCAGTAAAAGTTCAGAGTATTTGACAAAGTAATGAGTGGCAATAAACGTTATGGTCCGGACCAGTGTGTGAACGAGCATGTATGGGTGTCCCCCAAATCCAGTGGAAGTGTGTGCGGAGTCTTGTCAGCTTGTTTTACCTCCAAACATGCTCATACACAACTCGCTCCCCAGGACGGTGCTCTGGAGATGTGCAATGCCGCCAGAACATACATTGCCAATACAAACGGTGCCCATTTGTCATTAACCTGAGGTACAGGTAGTTGCAGAGGTGAACTCTGGATCTGGGCGTCCCCTCTGTAGGTGATTCCCTGATGAGGAGCGGTCTTGAGGGTCCAGAGGCCCCTCATTGAGGGAGAGTACTGTCAAGATCCAGGTTGAATATGACAGGTTTTGAATAAGTAACCTTTTTTTCCTTTGAGCTGGTTGCTTGGAGTTGAGTTTGCCCCCGGTGGTGGTTAGTGTTTTTGCACATGATAATGAAGCAGGTGTGATTCCTTGGGTCCTGGCTATAAAGGTGTAGCAGTTGGTTGCAATCACTGTTGGTGATATTGGTCTTTTCCAATCATCCTTGGTGAAGGAAGGAACTTGAGAAGAGTCCCGGGCAACTATGGTGTCAGCGAGGAGTTCTTGCAAATCTTGGTGGAGTGGCAGCTATGGTGTCAGCGAGGAGTTCTTGCAATGCTTGGTGGAGTGGCAGCTATGGTGTCAGCAAGGAGTTCTTGCCAAGCTTGGTGGAGTGGCAGCTATGGTGTCAGCGAGGAGTTCTTGCAAAGCTTGGTGGAGTGGCAGCTATGGTGAAAGCTGCACTCAGATGCTGAACTCTGTTGCTGGAAGAGAGCTGCACTCATATGCTGCACTCTGTTGCTGGAAGAGAGCTGCACTCAGATGCTGGACTCTGTTGCTGGAAAGCTGCACTCAGATGCTGGACTCTGTTGCTGTAAAGCTGCACTAAGATGCGGGACTCTGTTGCTGGAAAGCTGCACTCAGGTGTTGGATCCAGTTGGAGGAAATGATGCACTCAGGAGTTGGACTCTGTTGCTGGGAGCGTTAGCAACAGAGCAAAGCTAAGTGGTATTTCCCTGTTTGTCACTTTACTCAATGTGTGTTTTAGTGCAGTGGTGGGATTAGTTTCTGCACCATCCACTTCACTAGTAAGGGATTGGTTCAGGGCGAGCTAGGGATTTCAGGTATCCTGATCAGCGCCCGGTGCAGAACCGGCCTAGGGATCGTTAGGAGTGTAGAGACACTGACTCAGGGGAGTGCAGGAGTTCTCCACGTCAGCGTTCCCTATCGCAGGGCCACCATTGTAATTGTTTCCCCTTCCCCCGTGTCTTGTTGTTTTAGTTACCGGCCTGCGGGTCGTGTCACACAGGACAGTTACACGTGCCGTGTCTCGTTGTTTTAGCTACCGACCTGCGGGTCGTGTCACACAGGACGGGTCCATGTGACAGGATTACTGCAAGAAAACGCAATGTTTTTACTAAAATGCTGCTACCTATATTAAGGAAACGGTGCTGACGCAAAGTCTCACCTCAGTTCATGGGTGGTCCTTATGTGGTTATCATCCTGAGGGCAAACCTTACTTAAGGAATAGGCAGCCCCTACCTGTCTTCTTTTAACCATAGGTTTGTGGTTGGAAAGATGACCCTAAATGACTAAGCATGAGCTAACCAGGCTGAGCGCAACAACCTCCTGTAGGCCTACTCTATGTAGATACAAGCTAGGCTACCAAGTGCAAAGATTTAGTTTGAGGCTCTTCATTTCTTGTCTAAAACATTACATCCTTTAATAAGGAGAGGGATGATCTATTTGCGATACTGTCTTATGATAACCCTTTTTAATATACCCTGTTTGAGGTAGATTAATAATATCCATCGTTACATAATTTACACACAGAGGCCAAGGAGTATTTCACTTTCATTATTTGTACATGAAAGGGTTCTTTACAGTAAAAGCAGTCAAACTCTGCAATGCTGTCAAAAGTCTAAATGACAAAAAGAACAACACTTAAAACTGCACAAGGGTTAAAAACTAAGAGTATTGATGCTATTTCTTTTGATCCTAGGATTATCCAACCCTCCTTGTTTTGTTATATATGTTAGTTTTTTCAATTGACAAGGATCCTGGTTCCACTTTCTCAGCACTGAACTGCAAGATATGAAAAATGTTAATTTTGGTGGACTTGTGTCTTTTTAGGCATATCTGCCAGAAGATTATATGAAGGGATGTAAATAATAGATTTACTAAATTGGATCAGGCATGTGTCAGACTAGCAGGATAAAACATGAGACTAATCAACTAATATTTGATTCTCCTTAAGTGAAAGCGGCTAGCTGGTAACCTCCCGTACCAAACATCTGGGGTACGTGTCCTGGCAGCTTCCCCAGTAACTATGCCGCTCCTGCATGCATATTAAGCCTCTCATTCAGACGATGTAGCAGACATAACGACAGTACTCACTAGTGATGAGGGAATCGTTTTCAATTCAAATTTGTCATCTTTGCGAATTTTGCCAAAAGTGAATCTTCCTTATTTTGCTCAGTGGTCTCTCAAGAACCCAGAGCATAATAAATGTAAAGTGTAAAATACGGCAGCAAAAAATAATACTCACCTCATCGCCCACTTTTCCGGCCACCCCACTTCTCACTGCTTGCTGCTAGCCATCTGGTCTTCTTCTTTCTGGTGTCACGAGCCACATCTTCATCCTCTCCGCTATAGGGCCTTGACTGCCGACCTGGTCACTGTGCCTGAGAGCTTTTGTGAGAAACTAAGTTTTAGGGGGATTTTTTACCAGTTGATGGACCTAATTGCAAACCAAATCACAAAGTGTTAGAATTTGCATGAAACCACAAATTTCATAAAATTTCACTTGAACTTGATGATCCTCCGCTGATCTCTGGTACCCAGCTCTGCCCATCCGGATAAATGATGGTAACAAGTAAAGCAGCGAACCTGCTCTTTTCCCAGTCATGGAGGGTTTGCTTTCTCCACTCTTTCTTCTAGATACAGTTCGGTAAAATAAGTTTCCGCAGAATAATGTCATCTTAAAAGTCTATACTCTATTAACAAAGTAGGAGAGTAATGCAGAGTGGAAATTTCCCATTATAGCACTGGAGAAGCTCAGCTGCTTGGCGGTGTGTAAAATTAGGCGATACCTGTAAAACTAGGGTGCGATTCTCTCTAAAAATCTGTCATCTATTAATAAGTGAACAATACAGATGGCACTGTGAGCTGGAAGGAAGCATGAGACTAATCAACGAGTACCACATTTCAGACAAATATTCTAAAACCTCTCAGTATCCCAAAAAAGAATAACCCCTAATAGCAGAATCAGATATTGTATGCAAAGTGTATGTAAACCAAACCATTCTCATTAGTATTTCTAGAAATGCACATCCCTGATTGCACAGCAGGCGACATATTCTGCACATCTATTAGCACTTAATGGCTAACACTGTTTTCACTTACAAAGTGAATATACAGCCCCGTGCTGAGGTGTGTGCTATCATGGGACCATATGTTACATAACCACAAGAATCACATATTGCTTTCAGCAGAAATCTGTGCTCACAGAGTCCCTTTAAAGGGAATCTGTCACCCCATTTTTGGCCTATAAGATGCGGCCTCCGCCATCAGGGGCTTATCTACAGCATTCTGGAATGCTGTAGATAAGCCCCCGATATAACCTGAAAGATAAGAAAAACGAGTTAGATTATACTCACCCGGGGATCCGGTCCGATGGGTGTCGCGGTCCGGTACGGCTCCTCCGATCTTCTAGAGCTGACGTCCTCCTTCTTACTTCTGCCTTGGCTCCTGCGCAGGCGTACTTTATCTGCCCTCAACAGGACAGATAAAGTACACCTGCGCAGGAGCCAAGGCAGAAGTAAGAAGGGGAACATCATCTTTGAAAGATGGAAGGTGCCAGACAGAACCACGACACCCATCGCCCCCGGTGAGTATAATCTAACTTGTTTTTCTTCTCTTTCAGGTTACATCGGGGGCTTATCTACAGCATTACAGAATGCTGTAGCTAAGCCCCTGATGGCGGTGGCTGCAGCTTATAGGCCGAAAATGAGGTGACAGATTCCCTTTAAATGTTTGACTACACCAAGGGTGCACGGAGCGCATGTGTTCGGTTTGATCAGTCATTCTATGCTGACAGTGTCCCTTTAAATGTGGCAAAGCTGTTAATTTAATTGGACATATATTAGGATCACTTTCCAGCTAATCAACTTAATGGAGAATAAATATGGTCTGGGCTTCCAAAGCCGGTTGGGATTCTGAGAGGTGGGGTCTGTATGTTAGGGGAGGGCATATGGAAAGACATTGTGTGTGAAACCACTATTTAAACCTCTTAATGACTGCTGATACGCCTTTTAACAGCAGTCATTCATGGGCCTTATTCCTCAGCACTGCTTTTTAATGGCGCTGAGGAGTCAGAGTATAGCGCCACCCGGCGACAGTAATTCTCGCAGCTGTCAGCTGCATATGACAGCTGACACTCTGCGGTAATGGACCCGGCCTGCTTTGTGACCGATCGGGGCCAATTAACCCCTTAATTACTGCAGTCAATCGTGACAGCAGTATTCAAGTTGTTGCAAGGAATCACAAGATCTCCTTAGCAGCCATCGGAACCCCGTAATGAAAATTGAGGGTCCTGATGGTTACCATGGTACCGAGGTCATGTTATGACCCCAAGGTACGGTGGCCTGTGATATCCAGCTAGAAGCTGGGTTTCACAGGCTGTCAATGACTCACTGACTGTCTCATGTACTGCTGTAGACAAGTTTAGCAGTCAAAACCAGAAACCAGGGGAAGAGTCTTGAGGAGATCATTTGCATATTCCCAGTGCCTTCTGGGATAAGTGAAGAGTCTCCGCGAGCTCAACGATCACTGGGTTTTGGCCGTTGCAGCTGAAAAGAGGAAATCGGAGAAACCAGGGGAAGAGTCTTGAGGAGATCATTTGCATATTCCCAGTGCCTTCTGGGATAAGTGAAGAGTCTCCGTGAGCTCAACGATCACTGGGTTTTGGCCGTTGCAGCTGAAAAGAGGAAATCGGAGAAACCAGGGGAAGAGTCTTGAATTTTGGCTCATCTTTCATCTTTTTAAGAAATCTCAAGATGGAAGAGGCCAGGAGCCATTTGGTGAGCTGCATTTCTTGCTACATGTTCACAGATTTACCAGTGGAAAAGCCAAACTTCACATGCCACAAATGCAAGCTTGTGACCCTGTTGGAGGAAAAGTTGCAAAATCTCGAAGAGAGGTTAGCTACGTTGAAGATCATTAAGGAAGGTGAAGAGTTCTTGGCCAGAGCAGAATTATCTCTTCATGTTACAGAAAGAGAAGAAATTCGAAGTGCACCTGAAGAAACAGAGGAATGGAGACATGTGACCCAGAGAAGCAGGAGGATCAGGAGGCAGTCAGCACCCATACTGCTCAGAAACCAGTACCAGGCTCTCACGCAGGAAAACGATGAAGAAATACATCAGGATAAGACTTTGCCAACAAACAGCAACCTTGTACGCCTTCAGAGTCCTCCTGGATGGAGAAAGAAAAATGTTGTGAAGAAGAAACGGAGAGTGGTGGTCATGGGGGATTCCCTGTTGAGAGGAACAGAGGCCGCTATCTGCAGACCGGATATAACTTCAAGAGAAATGTGCTGTCTTCCAGGTGCAAAAATTAAAGATGTGTCTGACAGGATATCAGGACTCTTCAGACCTACAGATGACTACCCATTCCTGCTACTACATGTGGGGACAAATGACACCGCAAGAAACGACCTGGAAACCATCTGCAGAGACTTTGAAGACTTAGGCAAGAAAGTGAAAGAACTGGGAGCGCAGGTGGTCTTCTCTTCCATCCTCCCAGTGGATGGCCATGGAACAAGGAGGTGGAATAAGATTCTGCAGGTGAACAACTGGCTACGTCGATGGTGCCGTCAGCAACGATTTGGATTTCTGGATCACGGAGTGAACTACTTATACGATGGACTACTTGCTAGAGATGGGGTGCACCTTACGAAGACTGGAAAGCAGGTATTTGGAAGTCGCCTTGCTACACTTGTAAGGAGAGCTTTAAACTAGAACAACATGGGAAGGGAAGCAAAAGACCAGAAAAAGCCATACACCTGACAAATGCTACTGAGAACTCTGCTATTAGAAGTGGAAAGGAAGAACAAAGACGAAAGAATCTAATTAAAAAAAATATTGGAGAAAGAGAAACCAATCACAAACTAAAATGTTTCTATACTAATGCACAAAGCATGGGCAACAAACAAGGAGAATTGGAACTACTAACACAGGAAAATAAATATGATGTCATTGGAATCACTGAAACTTGGTGGGACAATACACATGATTGGAATACAAGACTAGAAGGATACAACTTATTTGCAAGAAACAGACTTGATAAACGAGGAGGGGGTGTCGCATTGTATGTTAGAAATGCGTATATCTGCACAGAGATTGAAGCTTCAGAGACTGGGAGTTCTGTGGAAACTGTTTGGGTAAGAATACAAGGACAGAACAATGGAAAGGACACCATTGTAGGCATTTACTACAGGCCGCCTGTGCAAGCTGAAGATATGGATGAACTCTTTATGCATCAAATGGCCAAGTTCTCCAAAAAATATGACATAGTTGTCATGGGAGATTTAAACTATCCAGACATTTGTTGGGAATCTCTCTCAGGCAAAACTAACAGGTCAAGGAAATTCTTATCCTCTCTTGCTGACAACTTTATCTTCCAAAAGGTAAAGGAGAAAACAAGGGGAACTGCTACCTTGGATCTAATCCTTATAAACAGGGAGGAAATGGTTGAGGAGGTAAAAGTGGCTGGGACCCTAGGAGGTAGCGACCATGCTATTTTAGAATTTTGGATAACTAGAGGCGGAAGACCTGTGAAGACTCAGACGTCAAGGTTAGATTTCAGAAAGGCAGATTTTAAGGGATTCAGAAAGAGAATTGGAGGGATCCAATGGCTGGATATCCTTAAAGACAAAAATGTCCAGGAAGGATGGGAAATCTTGAAAAATGAAATTCTCAAAGCACAGTTGTTAACAATTCCGAAAAGAGGGAAGAATAGGAAGCATTTAAGGAAACCAGGATGGATGAACACAGAACTTAAGCACATGCTAAAAAGGAAGCAAAAAATGTTTATAAAATGGAAAGAAGGAGGCATATCTAAAGAAAAATATAATGCTGTCTGCAGAACCTGCAAGGCACAAATCAGATTATCTAAAGCTGAAAATGAATTGAGGCTTGCAAGAGATGTCAAAAGCAATAATAAAGGATTTTGGGGATATGTCAAAAGTAAAAGAAAAGTCAAAGATGCTATAGGATTTTTACAGGATGAAAATGATGAAATGGTAAGACAGGATGTTGAGAAGGCTGAACTTTTAAATTCCTATTTTGCATCTGTTTTCTCTCAGAAAGGAAATGTAACATCAACTGTTATTCACTGTCCTATTAAGGGAATAGAAGAATCCAGGATATCTATAAACAGAAAGATAGTGAGGAAACACTTAGCTAACCTAAATGTATTCAAGTCTCCAGGTCCAGATGAATTACACCCCAGAGTACTGAAGGAGATAGGAGAAGAAATTTTTGAACCCCTCTCCATAATCTTTGAAAATTCTTGGAGAACAGGAGAAGTGCCAGAAGACTGGAGAAGAGCAAATGTTGTTCCTATCTTCAAAAAGGGGAAGAAGGTGGACCCAGGCAACTATAGGCCGGTGAGTCTGACTTCTATACCAGGAAAGATCTTTGAACAAATTATTAAACAACATGTATGTCAATACCTGGATAAGAATGAAGTGATTAAACAGAGTCAGCATGGGTTTGTAACTAATAAGTCATGTCAGACTAATTTAATTTCCTTCTATGATGGTATTACTGATTGGGTGGATCAAGGAAATGCTGTAGATATAGTATATCTTGACTTCAGCAAAGCATTTGACAAAGTCTCTCATACAATCCTTATTGAAAAAATGACTAAGTATGGAATGGACAAGGCAACTGTTAGGTGGATTCATAACTGGCTTAGTGATCGGACCCAAAGAGTGGTCGTAAATGGCTGCACATCCAGTTGGAAGAATGTCTCAAGTGGGGTACCACAGGGCTCTGTCCTGGGCCCTGTATTGTTCAACATCTTTATCAACGATTTAGATGAAGGAATTGAGGGTAAACTGATTAAATTTGCTGATGACACAAAGCTAGGAGGGATAGCTAATACTAGAGAACAGAGAGAGAGGATTCAAAAAGATTTAAATAAACTGGAGAAGTGGGCAGCAACTAACAGAATGGTTTTTAACAGGGAGAAATGCAAAGTACTACATCTGGGCAATAAAAATGAAAAAAGCATATATAGAATGGGAGGAATAGGGCTAAGTGACAGCACATGTGAAAAAGACTTGGGTATACTAATAGATCACAGACTGAATATGAGTCAACAGTGTGATGCAGCAGCAAAAAAGGCAAATGCAATTCTAGGATGTATTAACAGAAGCATACAGTCTAGATCACGTGAAGTAATTATTTCCCTCTACTCCTCTTTGGTCAGACCTCATCTGGAATATTGTGTCCAATTTTGGGCACCACATTTTAAAAAAGACATCAACAAACTAGAGCAAGTTCAGAAAAGAGCGACCAGAATGGTGACCGGTCTGCAAACCCTGTCTTATGAGGAAAGGTTGCAGGATTTGGGAATGTTTAGTTTGCAAAAGAGAAGACTGAGAGGAGACTTAATAGCTGTCTACAAATATCTAAAGGGCTGTCACATTGTAGAAGGATCAACTTTATTCTCATTTGCACAAGGAAAGACTAGAAGCAATGGGATGAAGCTGAATGGGAGGAGACACAGATTAGATATTAGAAAAAACTTTTTGACAGTTAGAGTGATCAATGAGTGGAACAGGCTGCCACGAGAAGTGGTGAGTTCTCCTTCAATGGAAGTCTTCAAACAGAGGCTGGACAGACATCTAACTGGGATGATTTAGCGAATCCTGCTTTGAGCAGGGGGTTGGACCAGATGGCCCAGGAGGTCCCTTCCAACTCTAGGATTAAAAAAAAAAATAAAAAAAATAAAAAATAAAGATTATATATGTCCCACAGTGAGAATCACTAATCAAGAAAAGCCGTTTTGCCACTTAAAAGGCAAAAAAAGTACACATAATTGGCATCGCCATGTTCGGAATTGCCTTTTCTATAAAACTAGCATGTTATTTATTCCGTATGGTGAACGCCATAAAAAATTAAACAGCAAGCCAAAAATGTCTCTTTTTTATCATTGGGACTCACAAAAAAGTGAATGAAAAGCAATCAAAAAGTTGCATGTAAAAAAAATGGTACAATTAAAACGTCAAAATATCCCGCAAAAAAACAAGCCCTAATATGGCTCATTCAGCAAAAAAAATTAAAAAAAGTTGCAGCTCTCAGAATATGATGATGCAAAAACAAATTCATTTTTGTAAAATATTGTTTTTAAAACAGAAAAATAGCAAAGTATAAAAAAAAATCAAAATCTGGTATCCTGTAATTGTACTGACTCACCAAACAAATGGGTCTTATCACTTTTACCGTACGGTGAACGGCACAAAAAATAAATACAATAACTGAATTGCTGTTTTTTGTTCATTCTCTGTTTGAAAACTCTGAATAAAAAGTGATAACTATATTTTGTTTCTTAAAAAAATCTGCAACTCGTCCCTCAAAAAATAAGCCTTCATACAGCTCTGTTCGCCAAAAAGATAAAAGTTACGGCTCTCAGAATATGGCGATGAAAAAAAAACTTTTTTATAAAAAAACATTTTTACTGTGTGATAGCAGCAAAACTTAAAAAACAGATATAAATTTGGTATTGCTATAATTGCACCAACCAGTAGAATAAATCCACTTTATCACTTATACCGCAAGGTGAACCGCGCAAAAATAAAAATAAGAACTATTCTTGTACTGCTGTCTATTTTTTCATTCTACCTCCTAAAAATCAGAATAAGGCTCGGCTCAGATTTATCCTGCGCTCTTTGTTGAGCGCTTGTGTCAGGGTTTACGTGCAAATTCCCCAAAACCGCAGTTCAGACGAAACCCCCGACGAAACCACTCACTTATGAGGAAGATGAAGTCATTTTGGACTTTGGACTGGTCTGTGTTTCGGCGGTGTCCCATCATTTTAGGTGTCTTTTTAGTGCACAAATGACCACAGATCTGTGCATGCCTAAAAAGATGGGTACCACAGGAGCAGATGCCAAATGGATTCCAAAGTGTCTCCACCTGGCTCATTATGGTGGGTGGTTTCGTTTGGGGTTTTCGTCTGAATCGCATTTTTGTTGAATTTATACGGAAACACCAACGTATGTGCTCACCGTAGAACACAAAAATGTGATCTAAGCCTTATTCTGGAAGCAATCAAAAAATATTATGTGCCCCAAAATGTTACCACTAAAAACCTTAATTTATCCCTCAGAAAATCAGCCTTCACTCATGTCAGTCATCTGTCACTGAAACTACAGGGGGTTCTTACGTTTTTGGTAGAACAACGACTCTGGAAAAGTGACATGGCTCCCGCCCCTAAAATAAAATCCAGTGAATTTTGCGTTCCCAAATCCAAACACCCCCCTCCTTCTGAGCTTCACTGTGCCTAAACCACTGCAAGCGGCCATATGCTTGTCACTATTGACATTATAGTGAGGAGAGAGCATTTATTTAGGGACAGTGTATCTCCAGAATCACAAGCTGGGCACAATATATGAGGGTGTTACAATTTATGGGGGCTCTATACTGTATGGGGACACAATGTATTAAACTGGCATATTTGCAATTCTCCAGATAAAAGCACAGCGTGGATGTTACAAAATAGTCACTGCAGCCGTAGATGAATTCATTGAGAGGTGCAATTTCTACAATGGGGTCACTTTTAGGATTTTTTTCTGCTGCTCTGACACCTTCAGGGCTCTGCAAATGTAACCCGTAAACTACTATAGCAACATCTGTGATCCAAAAGCCAAATAGCGCTCCTTCCTTCTCAGCCCTAATTTGTGATCTAACAGTAGTTTCTGACGACAAGTGCAAAATCAACGTGTTTGGGAGAAACTGCATAATTAATTATGGGGTCTAGGTACACTTATTAATCCTTGTGTGCCTGACAAATTGGCAGCAAGTACAAAAATTACATTTTTATGACTAAAATGTCACATTTCCACGTCTCAATGTTATAAAATTCTGTGAGGCACCTATGGATTCAAAATACTGACTACACCCATAAATGAATTCCTTAAGCAGTGAAGTTTCCAATATGCGATCACCTGGGGGGGGGTTCTGCAGTTCTGGGACCTCAGGTCAGCTAATGGAGCCCATAATCTATTTAAATGAAATCTGCATTGTGAAAGCCAAGTAGCACTCCTTCCCATCCGATCCCTGCCATGTGCTCCAACAGTAGTGTTCATCCACATATGTGGTACTGCCACATTTGGGAGAAACTGCAGAAAAAATTGTGGGGTCAAATTTCTCCCATTACCCCAAATGTAAATTATACATTTGCTGCTAAAACAGCATTTTAGTGGAAAACAATAATTACCGTATTTGTTCTCACATTTTAATGTTATAAAATGTTATGAATCACCTGTAAGTAAAAATGCTCATTACACCCCTAGCTGAATTCCTTGCGGGGTCTAGTTTCCAAAATGGGGTTACTTGTGGGGGGGTCTCTGCATGTCAAGGGCTCTCCAAATGCGACATGGCATTCACAATCTATTCCAGACAAATGGCACTCTTTCCTTTCCTAGCCCTGCCATGTGCCCAAAGAGAAATTTTTGACCACATATGGGGTATCATCGCCTTTGGAAGAAATTGCGTAACAAATTATAGGGTCAGTTTTCACCTATTCATTGTGAAAATTACAAATTTGGGCCTAAAACAACATTTTTGTGAAAAAAATGAAAATTTTCTATATGAAGACCTAATATCAAATTATGTGTAGTACCAGTGAGTTCAAAATGCTCACTATACCACTGGATAAAATCCTTGAGGGGTGTACTTTCCAAAATGGGGTAATTTGTTAGGGGTTTCCACTGCTTAGGCATATCAGGGGCTCTCCAAATGCGACATAATGACCGCAGACCATTCCATCAAAATGCGTTCCAAAGCATCACTCCTTCCTTTCTGAGCCCTGCCATGTGCTCAAACAGTAGTATTCCCTCACATGTGTATTGATATACTCAGAAAAAATTTCACAACAAATTTTTGGCTCCATTTTCTCCTATTACCCATTTGAAAATAAAAAATTGGGGGCTAAAAGTACATTTTTGTGGGAAAAATTAGATTTTTTTTATTTTCATGGCTCTGTTTTATAAACTTCTGTGAAGCACCTGGAGGTTCAAGGTATTCAACACACACCTAGATACATTCCTTCAGGGGTCTAGTTTCCAAATTGGGGTCAGTTGTGGGGGGTTTCCAATGTATAGGCACATCAGGGGCTCTACAAATACGACATTCGGACCGCTTTCAATTTCAGCCATGTTTGCGTTCAAAAAGTCAAATGGTGCTCCTACCCTTTCGAGCCCTGCCGTGCAACCAAACAATGGCTTTCCTCCACATATGTGGTATTGGCGTATTGAGGAGAAATTGCACAATAATTTTTGGGGTCCATGTTCTCCTGTTACCCTTGAGAAAATAAAAAATTAGATTTTTTTATTTTGACAACTTTAGGCTAGTTTCACACTAGCGTTTATGAGCGCAGCGACGGCCTGCGCACGGCCGCCGCTAAGCCCCGCCCCCTGCCGCGCCTCTGCCGGTAGCTCCGCCCACCGGCGCATGACGCTGCATGCGCCCTGCGTCCCCTATCTTTATCACTGGGGGCGCAGGCCGTGCGCAGTATGCGTTTGGCGGCGCATGCGTCCTTTTGACGGTGCGCCGACCTGCGGCAAACGCAACCTGCTGCAGTTTGGTTGCGTCGGCGCACCGTCAAAAAGGCGCATGCACCGCCAAACGCATACTGCGCACGGCCTGCGCCCCCTGTGATAAAGATAGGGGACGCAGGGCACATGCAGCGTCATGCGCCGGTGGGCGGAGCTACCGGTGGGGGCGCGGCAGGGGCGGGGCTTAGCGGCCGTGCGCAGGCCGTCGCTGCGCTCATAAACGCTAGTGTGAAACTAGCCTAACATTGTAAACTACTGTTAAACACCTGGGGGTTCAAGGCGCTCACCACATATCTCAGTAGAAACTGCAAAACTTTTAAATTTTGTTACCCTTGTGAAAATTTCCGAACACCAACAAAAATTGTGTTTAAAAAATGATGCAGATGTAAAGTAGACACGTGGGGAATGTTATTTTTTAACTATTTTTGCATGACAAAACTCTCTTTAAGGGAATAAGAATTAAATGTTTGAAAGTTGTGATATTTTTGCCAAATTTCCGATATTTTCACAAATAAACGCAAGTCATATTGAACAAATTTTTTTTACCTGGTCAGAGCCAAAATTAGCTCGGTCACTAAGGAGATAAATTTCTTTTAACATTGTGATATATGTGTAAGAAGACTACATATATTAACTGCAGTAATAATGCAAATAAGCATGTTGAAACATAGACCATACAGGTCAGATAAAAAACATGGAATCCCTGCAGATTGATGGCTCTGAGTGATGCTCTGCAGTACTAGCAGCCATGGAATAATAGCGGAGGTGTGTTACTTTTTCCAATAAAGGAAGCGATGATCTGTGGCATACTGTATCCATACAATGTTCTTCTGTAGGTCTCCTTGGATATATTTAGCTCTGTTCTGTGAAGGTCTCTTTAGCAATGAATCTGTCAGAGCGACAAAGAAAATGGAGGAGGGGGGTCATTAGCGCCTAGTGCTCGTCACATATAGGAGGGGGTGGAGGTTATTAGGACAATGAATTAGACACTGCATTGGCCTATGTGAATGAGTGGCGTCGTGCCTAGAAGGGCACAAAGCTGGCACTGCATGTAACCCTGCACAAGAAAGATAAGAGAACAGAAAGCAATGCACCAAAATGTCATATGTGCTCCTTTCCCATTTCATTGACAGTATGGCCTATAAAAGCTTCGGAAAGAATAGCTTCCACATACTAAACTATAGCTTCCCCTCCCAACACCTCAGACCTTTCGCACCTGCAACTTCCTTACTTTCCTCTTCTAATCTTCTAACCATGTCCACCAGGGATGATGTGCTTCTAATGAGTGGAACAGACTCTTCGTTCATGCATGCTTGTCAATTAAAGGCTGCCTTGGAAACATGGGGAGCCGCTCAAATAACCGCCCTTCGAAGAGGGTGCAGCGTGAGAAAAGGGGCAAAGGACAACAATGAGATGGAAATTTCAACATGAAAAATACAATTTTTCTCTTTTTCCTTGATACAGTAAATCAAGATTAATGCATGCAGACAATATGAATATTATGCAGCAAGTGGCTGGAGATAATGACTGTAACCTACATTTGAATGCCTGAAAGGTTTTGTCTCATTTTCCAGTTGCAGAAGTGAATCCCTTTATTTCTGAATATTTTGCTATATTAGTCCTTATACAAAATAATTGTAACGTGACTGCCAGGCGCTTAAAAAGAAAACCATTTGGATTAAATAATTGTTTTCCTATAGAAAAATATACAGGCAAGGTTGCGATTATGTTAGAACTTGTGGTATGGCCTTATTATGTGTGAGTCGAATGATACTATTGTATTTAAAATTGTTTACATATGATATGGCTGTAGTTTGGGCAGGATTGGGCTATATTCACATTCACGATGAACATTTAGCATGTGCGTCCAATGGCGGGCCAATGGTTTTGGCTTTCATATACACGAGCCTATGATTTCCAAAGAAAATCCGAAGTGTCCATTTATTTATAGCCTTCATGAATATAGGTGTACAGTGCATAAATGTAGACGTTTCTTACACATTAGCAAATAGCAAAACACCCAGCTTAGTTATGCCCCTCAGCAAGTCCTTGTCTCAGCATGTTCTCATGAGAATTACAATACACTATGAAATTTAGCAAGGCTGAAGACATTAAATAACCTACAAAAACAGAACAATTTTAAAATAAACACCCATAAAATTAATGAGCCTACAGTACGGTAATCTAAATTATGTTTATTAAATCATATAAACGTAAAAATTGCAATTGTTAATGATTGAATTTAAAATCTCTTAAAAACAAATGGAACAGTGGTCACAGCAAAAAAAATTAATAAATATTTGCAATAAACAGGTAACAGTAATGTATGAAATAAATAGATATATAGACAAAGAAATAAAGTGCAAGTGCATCCAAAATAAATCGTTTAAAAATAAATCACCCACCAAACTGAGACATAATGTCATGAAAAACGGACCACCATCCCAACCTTGATGCATGTTTTGCGGTCAGCTTTCTCAAGGGGTTTGAGAATCTGAAGTGTTCTTTAATCATGTCCTTCATAAATATAGGGGTCTCGTACATATATTTAGGCGTTTCTTACATGATAGCCAATACCAGGATACTCAGCTTAGGGCCCCGTCACACAGTGACTCACCAGCGATCCCGACAACGATATCAACGTGTCAGGATCGCTGGTGAGCTGCTACATGATCGCTGGTGAGCTGTCAAACAGACAGCTTCACCAGCGATCAGCACAGCGACGCTGAGCACCCGGCATCACTGTGTACTTTAGTTACCAGCACGCTGATGCAGGGAGCTGGTAACTAAGGTACACATTGGGTTTCTAAGGGGCATGCGTCACTTAGAAACCCGATGGGTACCTTGGTTACCAGCTCCCTGCATCAGCGTGCTGGTAACTAAGGTACACATCGGGTTTCTAGGCACAGCGCGCCCACTTAGAAACCCCATGTGTACCTTAGTTACCAGCTCCTGCTCGCTGGTCTCCCGCCTGTCACACGCAGCAATGCGTGCTGACCAGCGGGAGACCAGCGACCCCAAAAATGTCCAGGGCTTTCCCTCAACGATCAGGGATACCGGAAGGGGGGCCGGTTGCTGATAGCTGTCACACACAGCGATCTCGCTGGTGAGATCGCTGTTGCGTCACAAAACTAGTGACTCAGCAGCGATCTCGCTAGTGAGATTGCTGTGTGTGACGGAGGCTTTAGTCATGCCCCTCAGCAAGTCTTTGTCTCAGTGTGTTCTCTGAAAACCACCACATCCTATGAAATTTGGCAGGCCTGAAGACATTCCATTAATTTCTTCCAGTGCACATCTTAATGAATGGTTCCACAAAATCTTATTGGGGATAATTGATCAAAATTAGTGTGAGAGAAAAGTGGATTTATACACAGCAACCAATTTAATTGTTGCATCTGCATCACAAGACTGTGGGGTCAATTTGTTACTTGACTGTTTCTATTTAAGGAGCCCTATAAAAATTGGATACAGGACCTGCAGGCCCTACTACGGGCATTTTACTCATAGTTAGGCTACATTTGAAAATCCAATTTTATTTTCACATCTATTAAGAATGGGACATTTTCCTAACTAACATATGCCATCTGTTTTAAAGAACTTAGAGGCAAACTATCTGCACTTTTTTTTCCATTGACACTTAGCACTGGGTCAGTTAAAAATGGATGAAAAATAAATGGAAAGCTGAAGTAAAATAGATGTATACCATTTTTCATCCATTTTTATGGATTCCCGTAGACTTAAATGGCTGAGCACAGAAAGGGATTAGAATAGGGCATGCAATGAGTTCAATGGAACAGTCACAAGGATCCGTTAAAAATAAAGTGATGTGTGAATAGTTCTATTAAATTCTATGGGTCAGTGTGCTCTGTATTCAAGAAAGGGCAGAAAACAGAAGAGAAAAATGAATGTGTGAATGTAGCCTTATCCTGTAGCTAATGGAACATGTGTGGTAAGGAAGCAAGTTGTGCCAGAAGAGTGGTAAGGAATATTCTAAAAAGTGCGTGAGGAACAATGGAAGTAATTTTCTATGGATATTCGTAGAATGTCCCATCAATAACAAGAAAAATTGTTGAGAGAAATGTGGCTGGGAGGAGGTTTTCTGGTTCCTGCTAAATTGTCCTTTGGTCAGTTTGGAGAATTAACGGGTTTAATGATAATTCATAATACATGGATTCTATAAGGGTGACCATTACCACCTACACTACAGCAACGTATTACATTGCAATCTCTTTATTGAACATATACTCACATAGGACCCTTATAGAAAAAGCAGAGAGTACCTAGTGATGGATAATGACTTCTGGGGGCACCTAATAATGGATAATGACTTCTGGGGGCACCCAATAATGGAACATGATTCTGGGTGCACCTAAAAATGGATATTAACTTCTGGGGGCACCCAATAATGGATCATGACTTCTGGGGGCACCTAATAATGGATCATGACTTCTGGGGGCACCCAATAATGGATCATGACTTCTGGGGGCACCTAATAATGGATCATGACTTCTGGGGGCACCTAATAATGGAAAATGATTCTGGGTGCACCTAAAAATGGATAATAACTTCTGGGGGCACCCAATAATGGATCATCGCTTCCGGGAAGAGGGTAATTGGAGTCAAATGCAATGAGGTCCAGATCAAAAGACTGAAAGGTCCTCAGAAAAAGGATTGTTAAGATTTCCAAGGAACAAATTACAGGCAGGCAGTGAGTGGGAAATTAGATCAGCATTTTGTTGCGTTTCTTTTAGAGTGAGTATCCTGACAAAATTAGTGCACTGGCGAGCGAGTTAAGTTGGCTATACATATGTAATGAGTGAAAGTCAGTCAAAATAGCCAATATAGCCAGTTTTGGCAAATTATTGTTTTGAAATGGCTAGCGACTGACAAAAATCAAACAAAAATAAGACTGGTCAGGACAGGACAGATTGTTAAGAGCTGAAATTATACGTGTGTGGCATGATCAGCCAACTATGGTCGACCTTTTACCAATTTGTGACCATAGTCTAATACAAGAACACCTAGATTCATACAAATGAACAGAAAGTCCATTTAGTGACAATAGATATAATTGCAGAAAATAGGCAGTCCTTTTATGCAGGACTGATAAAGAAAATAAATGCACTTTCCATGCATATGATGTGCAAACTCACAAATGTTCGCTCAAGCCTAATAGAGCCATGAACATGCACATTTCCCGTCACGAAGCTGTTGGGTGGGTCTAATTGACCGGCTCAGTCTTCATTTATTCAATTGACTCGACCGTAAGCGCCAATCTTAATCAGAAAGTAAAGGTTTTCCTTCTTCTTCCTGCCAGCATCCATTCTTGTTCTCTGTATACAAAGACACCACAGAAGTGTACACACCCTGCAGAACTTGGCTTTGTCAAGGATACCCGTGCAGATTAGTAAGCGGTAGACTGCAGCTTATAGCAGTATGTTGTGCACCTATGGAGCAGATTACTGAATGCTTACAGGCAATGTGACTTCCCTGCTGTGAGCCATCCTGATTTATGATACTTGCTTATGTGGCACCACCATATTCCGAAACGCTTTATATATAGTTATTATTCACTTGTTCCCTGCCCCCAGTAATATACTTACCAGTCTTCTGCTCTATCTGCTGGCGCCGCTCTTGTCCCACACTGCCATCATGTAACCGCACCGCTCGACTAACCGTAAGTCAGAACCAACAGTCACAAGCAGAAGATGGCTGATGGTAAGTATATGACTAGGGAAACTGAAAACAAATGCAAGAGCGCAATAGGGTCGTATCTCTGTTACAAGGATTAAGAATAAAAGTACCTTGTGTGGTTGTGTGAGATACACACTTAAAGAGGTTGTCCGACCCCAAAATCACATTTTTTAAGCTAATCTGTGCTGTATTGTGATATCACACCCCTATACATTTTGTTTTTTGTTTCCCTGTTTCGTTCCACCTGAATTTCACTTCATTCCGTGCATCTAATTTGTTTACCTGTGGTCTACCAAACATGACAGCTCTCTGTGCTTTATTATCTAACCTCACAGCCAGAGCTGGCACCGCCAGACCTCAGTGTCCGGCCTCGCCCTCTGCACACTCATTGGCTGCCAGTAATCTGCCCCTGTGCTGACCTCTGTCATCACTCCAGGATTGGAACTAACAGAGCAGTGATTCTGTGTCCTCATCTGTGGAAAGCAGCACAATCACTGCACTCCACATCACATCCACAGTGTTGACAGAGCCTCACATGTCCCCACATCACATCCACAGTGGTGACAGAGCATCACATGACCCCACATAACATCCACAGTGGTGACGAAGCATCACACATCCCCACAGCACATCCACAGTGGTAATAGAGCGTCACGTCTCAACATCAAATCCACATACACAGTGGTGATAGAGATTCACATGTCTCCACATCACAGTCACAAGGCGGGGCACCCGAATAGTCCACATGGGCTCTAGGCCCAGGACGCCACAATAGCCACGTAATGTTCTAAGAAGAGCAGCTTAGCCATTTGGAGTCTATAGGACAGAAGTATGGTGTCAAGCATTAGGATTGCAGCAGTTCATAGGAAGCAGTCCAGAATAGTACAGGGAGCAGATTGTTCAACATGTGGCAGATAGTTGCATGGGCCGATGCTTTCAGGACTGGGGCGAAACGGGCCAGAGAAACCCCAAGCACAGGAAGTCTGAACAGGGAGAACGCCACGGTACCACCTAAGGCACTATTACCCCGTAATGTACTGAAGGATGTGGAACTATTTACAGGGAAAGGACAGAATGAGAACTGCATGGTACTTGCTGTTGATGTTGTAACTGGCATGAATGTGCTGCCAAGTTGTTCAACTAAAGTTTCACATGTTGCATTTGAACCGGACTGTGTCTCAATTCTTGCGAAACGAAATTTAGAAAGGCGTCAGCCCCACAGTGGAATTCCTGATGGCGCAGTGAGAGAAGACACAGGTATGCTGGTGAAAGAATGCTGTTTTCATGTAAGAGGAGGTCAGAGATCAGATACACCAGAGTGCTCGGCCATGACTACGGTCCTGGACCTCCCTTACATGTATATCTTCATATATCCCACATAATACACCTCAGCTGCTGCAGAACCCGTCTATAGGGATATGTGTATGGAATTGTGTGCGAATGGGTGGATGGATGGATACACACAACACATTATACACACCTATGTAAAAGCCTTTTCCTTCCTGGGTCATTCAATCCAGCTTAGTCATCCCCCTGGTGCCTCACAACAACCCTTTTAAGGAGCTAAGGCTACTTTCACACTTGCTTTTTTTTGCAGCGCGTTTTTCCCGCAAAAAAACGCATTGAAAAAACGCATACAAATGCTGCGTTTTTTTCAAGCATTTTTATGAGCATGCATGAAAAAACGCAGCGTTTTTATGCGTTTGTATGCGTCTTTAGTGCGTTTTTACCGCGTTTGCGGTTTTTTCCAACATTAGGTGGCCCCTCACACTAACCCAAACCATGACTTTACTAACCCTAACCCTTAACCAAACCATACCCTGATCCTAACCCTGACCCTAACCCTTAACCAAACCATACTAACCCTAACCCTTAACTAAACCCTACTAACCCTAACCCAAACCCTAACCCTAAACCCTAGCTAACCCTAAACCTAAACCCCCTTAACTAACCCTAACTCTAACCCAAACCCCTAAATTCCATTGTCTAACTAATGGTAAAAAAAAAACACATGCGCAAAAAAACGCATACATAAGCATGCCAATGCGCACCCATAGACTTATAATGGGTGTCTTGCTGTAAAAAAAACGCATTGCGCGCGCATGCGTTTTTTTGAGGCAAGTCGGACGCCCATAAAATGCAACAGGATCCATTTTGTGCGCCCGAGCGCATACCGCGGAAAAACGCATACAAACGCATGTATATGCGCACATAAGCGCATCCCATGCAAAATATAGGGAAAAAAACGCATGCGTTTTTTAGCGCTAAAATCCAGCGCAAAAAAACGCAAGTGTGAAACCAGCCTAAAAAAAGATACATCAGCTTCCATGAAGAGAGTAGATTATATTGACAGGATTGGAAATATTTCTGCATTCTGGATCACGACACAGATAATATTGAATTAAATTTATAGGTTTACTATCAACGTATTTCAGAGTCCAACAATGCCTTCTTCAGGACAGGACACCCATACAAAAATAACCAGAAGATATATGATTATGCTATCATTGTGGTTTGTAGTATTGCAGAGGGGGTGGTTTTCAAAGTCATACCTCCAATAATCGGAATAATGAAATGTTTACCAAGGCAGAGCATGCCTTTATCCTGCTGAGCTCAGCCACTTTCAAGGAGTTTTCCTGGAAATGCTTTACCTCCCCAAGACCACTTTAAGCGGCTGGCCTCATGCAGCCCATTCTCCGCCATGACAATGTTTTGCAGTAATTGGCCTTTATTTCACCATCATGTGGCCATTGGCCTGCAGTGGGTGAACAGTGCTTCACGGTCAGGCTCTGTTTGGGGAAGCACCCTAAGGCCAGATTCACCTGAGTACTGACCCTGATGTAAGGTCCGGGCACTGGGCTTCTGACCTAGGCACGCAAGTGTCAAGTTCAGGTGGTCAGTAGACCCACAACCAGTCCGTGCATCGTGGTCAGAGTATCAAATCAGATTGACTTATCTCTGTGGGAACAACATGGATGGAGAAGCATATTTGGTTTAAAAAGATCCTAGTGCTTACTGGGCTGTTTCCATATGTGGCATACATGACAGAACTATACATGAATTCCTCAGATCACTTTTCTAAGCAGGTGTTGAGTTGAGTAGGAACTGGCTTCTCTTGGCATGACACACATTGGTCACTGAAATACTCCTTCAAGTAAAATCATTGTAAACCTGAATTTCCAGGCTTTAAAGGGGTTGTACCAAATTTGGAAGCTATCCCCTATCCCCCACCAATTCTGAGAACAGGACTTTAAAGAGACTTGTGTGAATGAAGTGGTGGTCGATCGCGCACACTTCTGATCCATTCATTCTCTATGAAAACACAGCGTTCGGCTGGTCTTCGGCACCCCCATAAATGGAACAGACATGTGCATGATTGACCGTTACTCTATTCACACATGGGTCTTCGGAGTCCCAGTTCTCGGGATCGGTGGGGGTTCCAGCCATCAGGACGTTATTCCCTATTCAAAAGCATAGCAGATTACTTCTAAAGTGAACGCGTCACAACTTTTATATTAATAATTATTGATTAATAATGTTTTAAAAACTGAAAAATGTAAATGTTTTAACATATTTTTTTTTCTGCAGATGCTGGGGGGTGTTTGTTGTATAAGGTGCGCAGTGGCGCTTGTATGTATGCAACCAGCTAGGAGCGGTTAAATCAAAATCCACAGATTGGTCTAGTGAAGTGTAACAATACAATGATTAGTCGCGCTTAGCCACCCGACAATACTTGGCATTACAGATGTAGAATACACATACATTCTAGCCGCAGTGGATACTTTGTGTATATGTTGGAGATAAGGCACAAAGCATCTCGGTGTACTGGGTATTGTGGTACACCTAAGGATATGGGGTACTTAATGGTTAATCTTGGTAATGACCCAATGTCACACTGATTAAAGCTGGTAAGAGTCTCTGCAAGGACCAAACTATATATCCTACGCGTTTTGGAAAATCTACAGTTTCCTTCATCAGGGATGGTCCTTAGATGATGCCCTATAGTTGCCAATACCTAATCCCATGTGGCACGGCATGCTGAGCTATGTATCTAATCTCATATGTCACAGCATGCTGAGCCATGTATCTAATCTCATATGTCACAGCATGCTGAGCCATGTATCTAATCTCATGTGGCACGGCATGCTGAGCCATGTATCTAATCCCATGTGGCACGGCATGCTGAGCCATGTATCTAATCTCATGTCACGGCATGCTGAGCCATGTATCTAATCTCATATGTCACAGCATGCTGAGCCATGTATCTAATCTCATGTGGCACAGCATGCTGAGCCATGTATCTAATCTCATGTGGCACGGCATGCTGAGCCATGTATCTAATCTCATGTGGCACGGCATGCTGAGCCATGTATCTAATCCCATGTGGCACGGCATGCTGAGCCATGTATCTAATCTCATGTCACGGCATGCTGAGCCATGTATCTAATCTCATGTCACAGCATGCTGAGCCATGTATCTAATCTCATGTCACGGCATGCTGAGCCATGTATCTAATCTCATGTCACGGCATGCTGAGCCATGTATCTAATCTCATGTCACAGCATGCTGAGCCATGTATCTAATCTCATATGTCACAGCATGCTGAGCCATGTATCTAATCTCATGTGGCACAGCATGCTGAGCCATGTATCTAATCTTATGTGGCACAGCATGCTGAGCCATGTATCTAATCTCATGTGGCACGGCATGCTGAGCCATGTATCTAATCCCATGTGGCACGGCATGCTGAGCCATGTATCTAATCCCATGTGGCACGGCATGCTGAGCCATGTATCTAATCTCATGTCATGGCATGCTGAGTCATGTATCTAATCTCATGTCACAGCATGCTGAGCCATGTATCTAATCTCATATGTCACAGCATGCTGAGCCATGTATCTAATCTCATGTCACGGCATGCTGAGCCATGTATCTAATCTCATGTCACGGCATGCTGAGCCATGTATCTAATCTCATGTCACAGCATGCTGAGCCATGTATCTAATCTCATATGTCACAGCATGCTGAGCCATGTATCTAATCTCATGTGGCACAGCATGCTGAGCCATGTATCTAATCTCATGTGGCACAGCATGCTGAGCCATGTATCTAATCTCATGTGGCACGGCATGCTGAGCCATGTATCTAATCCCATGTGGCACGGCATGCTGAGCCATGTATCTAATCTCATGTCACGGCATGCTGAGCCATGTATCTAATCTCATGTCACGGCATGCTGAGCCATGTATCTAATCTCATATGTCACAGCATGCTGAGCCATGTATCTAATCTCATGTCACGGCATGCTGAGCCATGTATCTAATCTCATGTCACGGCATGCTGAGCCATGTATCTAATCTCATGTCACAGCATGCTGAGCCATGTATCTAATCTCATATGTCACAGCATGCTGAGCCATGTATCTAATCTCATGTCACAGCATGCTGAGCCATGTATCTAATCTCATGTGGCACAGCATGCTGAGCCATGTATCTAATCTCATGTGGCACAGCATGCTGAGCCATGTATCTAATCCCATGTGGCACGGCCTGCTGAGCTATGTATCTAATCCCATGTGGCACGGCCTGCTGAGCTATGTATCTAATCCCATGTGGCATGGCCTGCTGAGCTATGTATCTAATCTCATGTGGCAGAGCATGCTGAGCTATGTATCTAATCTCATGTGGCACGGCATGCTGAGCCATGTATCTAATCCCATGTGGCACGGCATGCTGAGCCATGTATCTAATCCCATGTGGCACGGCCTGCTGAGCCATGTATCTAATCCCATGTGGCACAGCCTGCTGAGCTATGTATCTAATCCCATGTGGTACGGCATGCTGAGCCATGTATCTAATCCCATGTGGCACGGCCTGCTGAGCCATGTATCTAATCCCATGTGGCACGGCATGCTGAGCCATGTATCTAATCTCATGTGGCACTGCCTGCTGAGCTATGTATCTAATCATGTCATGCGACACAGCCTGCTGAGCTATGTATCTAATCCCATGTGGCACGGCATGCTGAGCCATGTATCTAATCTCATGTCACGGCATGCTGAGCCATGTATCTAATCTCATGTCACAGCATGCTGAGCCATGTATCTAATCTCATGTCACGGCATGCTGAGCCATGTATCTAATCTCATGTGGCACAGCATGCTGAGCCATGTATCTAATCTCATGTGGCACAGCATGCTGAGCCATGTATCTAATCTCATGTGGCACAGCATGCTGAGCCATGTATCTAATCTCATGTGGCACAGCATGCTGAGCCATGTATCTAATCTCATGTGGCACAGCATGCTGAGCCATGTATCTAATCTCATGTGGCACAGCATGCTGAGCCATGTATCTAATCTCATGTGGCACAGCATGCTGAGCCATGTATCTAATCTCATGTGGCACAGCATGCTGAGCCATGTATCTAATCCCATGTGGCACGGCCTGCTGAGCTATGTATCTAATCCCATGTGGCACGGCCTGCTGAGCTATGTATCTAATCCCATGTGGCATGGCCTGCTGAGCTATGTATCTAATCTCATGTGGCAGAGCATGCTGAGCTATGTATCTAATCTCATGTGGCACGGCATGCTGAGCCATGTATCTAATCCCATGTGGCACGGCATGCTGAGCCATGTATCTAATCCCATGTGGCACAGCCTGCTGAGCTATGTATCTAATCCCATGTGGTACGGCATGCTGAGCCATGTATCTAATCCCATGTGGCACGGCCTGCTGAGCCATGTATCTAATCCCATGTGGCACGGCATGCTGAGCCATGTATCTAATCCCATGTGGCACAGCCTGCTGAGCTATGTATCTAATCCCATGTGGTACGGCCTGCTGAGCCATGTATCTAATCCCATGTGGCACGGCCTGCTGAGCCATGTATCTAATCCCATGTGGCACAGCATGCTGAGCCATGTATCTAATCTCATGTGGCACTGCCTGCTGAGCCATGTATCTAATCCCATGTGGCACGGCCTGCTGAGCCATGTATCTAATCCCATGTGGCACGGCCTGCTGAGCTATGTATCTAATCCCATGTGGCACTGCCTGCTGAGCTATGTATCTAATCTCATGTGGCACAGCATGCTGAGCCATGTATCTAATCTCATGTGGCACAGCATGCTGAGCCATGTATCTAATCTCATGTGGCACAGCATGCTGAGCCATGTATCCAATCTCATGTGGCACTGCCTGCTGAGCTATGTATCTAATCTCATGTGGCACTGCCTGCTGAGCTATGTATCTAATCATGTCACGCGACACAATCTGATCATCGAATCTGAACATGTGACAGTGGGTAGCGCAGCACCAGCTAACAGAATGAGCGCTGCCAGCCATCCACGTCAGACTCTCTTTGCAGTTTCCAATGAAATATCTCTGCACTGTGATCCTAAACTTAATTCTCACTTTACTTAACATTTTGCAAACACCCAGAAGGAGGAGGAGTGACACGAAACACATGGAGAAGACCCCGCCCACATTTACTGCAGTCATCATGCGAGCTAACAGTGCACCAGGTTTTCATTGCAATTGTCAACAGCTGCTCCCCCTAGTGTTTAAAAGTGGAAAATATCAAAACTAATTATTTTTGTTTACCAAAATATTAACACTTATTTTTTTCTGTTGTTAGAATAAGTTTTTTATGATACAGTCCCTTAAATCACACATATGGTGAGATGTTGTAAGTCTTTCTATTTAGCAAGGTTTTGGTAATGCAACAATGCTAACAAAATATAGTGAAGCCTAGAAACAATATGGCATTTATATGTGAAGACTTTGAAATCCGCACGCCGTTTAAATATGAAATGTATTCTGGGAATTAACATATAAAATAACTTTGTCATTAAGGGATTAGGAATAAAGCCTATGTCACTCGGGTGCTTTGTGTGTCTGCATATTCCCGCCTCATTACAGGAGCTGATACTCTGCATTTTGCAGCACATGCCCAGCAGCTATTGTTACACCAGTGATGATACGCAGTAGGAATACTGTCTGCAGCGGCTGAGAAATCACAGCTTTGTTACAGCGCTAATCCTAAGGGAGAAATAACCACTGCCCCCGCCATAATGAGCGCGTTCACTAGGGCACGCACGCTGCCTTTACCAGCCGAGACAGCACTAGATTACTAGCGTCTAATAACCCACCAAGTTCAATACCATTGCATTTTATACACGAATCAACTGTTCATTATTAATAAAACACTATAAAGAGAGACCATAGTTAAGGGGAGGTCCATCTAAATAATATTTTTCTGGTTTGTAATGAGAAAAAAACAAAACAACTCAAATAAGTGAAGGTCCGTCAGATTGGACAGTTACCCTATTCAAAAGACCGTAGATCATTGTGCTCGATCACAAGTGGCAGATGTCTCCAAGAGTCAAGTTCGCCAATTTTAAGGCTTGATCGTTGACCAAACTCACAGTCAGCTAAGAATTCGCCAAACTCGCCGATTCCCAAGGGACAGTCCGACTATGATGTGTGTGGGGATTTGTGACTCTCTCCCCAGGAGATAATGTTGGAGGATACAAGAATTTAGCACTTTGATCTCCTGATCTTTCCCTTCTTTCTGAGATAAGATGCTGCTGACAGAAGTGTTCAGCATTGGCTTAAGCCCCCGTTACACATAGCGACATCGCTAGCAATATCGCTGTAACGTCACCGATTTTGTGACGTTAGAGCGATATCGCTGTGTGTGATACTTGCCTCCGACCGGCTCCCCCGCTGCTCATCACTGGTCGCGAGAGAATGTCCTGGACCGTTTCTCGTCGGGCGCTTCCTGCTGTGACGACGAGCGATGCGTGGACGCGGGGCGGGCGTCAGGATCGCCGCGTCTGAAAGGTAAGTAGCGACCCCCGACCCCTGCTATGTCGCTGGTGAGATCTGCCTGTGTGGCAGCTCACTAGCGACCACTTAGCGATGCACCAGCGATCCATATCGTTGTCGGGATCGCTGGTACATCGCTAAGTGTAACGGCACCCTTCTGCTCTTCTCCCCGTATAGATTAGGAAATAAAGAGAACCATTGGCTGACAATGATCTGATACAATAGAATTTCTTTTTAAGAATGTAAACCACCAGACTCAATATGACCCAACCTGAAATAACTAGGAATACACCGAGCTGAATATTTAATGATGGACTTTTTATAAAAATAAGACACACAGAAGTGATTCTCAATATAGTTCCCACTATTCACAGAGAGCGGGCAGAAACCCGATGTCTAATACATCTGATCCCAAATCAGTATATACAAAAACGCGGATATCTGATGTCCTGAAATTGTGCAACGCTCTGCAGACTCCGGATTGTTACAGGAATGAATGACGGCCAATCTTTTACAATGTCTCTATCAGCTCCAGGATTCGCTTTTGCTCGCTCTCCCGGAAATCTGCACTCTTCCCGTCACCGATGTTCTCGGAATATTCTGCAACAGATAAAAACATTTTAACAATTATTAATTAATTGCTACACATCAGAACTCGGGAGTTTTACAGCCACATCTAATAAACCATAATGGCCCAGTAATCGGAGGAGAACTGGTGTTTGTAGGAAATGGCTGTCCCCGGCTAAACAACCCATCTAAAGAGCAATCACTAGTTGAATGAACAAGAAGCTTGTTCGTCGGGTGCAATGATTTTTATGCCGGCAGCTCATCGCCCCATACAAACATATGTTCTACAAACAACATGATATGCTGTGTGCAAGAAATTTTAGGTTAGTAAATGACCACCAATCAGCTTATATAGCCTATCAGCATCAGCGGTTATATACTTCACAAATGATCTGTTGTGTACATATATATTGAGTATATGTACAAGCTGAAATTCTTCAAAAAGTCCACCTCTTCGGGGGACTTTCAGATCTATATTATTCCCTGTACTTTCCTTGAGAAATTCAGCAATATTTAATTTTTGGAACAAATCCACAAAAAAAAAAAAAAAAATGTTTTCTTCTAAGGAAAATGCCCTTTACCTGCATAGTTTATGACATAGTCTGTTAAAGGGGTTGAAGGGGTTGCAGACATTTCTAGCTATAACCTATTGGCAGAGAAAGCTGCAAGTAGTGTGAATGAACTGGTGACCATGTAATTCATGAAACCAAGCTACAAAGAGAGACCCTAATTAACGGTTGCTATAAGGGGGGCCTTTACAATAGGGCACATGGACATAAGTGGAATGAATACGACAAGCTGAAACACTGTTTCATACTCACCCTTCAGTATATGTCGAATGATTTTGATGGAGCTGCCCCTCATAGTCAAAATCTGCATTACTCTCTGTCGTACCTACAGCCAAGGAGATAGGACATAAGTATGAAGGCAGGGAGCACACAGTATAAGCTTCAATCACAAAAGTCAGCATCTAGAAAATCACTGCGGACAATAAAGGAAGGCACCATCCTTTATGTACAAGGTGCACGGGTTTCTCACGTGAATAGGCAATAACTTTGCATTGGAGACAAGCCGTGCAGCATGTCCCCAATGGGCCGGGCGCTGCAGTCACCTGTGGCATACTACTGTTGCAGAGCTCTGCAGTGATGTAGCACAGCAGCTGAAGCAGGAACAGCCCGGCATCCAGTCTGCGCAGGTAAAATTCGTCTTCCAAATCATCATCTAGTATTTCACCACGCCGCACCATGTCCTAGTTAGAGAAAGAAAAAGTGATGAATGGTGGCTCGACAACAGCATACTGTTTTCCCACTTCACAGGATGGGCCATTACTATTGTTGCAAAACTTTAATATCAGATTTTCTTTTTTTCATTAAAAAAATAAATAAATAAATACGGCTTGTTAAGGGTCTGTCACACATAGCGATATCACTAGCAATATCGCTATAACATCACTGGTTTTTGTGACGTTATAGTGATATTGCTAGTGATATCGCTATGTCTGATACTTACCTCCGACCGGCTCCCCCGCTGGTTATCGCTGATCGCGCGAGAACGTCCTGGACTGTTTCTCGTCGTCAGCTTCCTGCTGAGCTTCCTGCTGTGGAGACGAGCGACGCATGGACGCGGGCGGGAGGACGCAGGATCACCTGGTGTGACAGGTAAGTAGCGACCCCCGTCCCCTGCTATGTCGCTGGTGAGATCTGCCTGTGTGGCAGCTCACTAGCGACCACTTAGCGATGTACCAGCGATCCTGACTGCGTCATATCGCTGGTCGGGATCGCTGGTGCATCGCTAAGTGTGACACTACCTTAACCCTGTAAACTTTAATCTGAAATATCAAGAAAGCCCTTAAAGGGATCCTTTCATGTCCCCAACACTATTATCCTGCAGGTAAGAGGTTAATCTGCAGGTTAATAGAGTTATAATGGTGTCTGGCAGCTGCACTGAAAGAGCTGATACTGGGAGAAAATGTACCTTATTCCTCCGGTGAGCCGCCGGCAATCACTTTCAGTTATAGAAGTGTGCACGGAGAGGGTACAGTCACTGCTCAGTACACACTGAGCGGCGGCTGTAAGCATGCTTCTGTACCTGAGGGGTTTAGTTTTAAAATACGTACAATTGTGGGGTATGTGTGACTTTTTGTTTGCTTTTTATTCTAGTTCCGATGCCAGCAGCTGCATTGGAGGGGCAATCACATGTGCCCACTACGTAAGGGAACGAATATTCTCTGCACTGCATGCTCATGGTTGTGGATTTCTCTATAGCAGTGGGCACAGGTTTTAGCCGCTGCAGCCACTCCTGCCTCCTTTGACCTGCTGCTCGGCCGCTGCAGCTCCCGCTTCCATCTTCTGGGACCCTCTCTGTAGTATAAGCCGAAAGGGCCTTTTTACAGCACAAAAAATGTGCTGAAAATCTCAACTTATACTCGAGTATATACGGTAATTCATTTTTTTCCTTAATTTCCCTAAATATTTTTTCTTATTTTGCTGGTGTGAAACACAGAAAATCTGGTCTTACAAAGGGATGGGAGAAGGATTATATAATTGACCTCCCTTTTGTCCTTGCCGCCTGTCGGCTACCCCTCCACGCTAGGTGAAGTCAGAAGGGTGGGAGCATTTAATAGGCTGTATCTTAGCCTGGATCGCCGTCACAACAGCTAAGGCTGCAGTTTCAACCCAGATCAAGAGATCACAAGATTAAATGCAGTCAGGATCATATTCCTCGCCAACTGTTACACCGATGCCTCTACCGTGTGCCAGTCGTTGCACTGGTTGCCTAACCAATATAGAGTTCAATATGAACCTATCACTCTCACCTACAAAGCTCTCCCCGCTTCAACACCATCCTACATCTCTTCCCTCACCTTAGTCTACCACCCTACCCATGCCTTCCGTTCTGACCCAAGATTAACATCCTTAATAATCCAAGCCTCATATTCTTGTCTCCAACACTTCTCGAGTGTTGTGCCAATTCTTTGGAATGCACTAGCCAGGACACTTTGATTAATCCCCAATACCCATAGTTTTAAGCGTGCCCAAAAATGCATTTCTTCAGACTGGCCTATCGCCTCAACATACGTATCTGACTACCACTGTGCTGACCATTCAAAATTTTCTTCAAAACCAGAACCCTAATATCATCTGTTCTCACACCCTCCATGGACTTAATAGCCCCTCTGTGTCTGTACTTTTACACATACTGGTTGGTAACCGGTTCATGCAGCAACAGGAACACCCGATTCTTACACTATGGCTGGTCCAAACAATTAAAGCTATTGTTACCACCCACCTTTCGTGTCTCCCTTTGCCTCATACATTGTAAGCTTGTGAGCAGGACCCTCATTCCTCTTGGTATCTGTTATGATCTATGTGATTATTGTTATGCTGTAATGTCTGTCTGTACAAATCTCCTCTGAAATGTAAAGTTCTGCGGAATATGTCGGCGCTATAGAAATAAAATGTATTATTATGTGAGAATCAAGAGTGAGAGCTGCAGATAGACATGGAGGTGTCACTTTACGCTGTGATATCTGGTGCTGAATTGTGGGAACAGCGGCGATTCTAGTGTAACTGTAAAGCTCACAATATTAGCTTTAAAATGAGTCCTGGATGGCGGCTGTGATATGGCCAATAGTAGCCAGGACGTATCTCATCTCATCTATGGCTTCTGAGCTGTCACCCTACAATGATGTATAAGATATGTGCTTGGCAGGTAAAGGGTTTGCCTGGTTTAGGAGGGCAGTTCTCAAATACCCTATAAAGTATCAATAGAGGAAGGAAGACAAAGTTTAGGACCATCATTTAACAGCAAGACCAGAGATCAGTTACAGAGAGTGTGTCGCTGGCATGTTTGGCATCTGCCGTACAATCAATGCAGCCCTTTACAGCCATTCAGTGTGATGTGAGCACTAAAGTGGCATCGGTTCAGCAGGTGAGGTTTTTCCCCCACCTCCATGGGCACATTAATTGTCCATGGGTTGTCCCTTAGTCGATTGGTATTGGTTAATGCACTGATTTATCACACGCTTTGCCTTTTGAGAGATAAAAATTTAGATATCATTAGATCTTTATAAGGTAAAATAAAAAGCACTGCTAAATAGATTCTCCTCCATTTGCAGGGTGCTGATGACTACACAGCCCCCGTCAGTGGTGGGCAACTAGAAGAGCTGCCTCACAGACTAAACTAATACTATACTTGCCGATCTGCATAGTAGAGGTAGACTGGACGACGTGTCCTATGTGCAACATTAAGTGCCTTTAGAAATGTAGGCCTTCACGATACTAACGTGTTTCTCGCCTTCAATCTTCTTGTCAGCCACCCGCACAGCTTCTAAATACTTGAAATACAGCTCCATAAGGCGGTCCACCTGGTAAATGGTAATGAGGTCCCGAGTCACACAGCAAATCTCCGTATCATACTATGGGGACAAGTCTTTGTGAGCGACACTCACCTTCTCGCTGTCATTCTCGGTGAACTTGTTGAGTAGTCTGGTTCTTTGCTGCCCTTTCAGATTCCGCAGTAATGAAGCCAAGATGGAGCAGATATGTTCTGTATAGTAAAAAAAAGACAAGTTACAATAGAGACGCTGATATCAAAATGTATAGAATGCTTCTTAATGACATACAAGTGATGCTAAACTGCCCATTATGGAATGCAGCACAGGCCCTGAACAAGAGTATCAGGATGTGAGCAGGCCTCCAGCTGCCCTGGTAATCCACCGGTGCCGTGCGATCATGTTGGTAAGGAGCAATGCAAGCCGATGTGTCCGCTCCATTTTAATACGTTGTAAGAGTTTGACAGCGGCATCTATATGGTTAACAGCAGCGATCAGCGCTCAGCTATCTGCTGGTAGACACAGATACCAGCGATGTTATATAGCAGACATCTACTGACAACAGCATGGACAAACATGTGCATCTTTTTATGCCAAGGGGTAAAAGGGGTTGGCAAGTTTCTATTTTCCCCCACAAACAGTGACACTCTTGTGCAGGGCCTGGTATAACAGATCATACCCATGTACGAGAAGAGGACCGAACGGCACTGGCAGACACAGCCCTGCAGCACATGTGGGACGGAATCTAAAGTATTAAGAATTATTTTCCACGTTTTATTTGTTTGCTTAACCAATATAACCGCTACTTCATTTCCCGTTGATTATGGTCAGCACATCTGCTTGCTTATGCCAACTGTTATAGCGTTAGCCAATACTGCCCTTCAGTATGCCAGTAAAGCTGGATATAAACAAGTCATATTTACTGGTGATTTCTTTACACTTAATGGAAGAACTATATCTGCATCACTAAAATAAAAAAATAGCCTTTATATATTTATAGTAATTATACTGCAGTGTGGATCATCTCACAAAAAATGAATGGCAACGTTATCTACATGAAAGCCAAGATGGAGGAGCCAGTGAGAAGGTCAGAGCCGGAACGACAGTGACATTTCCTACTGGGAAAATAACGGCAGCACTCCGGTCCTTAGTTTCCTGAGTCACAAACAGACTAACAGTGTCACATGGGAACACGGTCTAAGATCAACGCATGCTGTGTGCTCCAGGGTAATCAGATGGATTAGTGCAAACTCTGGAAACGACTCCTCGGAACGTCTACAAGGACTTCCTGGGGAAGAGAATAGCTATCCAGCTTGGCATCCGAGAGCAGTATATTTACTGCATACGAGGCGTAATTTACACCCTGCTTATAACCTTGTGCAGTGTCAGTGCTCTCCGAGCCGTGGCGGGCTGCACTGCTGAGGCTCGGAGCCTTGTGGGTGCTTGCGGAGGTGAGCGTGAAGAGCCACAATTCATCATGCAATGCACAGCGCCAGCTCCTTGGCGGCCTCACCCTCGTGTTCCTTCTCGGAAACACCGCTTTTCTTCATCTTTTTGGGCGACTTCATGAAGAGTGGGAAGATGGTCCTGAGGCCGAGGATGTCTACAAACTTGTGGCAGTTGTCACTGCCTTCAGGGCCAATCATGGCGTGGTCCAGCACACGAAGAGCGCTACAGCGGGACATTTTCTTCTCTCTGCAAAGGATCAAGGATTACAGGACATTGTTGCAACTCATCCATGCAGCCTAACATCAGCAATGCATGTTCATAAAGCCGCACATGAATTACACTTCTTGCTTTCAGAAGCCTTTACAATGGGGAGCACCTCACCTAAGCATAAGGTTCATGAGCTGCAGGCCTTCACCTTTCAGGAATCGGTCTCTGTTGCTGCTCAACATTAGGCATGAGCAAAGGGCATCAAACAGGTTTTCCATCATTTCCTGCTCCTCTGCGGTGCTGGGATCATGCCGCTTAAACACCTAAGAGGAAGCAACATGCTCAGCGATACACTATGTTCAATGAACAACTTCACCCAAAATACAAAAACCTAAGAGCTTCCACAAAGGCGTATACAGCAAGAGCCAAAATATCATGCAGGCACTATATCTGGCATGTTTATTATGTAAAAGGAAGAGAAGACGTGTCTTTAAAGGGAATCCATCAGCAGGTTTTTGAAGTGTAATCTGAGAGCAACATGATGTAGAGACCAAGACCCTGATTACAGTGATGTATCACTTACTGAGCAGCTTGCTGTAGAGCTTTGATAAAATCAAGTTTTATTTCCTCAGACCTACGAGTTCTCTGAATGCTGTGCTTTGTATAACCTTACCCACACTACTGTGGCTACTTTCTTATTACACCATGCATAGGCAGAAAGCTGCCAACCAGTGCTGCGGCACGGTTATACAAAGCTCATGAACATGGAGTACTACATGGCAACAGGTTTACTAGTCCTGTAGTGATAACCTGCTGATAAGTGATTTTATTGAAACTGCAACAAGTAGCTAAGTGACATATCGCTGGTATCACGGTCTCTGATCTCAGATTAAGCAGCACAAACCTTGTGACAGATACCCTTTAAGGGTAAGTTCACACAGGACTTTTTTGCCGCTTTTTTTCTGCAGCAAAACCTGATCTTCTTGGCAGGAAAGAAGCTGCGGCAAAAATGCAGGTTTAGGTGCGTTTTTTTCTGCGTTTTTTTTTGTCTCTTTGTCCATGCTATTGTCCACGACTTTTCTGCAGCAAAAACGCTGAAAATAATGACACCTGCATTTTTGGTGCGTTTTTTTCAACACCCATTCAAGTCAATGGGTGAAAAACGCTAAAAAACCAGAGCAAAAACGCTGACAGAAGTGACATGCTCTATGTCCAAAAAACACAGCAGAGCACAAAATCCTGATCACACAAAAAAACAATATGTGTGCATGAGATTTCTGAAATATCATAGGCTTTGATGGTAATGGAAAAAGCAGCTGAAAATAAGCAAAAAAAAAAAAATTAAAAAAAACGCAGCAAAAAAGTCCTGTGTGAACTTACCCTAAATCTGTATTTAGCTGACACCAGAGTGGGCAGGCAAGAAGCTGATGTTCTCAATTGTGAAACGGTCCATACAGATTACGATAATATGTGGAATATCTCAGTACCAGCTCTAAGCAATATACACGGCATTATTCGTGTACCTAAAGAGCAATTCGATTTAAACTGGATTGCAAAGGAAATTTAGCAGAGACTCAAGCTGGAATATCTTCATGGAAATGTATATAGTATATATCTTTAGCACTGATATATCTCTCTATCACATCTGTCTAACCACACCTGTCCAGATGCTAATGAATGTACGATTCCTGATCAAAGCTGTATCCCCACGGGCGCATGCCACACTGGCAATTGGTGGAAAGATAAAAAGGTAGCTATGAGAAAATGATGTGAAGAAGAGCAATAATCAATACTTCAGCAGAGTCTGGGTGGCATGGGGTTTGGCATTAGACAGTATCACAGGCAGGTGCGTAGTAATATTCTCTTGTAAAAGCTGAGACAGCAGTCTACCACCATATGCTCGGAGAGATGCCAAGGTGTAAGCGGGCAGCGAGTGGGAGGCTCTCACCGATAACTGCTGAAGCAGCACGTCTATTCCATCCAGCTCCCCCAGGAGCTCCCGAGTGTCTGAGAGAAAGGAAGATAATGTCAGCAGAGAAGAATAAATCCATCAGCAAAGAGGATCAATACACAGTGACAGGGGGCAAGACGGTGCATGAGACTGAGGAGGGAGGAGAGGAACGGAGAGAGCGTTGTCAGGAGCAGGGGAGGACTGGGGAGAGCGGGAGAGGGGTGTCATGAGTAGGAGAGGACTGGGGAGAGCAGGAGAAAGGTGTCAGGAGTAGGAGAGGACTGAGGAGAGCGTGAGAGGGGTGTCAGGAGTAGGAGAGGACGCTTAAGAGGGATGTCAGGAGCAGGGGAGGACTGGGGAGAGCGAGAGAGGGGTGTCAGGAGGAGGAGAGGACTGGGGAGAGCGGGAGAGGGGTGTCAGGAGTAGGAGAGTACTGGGGAGAGCAGGAGAAAGGTGTCAGGAGTAGGAGAGGACTGGGGAGAGCGTGAGAGGGGTGTCAGGAGTAGGGGAGGACTGGGGAGAGCGGGAGAGGGGTGTCAGGAGTAGGAGAGTACTGGGGAGAGCAGGAGAAAGGTGTCAGGAGTAGGAGAGGACTGGGGAGAGCGTGAGAGGGGTGTCAGGAGTAGGGGAGGACTGGGGAGAGCGGGAGAGGGGTGTCAGGAGTAGGAGAGGACTGGGGAGAGCGGGAGAGGGGTGTCAGGAGTAGGAGAGTACTGGGGAGAGCAGGAGAAAGGTGTCAGGAGTAGGAGAGGACTGGGGAGAGCGTGAGAGGGGTGTCAGGAGTAGGGGAGGACTGGGGAGAGCGGGAGAGGGGTGTCAGGAGTAGGAGAGGACTGGGGAGAGCGGGAGAGAGTTCTTAGGAGTAGGATAGGACAGGAGAGAGCATTGTCAAGAGCAGGGGAGGACTGTGGAGAGCTGGAGCGGGGTGTCAGGAGTAGGAGAGGACTGGGGAGAGCGGGAGAGGGGTGTCAGGAGTAGGAGAGGACTGGGGAGAGCGGGAAAGGGGTGTCAGGAGTAGGAGAGGACTGGGGAGAGCGGGAGAGGGGTGTCAGGAGTAGGAGAGGACTGGGGAGAGGGGCGTCAGGAGTAGGAGAGGCCTGGGGAGAGCAGGAGAAAGGTGTCAGGAGTAGGAGAGGACTGGGGAGAGCGGGAGAGGGGTCTTAAGAGTAGGATAGGACAGGAGAGAGGTGTCAGGAGTAGGAGGACTGGGGAGAGCTGGAGCGGTGTGTCAGGAGTAGGAGAGGACTGGGGAGAGCGGGAGAGGGGTGTCAGGAGTAGGAGAGGACTGGGGAGAGCGGGAGAGGGGTGTCAGGAGTAGGAGAGGACTGGGGTGAGCGGGAGAGGGGTGTCAGGAGTAGGAGAGGACTGGGGAGAGCGGGAGAGGGGTGTCAGGAGTAGGAGAGGACTGGGGAGAGCGGGAGAGGACTGGGGAGAGCGGGAGAGGACTGGGGAGAGCGGGAGAGGACTGGGGAGAGCGGGAGAGGACTGGGGAGAGCGGGAGAGGACTGGGGAGAGCGGGAGAGGACTGGGGAGAGCGGGAGAGGACTGGGGAGAGCGGGAGAGGACTGGGGAGAGCGGGAGAGGACTGGGGAGAGCGGGAGAGGACTGGGGAGAGCGGGAGAGGACTGGGGAGAGCGGGAGAGGACTGGGGAGAGCGGGAGAGGACTGGGGAGAGCGGGAGAGGACTGGGGAGAGCGGGAGAGGACTGGGGAGAGCGGGAGAGGACTGGGGAGAGCGGGAGAGGACTGGGGAGAGCGGGAGAGGACTGGGGAGAGCGGGAGAGGACTGGGGAGAGCGGGAGAGGACTGGGGAGAGCGGGAGAGGACTGGGGAGAGCGGGAGAGGACTGGGGAGAGCGGGAGAGGACTGGGGAGAGCGGGAGAGGACTGGGGAGAGCGGGAGAGGACTGGGGAGAGCGGGAGAGGACTGGGGAGAGCGGGAGAGGACTGGGGAGAGCGGGAGAGGACTGGGGAGAGCGGGAGAGGACTGGGGAGAGCGGGAGAGGACTGGGGAGAGCGGGAGAGGACTGGGGAGAGCGGGAGAGGACTGGGGAGAGCGGGAGAGGACTGGGGAGAGCGGGAGAGGACTGGGGAGAGCGGGAGAGGGGTGTCAGGAGTAGGAGAGGCCTGGGGAGAGCAGGAGAAAGGTGTCAGGAGCAGGGGAGGTCTGGGGAGAGCTGGAGAGAGGGGTCAGGAGTAGGAGAAGACTGGGGAGAGTGGGAGAGGGGTGTCAGGAGTAGGAGAGGCCTGGGGAGAGCAGGAGAGGGGTGTCAGGAGTAGGAGAGGCCTGGGGAGAGCAGGAGAGGGGTGTCAGGAGTAGGAGAGGCCTGGGGAGAGCAGGAGAGGGGTGTCAGGAGTAGGAGAGGCCTGGGGAGAGCAGGAGAGGGGTGTCAGGAGTAGGAGAGGACTGGGGAGAGTGGGAGAGGGTTGTCAGGAGTAGGAGAGGACTGGGGAGAGTGGGAGAGGGTTGTCAGGAGTAGGAGAGGACTGGGGAGAGTGGGAGAGGGTTGTCAGGAGTAGGAGAGGCCTGTCAGGAGTAGGAGAGGACTGGGGAGAGAGGGAAAGGGGTGTCAGGAGTAGGAGAGGACTGGGGAGAGCGGGAGAGGGGTGTCGGGAGTAGGAGAGGACTGGAGAGAGAGGGGGAGGGGTGTCAGGAGTAGGAGAGGACTGAGGAAAGCGGGAGAGGGGGTGTGATGAGTGGGAGAGGACTGGGGAGAACGGGAAAGGGGTGTCAGGAGTAGGAGAGGACTGGGGAAAGGGGTGTCAGGAGTAGGAGAGGACTGGGGAAAGGGGTGTCAGGAGTAGGAGAGGACTGGGGAAAGGGGTGTCAGGAGTAGGAGAGGACTGGGGAAAGGGGTGTCAGGAGTAGGAGAGGACTGGGAAGAGGTGACAGGAGGCGGAGAGGACTGGGAAGAGCGGGAGAGGGGTTTCAGGAGTAGGAGAGGACTGGGGAGAGCGGGAGAGGGGTGTCAGGTGTAGGAGAGGACTGGGGAGAGCAAGAGAGAGGTGTCAGGAGTAGGAGAGGCCTGAGGAGAGCGGGAGAGGGGTGTCAAGAGTAGGAATGGATGTGAGGACGGCTAGGGAACACTTAGGCGCAGTCAGCTGAACAATATATCCAATCCACAAATGACAGAAGGCATAAACAATACAGTAAGACCCTAATCCTCTTACCATCGTTATTCTGGAGAAGAATGGCCAGAATTTCACTGCAGTACAGTTTGTTGGCATCAAACGGTAGCTTGGCCTACATGCCAGAAAAAATTCAGGAATTAGCTTGTTGGCAGTCACAAAACACACAGAGCAGCGAGGAGGGAATATATGAAATTATAATGCAGGAAGAACGCTGGGTATCTACACTACACGGAGACTGCGGCCAGGGAGCATCGCATCCATCACAGCAGCCAATGATTGGCAAATGGGTCGCATGGCTTGTGTTAGATTTATCATTACAGAATACAAGATGCTTGTGACTTTGCTGCCACAAACTTAAAGGGGTATTCCCATCTCCAAGATCCTATTCCAATATATAATAGGTGTAATAATATTAGCAAATCCCTCCAATTAGAAATGTAGTATAGTTCTTCTGATTCCATATGTCTCTTTCCTCATCTGTGGGCCTTGCAGGACCTCAGGAGAAATTGCACAACACATTTTGGGGTCCATTTTCTACTGTTACCCTTGTGAAAGTAAAAAAAAATTGTGGCTAACTTTTTGTGAAAAAAAGCAAAATGTTCATTTTTTCATTCCACAGTCCACTAATTCCCGTGAAGCCCCTGAAGGGTTAATAAACTTCTTGAATATGGTTTTGAACACCTTTGGGGGTGCAGTTTTTATAATGGTGTCACTTTTGGGTATTTTCTGTCATATAGACCCCTCAAAGTGACTTCAAATGTGATGTAGTCACACAAAAAATGGATTTGTAAATTTTTTTGGAAAAATGAGAAATCGCTGGTCAACTTTTAACACTTATATCTTTCTAACAAAAAATATGTTTAAAAAATGATGCAGATGTAACGTAGACAAGTGGGAAATGTTATTTATTAACTACTTTGTGTGGTATAACTGATTTAAGGGCATAACAATTTAAAGTTTGAAAATTGCTAAATTTTCTAACATTATGTCAAATTTTTTATATTTTTACAACTATACACAACTCATATAGACCAAAATTTACTACTAACAAAGTACAATATGTCACAAAAAACAGTCTCAGAATCAGTGGGTGGGATCCATTGAAGAGTTCCAGAGTTATGACTAGAGATGAGCAAATTTGATCAGGTCAGGGCTTATTCGGCGAGCTCTAGCGCTTACTGAATAAGCTGCAGAGGGAACCCGGCTTCCTGGTTTGCGCCGGCTGATCAGCGCCGCAGCTGCATGTGTCGTGGCTGTGAGACAGTCACAGCACATGCATGGAGAGCCCAACACACAGGCCATCCATACACGTGTTGTGACTGTCACAGAGCTGCGAAACATTCAGCTGATCAGCCAGCGCGCTCCAGGAAACCGGGGTTCCCTCTGCAGCTTATTCAGGAAGCGCTAGAGCTCGCCGAATAAGCCCTGACCTGATCAAATTCGTTCATCTCTAGTTACGACCTCAAAGTGATAGTGGTCAGATTTAAAAAAAATTTGGCCTGGTCATAAAGGTGAAAATTAGCTCTAAGGGGTTACTAGGAGAATCGGCACACAGATGAGAATAGGACATGCTCAGTCTAACAGAAAGGAAACGGAGCTGTGTATAAAACGGACGTGTACAAAGAGAAACGTAACGCTATGGGTTTGTGTGTTGTTACCGAGAAAATAAAACGACCAGCACACAGACGTGTCACACGATGTGTCAATGTAGCCTAACAGAGACTTTTACAATACGGAGTTCTGGTAGCAACGATGTATTCTGGAACATGGGCTGTTTCACATGCGTCTATCCCTGCTGTGCCATGGACAGGGTACAGACGGCTTCCATTACAGACCTCCTCCTGCTAAGCATCATGGTCAGAGCGAAGGGGACCCTTCCACATACCTTTAACCTCTTCAGCAGCCACTGCAGCAATCCTTGCTGTGCCGCCTCAGAACATATCTCCGGGCGAAATTCGGTCATGTTTTCAATGATTGCTGAAGGGAGAAGCAGGACGTTACTTAACCCTAGTGTTTCCACCATCTACTTTCTCATTTCTCAATCAAGAACCAAACAAACAGTAATTGGGAACAAACCTATACACAACACACTGCGAGTACCTGCACTCCTACAACTTACCCGGGCTCAGTGTTGTGACATCATTTCCGTTCTGGTAGATGAAAGAGGCCATTACCTCCCTCTCTCATTTGTCTAGTGTCCCCTTCTGGTTAGCTAGATCACAATGGATCATTGGTCAGCCAACCTGTAACATTGCCTAGGAATAGCCATGTAAGCAATTCCCACAACATAACCTTAGGAATGTGTCCAAGATGGGATCACACTGCAGGCGGTGACTGCGGGGCCCATTTCTCTTTGTGTAACCACTTAGACACCCTGGTCAATAGCTACTGACTGTGACACCTATGGGGTAAGCGGCCATGATTGGACTTCCTTTGATTGCTGTAAGTCATCAGTATACCACAGCCATTACCCAGGGCGCACACAGACTTTGTTCCTGATTTCGCTCCCTACACACACACACTTGCAAACAGGAGGTTTTTTCTTCTCAGGAGTTGGAACGTAACTTTAAAGTGAACCTGTCACCCCCCCAGGCGTTATTAAGTAAAAGAGCCACCTTGTGCAGCACTAATGCTGCATTCTGTCAAGGTGGCTCTGTTTCTTAGCTTCTGTTCCACCGCAGAAATAATCGTTTATAAAATTGTTCAAAAATACCTGAAATTTGACAGGGGGGCAGGTCTTTCCCCCTCTGACAGACGCCTCGCATCCATCAGTCATTTTGTATTTGGCGCCGCCTCCTCAGTGTTCTTTTGAAATGCTGGCACCTGCGCTGTACTATAGTTTCATGGGCATGCGCAGTTAACGCTACCCGACGTGCCCGTGCTCTCAGATCACATCCCAGCCTTCATATCGCGCTGCCACAGATCCCACCCCGCAGTCGCTTATGAGTTATTCACACTGCGGGGCTGGGAATCTCAGGCATGCGCAGTAGTTATCTGCGGCTCTCAGTATCTTTTCCATCTGTCCTGACCATGCGATGGACACTGGTACTCTATGATAACTGTACTGTAGGAAGCCGAGCCCCCGAGTCGCCATCACCACAACAGATTTGTATCAGCGGCCGTACCAAGAGTGTTGTGCACGCCATCTGCTTCCTCCTTCGTGGTTTCATCAAGACGCTCCAGATTCTGCACCAGCAGGGCGATCACTTGTCCTTCCACCTGAGGATCAGCAAAGCCATCTCCAGTTTTACAAGCAGTATTGCATTCATCCTGACTGGGATGATTTAGCGAATCCTGCTTTGAGCAGGGGGTTGGACTAGATGGCCCAGGAGGTCCCTTCCAACTCTACGATTCTATGATTCTATGATTCAGTAATGTGCTCCTATAGGGTTACTCACCAAGGCGTCTATAAGGACCTGGGCTCCCTCCTCGCTCTCATGTAAAGTATCTATATCCGTCAGCTCTTGCAGCAAGTCAACCACAGCAATACAAACATGTGGCCCGCTAAGGAAGGAACGTTCTGTGCGGGACATGAATCAGAAAGCGAGGATAAAAGGAAACGACAGTATCCGCCATTGTGTATCACACTTTCTGTATGCATTTCCCACAGTGGACACATCCTCTCTTATAAGTACCCAGGAGGAGCCATTACGTATTCGCTGGAATGGGAGCACATACAGCACTGTAACAAACCACGCACCCGTGAGTCCGGCACCACAAAACTAGAGATTTATCCACTGGAAGTAACCTATTCCGAACGATAGCAAGCAGAGATCTTGAGAACTGTCAGGAATATATACAGAAACCACGATAAAATATTGCATAACATTTCCCCGCACATAGGTTTAATTAACCATAATGCCCCTTTAACTGTGAGGGTGAACATACTGTAGTGCAGCGGTAGCTCACTAATGCAGTAACGAGGCAGTGACCCAGCAAAGTTTAAAGCAAAAGTCTCTTTAACGTGTTTACTTTGCACAATGTTAATGTCCAACTCATAAATGTGCAGCATTAATGTCCAGTTCACATAAACACAGCACACGATATCCTCCGGATCACAGCCGGGCACATATCCTCTTAATTAGTCACTAAACACGCTAGTCCTCCTCTGACCAATTCCCGTGGGTGACTGCACCGCTGTGTTAATGTCTCTTTATTCACAGCATTTCACAGTACACAATATCCTCCAGTTTACAGTCACTTAACACGCTAGTCATCCTCTGACCAGTTGCCACGTCTCCGCTCCCCTCGCTGTTTGGCTCCGCTGGCCTGTGTTGCCTCGCACAGGTGGAGCGCTGCAGAGCCGACTGCTCTGTCCTCCTCCAAACACCAGACTGACACTTACTCTGACCCTGACTCACCCAAACCCTTCACTGCAAGGCTTTTAACAAAGAAACCTGTGGCCTTCAGCCACATGGAAAACCCGGGCCTGGAATGAAACGGACTGCATAACTTCATCCTGCAGTCTGTTTCACAACACAACATCCCAGAGCAGGTTTTCCCTACATTTGCCTTGGACACTTGCATGTCCAAGAGGACACTTGCATGTCCAAGAGTACACTTTTTATTATTTCTAGTCTGCATTGCAGTCACTGCTACGCCCGAGACTGCCATGCACCCCTATGGCCTTCATACGCCTCCATGCACATCCTGGGGAGAACAAACAGCGACCCCTACCTGTGACACAGGTCACTGCCTCACAATACAAGTACATCTATTTTGTCATATCTATTCAGAAACTAAAAGGGAAGGTTTCCCTATAAGCTGCATTAGTAGTGTTAAGAAAAAAACTAAACTGTGCATAACATACCCTGCCCAGGTCCAGTGCCAAGTCTCACCCACTACTCCCCAGTGTCTGTTGATGTCACGTCAACAGTGCAGCAGTCAATGAATTAGCTAAGACGTGGCCTAGGCTTGCGCCGTCTACATAGGATGAGGCACTGAGCTCAAATGTCTGCATCAATGTCTCGTCAGAGCTGTCAACAACGCCACAGTCACTGAGTGCAATGGTTAAGACTCAATGCAGGATCCAAGCAAAGTAAAGCACATTTCAGCTTTTACTGCTAATGAAGCTTATAGGAAAAACTGTTCTGAAAGGGAACAGTCCTTTTATTTAACGGGGTATTCCCATCTCCAAGATCCTATCCCAATATGTAGTAGGTGTAATAATATTAGCAAATGCCTCCAATTAGAAATGTAGTATAGTTCTTCTGATATGCTATGTCCCTTATCATGTAGGCTATTGCAGTAGCTTGGGTGTCCATGGTTACAACCACTCATATAGTGAGTTAGACAGCTCTTAGTGGTTGTAACCATGGATACGTAAGCTACTGCAATGCTCAACATGAGTTAAGCGACATAGAGAATCTGAGGAACTATACTACATTTCTAATTGGAGGTATTTACCATTATTAATACAACGCCTACTAGATATTGGGACAGGATCTTGGAGATGGGAATACCCCTTTAAATAATCCAAATGTTTATACCACCATATTCCATAGTGTTGTACACAGAACAAATCGTCTCCCATCAGTCTCTCTTTCACATGGTCTTACAATCTCTAGCCCACCTTGACAACCACGACACTTTCGCAGGAAGCGATGCTCATGCTATTTTTTTTAAGAGGTGATTATGATGATGAACAATCATTTTCACTCGTAGAAATGGGAAAAAAAAAAAAAAAAAAAGATTTGTGCCAGACCCAACATCCTGCATATTCCAGGTCCACAATAATTCCATGCCCACCATAACACTCAACATTATATTGAAAAGTGAAAGGATATCAGTGTTTTCATGCCCCAGCAATCCCAGCAATGACTGCACCGCATTCAGCTCCACCAGCAAGTGATACAGGTCCGGTATGGTGGCGATCACGTGCATCTCCTGTATGATGTCGTTCAGGTCCAGCTCAGACTCCATGAACCTGCCAGTGCAAAGAGGAAGAGTCTGGTGATCGCAGCCAAGGGCAGCAGGTCCGCAAGGCTCAGTTATATAACACAAAGGTTTGCTCACTTTTCGGGGTTGTCTGGGAATTTAATTCGCAGCTCCTGGTTCTTATAAGATCTCTTCTCAAAAGTCAGAATCATCCTCTTCACTGCACTTTCATCCAGAGGCTCCACCTAACAAGGACAAATATTAGCACCCCTTAAATAGATCTCCTCGAAACACAAAGGGTCCTGCTCTAGAGACATAATTGTGCAGTAATGAAGGTACCTGATGAAATACTAAGTACTTAAAGGGGTATTCTAATTTGGTCACATCGTGTATAGGATTCCTGCTAGGTTGTGTGCCCTATCGCCACGTTGCCCATTGCACACATACAGGGCCAGGCAGATGCGACTGGTGATCTTACAGTCAGCGTTCCTTCCCGGGCAAGTGTAGAGACAGTACCATGATGCTTCACAGTAGCAGTGCTCACACCAAGCCACTCCTACAGCCCACTCCAATAACCAATCAGCTGCTTCTTTATGTGCGGTCTATGCAAATTAGCTGCACGTAAAAAACTTCCAAATATTCAGACCAGAACTTAGAAACATGAAAACCTGTCACATATGACAGAGAAGACAGGTGATTCCATCCTGTTTAGAGAAACGCATCGCTGAAATATTTTATGTCTAATCTGTCTGTATCTTATGAATTGTAGATTTTATTTCTGTACATTATGGGGGCAGCTATTGAGCCTAGCATATTTCAGAGCCTCACAGCAGCCACATGGAGACTTGGAGCTGTCAACTGGTTAAGACTTTTACACGACACAAATCTAGGCATGCTCTGTAATCTGTGCAGAGGACATTGTGCAGGGAGGGCAGAGGAGGTGAATGGAGACAATCAGGTATCCTGTATATAGGTGTTATCTGTCAGTGCAATCTTGCCTGTGATGATAAAGAGATGACTACTATAAAACAGTCTTGGCAAAACAGGAACTATCAGCCTATTAGTGGCCAGAGTGAAAGTGCCAAGATTTTTTTAGTTTAACCTCTTCCTGCATTAGGACATGAAATAACAGTGAAGGGGTTCGCAATTGTGGAGGGGACTCCTTCCACATGCAGGAGATAACAGCTATATTATATGGCCAACTTATGGTACAGCTGTAAACCATTTAAAGAGAACCTGTCACCAGAAAAACGGCTATAAACCTGCAGATATGGGGTTAATCTGCAGGTTAATAATGTTAATAACATGCCTGGCACCTGCACTTAACTGAACACTGTGGGGAGAAAATGAACTTTATTCCCCCGGCAGTGTTCTGGTTTCAGTCACAAGGGGGCACAGATTCCCAGTTCCGTAAAGTGTTAAAACACAATAGTAAAAATATTTATTACGTTTTTTTTTTTTTTTAATTCATTGCAAAACAGTTAAAATATCGGAGTCAAATTATAGTAGTAGGTAACATTTCTATAATGATGTGTTGTTCCCTATACCAAGGGTCTTTGCTGCAGCAATGAAATTCAGGGTTTCGCAGGGGAGGAGACCTTTTCAGGGGGGCACCCGCAATTCTGAAGTTGGGAGTCCCTGACCGCCACTACTCACCTCCTCGTCATCAGCACTACCCACGCCATCAGTTGTTTTCCGCTCATCCTCTTGTTGTGCCTTCTCTTCATCACGGGCCCAGTTCCGACCACCTCTTTCTTTTCTTGGAGGTTTCACCTCATCTGGGTCTTCTTCTCGCCCCCTTTTAGCGCCTCTGTCAGGCTTAGGAGAGAAAAAGGGAAAAAAATGAGCATTAAACAGGATTAAATAGCAAATATGAGCTACAGAGAGACGAACAGGAAAACCTACAGGTCTGTAAGACGGAGGTACCATGTCCTGTCATACAGGTCTGTGCATATGAATGGTCATATATAAAATATACCGAGTCAAAGGATATCTAATGTTATGTTCCCACAATGAGTTTCTGATGATGTATTTTCGCATTTTCTTCCAGTTAAAGTAAAATGAAAGGGATTTATAGATATCTCTGTCCTCTGTGCATTTTACGCTGAATCAACTGACCTGCGGTGCGTGTATGAAATCCACAACATGTCATTTGCTCTTGCAGATATGCTGAGTTTTATGTGCTGAATTTCCTTACGGAATTGAATAAGTGTGGAAAATCTACAGGTAAAAAACGCTTCTCTGTTTTTAGCGAGTTACTGCTTCGGAAAAGCACTCAAAACCCACATAATCCGCACAACTGAATCAATAAAGTTTTGACAAGGCCAAATACCAGGCAGTAGCAACAAGCAATCAGCTTCATTTAAAATATGACACACCAAAAAAAAAGACAAAAAAAGCAGTCAAAAACACAAGGAAAAAATGCTAGGAAACAGATTTAGACTATGTGCACACGCTGCAGATTTTGATGCATTTCCGCAGCGTTTTTGGATGCACGGAATTGCATCAAATATGCAGTGTAGTGCACAGCCAATGTGAAATTGAGATTGGTTGTGCACATGCTGCGGAAAAATACACGCGGATTTGCAGCGTTTTATTTTCCGCAGCATGTCAATTCTTTTTGCGGATGTGCAGCGTTTCAGCACCCATTGACTTCCACCGAGTCAGGCAAATCCACAGCAAAACCACAGGTGTAAAGAGATGTACGGTTTTCCTGCGGAATTGCGTGCGAGAAATGATGCCGATTGGGAGGAGGAAGAGTGTGTGGGCGGAGACTGTGTGTGTGGTGAATATATGCATGTCTGTGTGTCTGCTACAGTGGCAGCTAGCCGATGATGGGACAGTAATAGTCCCATCATCTGACTAGTGTGTTCAAGTGTTAAAAAAAACCAAAAAACAAACACACACATACAGTACATACTCACCATACAGCTAATCCCCGACGCCCTCGATCACCTGTAAAAAAAAATAAAATAATAAAGCAATAGTATACTTCCTGTACTGATTGTCCCACGACGATCTCCCGTGGAGAGCTGTCACATCGGCAGAGGTGACCACTCTCCAGGGGCTTCGGTGATACAATGACTGCAGGTATCCTCCCGCAGTGTATTACTCAAAGGTCAATGGAGATCAGGCTGTCACTTGCGGCACCGCTGTGTGGGAAAATTCTCACGCAGCACTGCCGTAAAGTGAGAGCATGAACTCCAGTGAACCCTCAGTGATACCACTGCAGGAGCCTATAGATGACAGTTCTATAGGGGAGATCATCGTGGGACACTCGGTAGTAAATGGATTATGTCAGAATAGGGAGTATACTGTTGGTTTATTAATTTTTTTTTTTTTTTTTACAGGTGATCAAGGGTGTCGCATGGATTAGCAGAACAATAAAGATGGCAAACTGTTTAGCGGTTTATTTCAATAAAATACTTTATTCTGGCTGTGTGTTTATTTAACCCTTTCACAACTATAGGATTAGTAATGCATAGGTATCTCATTAACGCCTCACCATTACTAAGCCGGGCTTGATGTCACCTTACAATACAAAGGTGACATCAACCCCACAAATATTACCCCATATGCCACCGCTACACGGCAGTGGGAAGAGAGAGGCTAAGTGCCGGAATTGTTGCATCTTAGAGATGCGCCAATTCTGGGGCGGCTGAAAGCTGGTGGTTGTAGCCTGGGGGGGGGCAATATCCATGGCCCCTTCCTAGGATATTAATATCAGCCCACAGCTGTCTGCATAGCCTTTTCTGGCTATTACTTAGGCTATGTGCACACGGTGCGGATTCTGCTGCATTTCCGCAGCGGTTTTGGCCCTGCGGAAACGCAGCAGTTCCGCAGACCAAGTACAGTACAATGAAACCCTATGGGTTTTCAAAAACGCTGTGCTGACGGAGCGTTTTTTTCCGCGCTGTTTTGCTGCGGTTTACAAACCGCAGCATGTCAATTGTTTGGGCGGTTTCCGCAGCGGTTTCACACCTTTAATATAGTAGAGGTGTGAAACCGCAGGGCAAAAACCGCAGGGCAAACCGCAGGTCACTTTACCTGCGGTTCCGCGCGGAAAAACCGCAGGTGAATCTGCAGCTTGTGCACTTAGCCTTATAGGGGGACCCAACGTAGTTTTTTTTTTTGGGGGGGAGGGGGGTCCCCCTATTTTAATAGCCAGTAAAGGCTAAATATACAGCTGAGGGCTAAAATTCATAAGCCTGGGAAGATCCATGGGTATTAACCCCTTCTTAGGCTATAAACATCGACCTCCAGTCGCTGGCTTTCCCTCTCTGGCACAGAAAATTGTGCGGGAGCCCACACCATTTTTTTTTCTAAGTTTTTTAGAATAAACAGATATTGCGTCTAGGGCCGGGGTCACACTTGCAAGAAACTCGCACAAGTCTCGCACCTCAATAACCGACACTGCTGCCGGCACTTGGGACTGGAGTGTGCGGCTGCATGTATTTCTATGCAGTTGAACGCTCCGATCCGAGTGCTGGCGGCAGTGCCGGGTATTGAGGTGTAAGACTCATGCAAGTTTCTCACAAGTGTGACCCTGGCCCAACACAGATTTTGTGTGTGTGTATGTGTGTCTTTATTTAACTCTTTATGTACCATTTTATTATGTTTATTACTAAATATCGGGCTTGGATTATCTATCCATCTATAGATGAATCGATCTACAGGTAGGTAGATAGATTACGTATGGATATCTATCTGTAGATCTATCTGTGTGTGTAAAAGAGTATGGAGTATATAAAAGAGGTTGGACAAGGAAATAACATCACAACTTTTTCTTGTTAAACAATATATCTTTATTTAGCTTGCAAAAACGCATACAAATCTGCATGAAAATCTGCATAAAAAAGTGGGGATTATCTACAGGCAGAATCTGTGCAGAAAATTCCACAGGCAAATCTACAACGTGTGCACATACCCATACCTAATAGGTGCAGAAAATCTGCAAAATCAAATACTTATGGTGGGAACATAGCCTTATACAACCATAGCATTGCTATGCCTGGCACATATAGCTCCGGTATGGAGACAAGACAAACATCAAACAGTTCGATAAAGCAGCAAAGAAAAGCCACTTAATATTCAACTCGGCCCGAATAACAAAGCTGAACGCTAAATGCGAGCAATCAAATGTGCGGTGTGGGGTTACAGAGCAAGACCAAGCTTGTTCTGGATGCAAATGGTAATTTGCCAATTAATAATTCATGGCCCTCATTAGACAGTCACTAATCTTGGCCTGCCAGCTTACACTGGCGCGCAGATGAAGTACTGGGATTTGGTGTAAGTGGATCCCCTCTGTCCGCTCATCTCCCTGCTCAGAGGCTAGTTTATAGGGTTTAATTAAAATTATTAATTACACGAAAAGACCAATCTTATCTTCTGGAGACAGATTTGGAGGCTGTGCGGAGCAGATGATATGCCAATGCTCAGACTTTCTGGGTCCATACGCCCTGCCCGTGTATGGCTAGACCACCATTTACTGATAAAGGGTCTGCAATAATCCCAGAAAGGTTAATGTTTCATCCTATAATTTCCATGATCCGCTTTCGCCGCCCCGAGTGTGATTATTTGAGCGGTAGACTGGTTCAGATACTGAAGTGTCCACTATGTGCTGCACCGCACGCCACAAATAAAAGGAAAACTGCTCTTTAACACCTTCTCCCTTTATGTAAAGGATGCTACTTTCTACTGTCATGTTCTCAGGCTGCTGCACCAATGTGACAATGAATGCTCGGCTTGACGACGCACTAAACCTGAAAGTTCCCATTAACTACATCCTCTTGAGTCGTACACCCAAGTCCCGAAGATATGGGGGGGGGGGGAATGTCAGGTGGGATCAACATACAGGAGCGCCGCTTTAACTCAGGGTTTACCATCTGTCCCTGCAGTGGCATAGATGAGGTGAAAATCTGTCTGGATATTTTATGCCAGAATTTCATAGTTCGGGTAAGAAAAATGATCTGATCTGATGTAGTGTCAGTAAATGAAGGCATAAATCGCTACGATATGCCACCACTTACCAACCCTTGGGACCTTCCCTAATCCTGAGAATGAAAGCGAGTTGGCATAGTGTTGCGTCCTCCTCGCCATTTCTTCCCTGCGAGACCATTTCCACCCATAAGCCGCAAAACGGTGATCTCAGAGGTCAGATCCCTAGCGATCATACAGTGAAGGCATAAACTAATATTAGGGCTAGGAATATTGCCTCTAAGGAAAACATCCCCGCATACAGAGTCGGACGGAGCCTGGACATCAGCCCACAAAATCCACAGTGGATACTGACACAAGTGGCAGTACCAGAAGACTTTGTGCAAGAGGCCTGATGCCTTCAATGAGGCTAGAAATCCAGATCTAATGTCTGACAAAGCAACGAGATTCAAGTAGGGCTACGCTAACCATCATTTGGTCAGAAAGACGTGGGCTGCATCAGATTTTAATTTTTTTCTCAACATTATTGGTTTTTCTTCAGATAATTACTAGCATTTTTTATTTATGAAGGGATTACATTTCTAGCGCAGAATAGGAAAGTGTCCTTAATATTTAACCCCTTAGGCATCGAGAAAGTCTTTGAACTTTCATTTTTTCCCTCCCCTTCTTCCGAGAGCCGCAACTTTTACTATTTTCCCAACTGACAAAACCATGTGAGGGCTGGGTTTTTTTTTGTGGGCCTAGTTGTATTTTTTAATTATATCGTAGGTTTTTATCATACTATATATAGGAAAATAGGAAAAAAATATTCCCAGAAAAATTATGGAGGGAAAAACCCCAGCAACTACACAATTGTTTTTTGGATTTCTTTTTCTCTTCTTCATTCTACAGTAAAAATGACCTGGAAATGTGATTCTTAAGGTCAGTACAAATACAGTGATACCAAACTTCATAAAAAAAATAAAAAAGAAATTTGCTTGATTTGTCATTTTCCAAAACGTGGAAGAGGTTTTTGCATGTGACCTGATGAGTTTTTTATACTATTTTAGGGAAGATAAAACTCTTTGATCTGCATTTTTGTGGCGTTGCGGCAGCCAAAAACCTGTAATTCTAGCAGCTCAAATTTTTTCCACTTTTTTACAGATCTGGTTAATTAATTTTATATTTTGATAGACTGAATAAATATGTATAGTTTTTTTTACATATCTTTTTTGTTAACTGGAAAACAGTGTAGATTCAAATTTTTATAAACTTTCTTTACTTTTTACTTTGTTAGTCCCTTTAGGGGACTTGTACCTGCAATTGTTTGATCGCTTCTACTTTATACAACAATAGCGCAGTATTGCTGCATATAGTAAAACTCACGGCTTTCTACAATCACATAAGTGATCACATGACCGGCACGGGGGCGTTCAACCGGCCCCCGACTTTCATGGCAACCGATCGGTTCCCTGCGATTGCGTCACAGGAAATCCGATAGCCATCTGAACTAACATCTGGGTTGGATCACGGAGCGTAGAAGCCGCTAACAGCAATTCACTGCAGCATTTAAGACGTTAAGGCTATGTGCACACGTTGCGGATTTTGATGCGTTTCTGCAGTTTTTGGATGCGCGGAATTGCATCCAATCCACAGTGTAGTACAGTACCAATGATAGTCAATGGAAATTTGAGAACTGATGTGCACATGCTGCGGAAAAATCCGTGTGGATTCGCTGCGTTTTTTTTCCACAGCATGTCAATTCTTTGAGTGGATTTGCAGCGCTTCCGCACCCACTGACTATACATTGAGTAAGACAAATACGCACATCAAAAAACGCATGACAATCTGCACGCATTTTGGCCTGCTTTTTGTGCCAAGAGGTGCAGATTCTGTGCGGAAAATTCCACAGGTCAATCTGCAACATGTGCACATACCCTAATAGCAGTGATTGACGGGAACGCCAATCGCTGCCCTTATAGTCAGATGTCAGCTATGTATTACAGCCAGTATCTACCTGTGTGGAGCTGGCTATGCCTCTGTGTCACAAGCTCCATGATGGATATAGCCGACATGTGGCATTAAGAGGTTAAAGGAATTCTCTGCTGAAAACAAGTTATCACCTATCCACTGGAAGGACAACTTATTAACCAGTGGGGGTCGGACTGCTGGGACCCGCACCAGTGGGTAGAATGGAGCAGCAGTGCACACGTTCATCTGACCCTATGGGGCTGCCCAACGCTGCGGTGAGCTTTTTGCCCACACAGAGAATGAATGGCACAGCGGTCGACCAAGTGCACTGCTGCCACTCTAGTCTCACAGAGATATAGATACCCCCCACCCCAAAGATTGAGATTCTGTAAGTCAGTAGCTGCTTTCCCAATGATAAAAGTTGATTAAACAGTGAGAAGAGCTCATTCTATGGGGTTTGGGCTCAGTAAATTTTTCACTACATCCGGCGCCATTTTATTGAAGTCCTTCACACAGGACGCTGACTCACTGCACACGCGCAGCCCACACAATGACAGTAGCGGCGTGGAATTTTGAAAAGGAGGCAGATCACTGAATAATTAGTGGCCTGTACAAGAGGAAGAGAACGCCGGTGAGAACCAGAAGAAGACCCTGCCCCCCCCAATGTTACACACAGAAGAAGTCATTTTATAAAAATGTCACAAGGTATTCGTCAGCCACTGAGCGGATCCCTTCACATCAGGTATCATATTAATCCCCATCACAGAGCTATTATGGGGCTAAAACCTGCTGACCGATTCTCTTTGAAACCTCAAACCTCCCCAACAATGGAGGAAAAAACTAAGAAGTGAAATAGATGTTAAAACACCACTCCAGCGCTTTTTTTATGTCAGTGCTGGAGTGCTGCCACTAATGTCCGTTCCCTGCTCCTAGCCTTATACTTACCAGCCGCTGTCTTCTGCTCTTGCTTGCTCTGCTCCGGTCTCATGCCGCCATCTGGTGAACACAACTTCTGTCTGACCAGAAGACACAGGTATCAGTCACCCACTCTCAGTCTATGACAGCCACGATCTGGCCTCAGTCAGGCTCCCATAGACTTACATTGAATAGAGACCTGTGGGTCACTGAGCATACACTGGAGCGATCCGGCAGGTCACAACCTGCAGAACGACCAACCAGGCCCGCCAGCCTTCATCTCCATGTGATGGACGTCCTGATCATCAGGAGGGCACCACTGGAGCATATGATCTTTCACCCGGGATGTCGGTCCAATAAGACAATCTATTTAGAGAGGGGCTGATATTTATTGGGGGCTACGTTAGCTACGGCTGTAGAGGAGTGGCCTTTATGATGAATCTGATGTCCATTTTGTCTCTCTAATTAGAAGAAAGGTGATTGAGTTGTATCAGTATGATTGCTCTGCAGTGCATAATGAGGACAGCTTAGGCGCTCACTGGTTAATTATTCTTGTTATATGTTGTAGCCAGGGTTGTGGAGTCGGTAAGCCAAACCTGCGACTCCGACTCCTCAATTTCCCTTACACCGACTCCAACTCCGACATATATTGCTTATATTTAAGTGAAAAAATTATTGTAGTGCAATGTGAACATCAGACATTTAATCATTTTTATGATACAATAATCAAGATGTTTAGAACATAATATATATTTATTGGAATACAACTTTAGAACACAAAAAACTGTAATAAATTGTAAATATGTAATACACTATGTAATATCGATTACATATATACAGTACAGACCACAAGTTTGGACACACCTTCTCATTCAGAGTTTTCTTTTATTTCAAGACTATGAAAATTGTAGATTCACTCTGAAGGCACCAAAACTATTAATTAACACATGTGGAATTATATAATTAACAAAAAAGTGTGAAACAACTGAAAATATGTCTTATATTCTAGGTTCTTCAAAGAAGCCACCTTTTGCTTTGATTACTGCTTTGCACACTCTTGGCATTCTCTTGATGAGCTTCAAGAGGTAATCACCGGAAATGGTCTTCCAACAGTCTTGAAGGAGTTCCCAGAGATGCTTAGCACTTGTTGGCCCTCTTGCCTTCACTCTGCGGTACAGCTCACCCCAAACCATCTCGATTGGGTTCAGGTCTGGTGACTGGAGGCCAGGTCATCTGGCGTAGCACCCCATCACTCTCCTTCTTGGTCAAATAGCCCTTACACAGCCTGGAGGTGTGTTTGAGGCCATTGTCCTGCTGAAAAATAAATGATGGTCCAACTAAACGCAAACCGGATGGAATAGCATGCCGCTGCAAGATGCTGTGGTAGCCATGCTGGTTCAGCATGCCTTCAATTTTGAATAAATCCCCAACAGTGTCACCAGCAAAGCACCCCCACACTATCACACCTCCTCCTCCATGCTTCACGGTGGGAACCAGGCATGTAGAGTCCATCCGTTCACCTTTTCTGCGTCGCACAAAGACACGGTGGTTGGAACCAAAGATCTCAAATTTGGACTCATCAGACCAAAGCACAGATTTCCACTGGTCTAATGTCCATTCCTTGTGTTCTCTATCCCAAACAAGTCTCTTCTGCTTGTTGCCTGTCCTTAGCAGTGGTTTCCTAGCAGCTATTTTACCATGAAGGCCTGCTGCACAAAGTCTCCTCTTAACAGTTGTTGTAGAGATGTGTCTGCTGCTAGAACTCTGTGTGCCATTGACCTGGTCTCTAATCTGAGCTGCTGTTAACCTGCGATTTCTGAGGCTGGTGACTCGGATGAACTTATCCTCCGCAGCAGAGGTGACTCTTGGTCTTCCTTTCCTGGGGCGGTCCTTATGTGAGCCAGTTTCTTTGTAGCGCTTGATGGTTTTTGCCACTGCACTTGGGGACACTTTCAAAGTTTTCCCAATTTTTCGGACTGACTGACCTTCATTTCTTAAAGTAATGATGGCCACTCATTTTTCTTTACTTAGCTGCTTTTTTCTTGCCATAATACAAATTCTAACAGTCTATTCAGTAGGACTATCAGCTGTGTATCCACCAGACTTCTGCACAACACAACTGATGGTCCCAACCCCATTTATAAGGCAAGAAATCCCATTTATTAAACCTGACAGGGCACACCTGTGAAGTGAAAACCATTTCCGGTGACTACCTCTTGAAGCTCATCAAGAGAATGCCAAGAGTGTGCAAAGCAGTAATCAAAGCAAAAGGTGGCTACTTTCAAGTACCTAGAATATAAGACATATTTTCAGTTGTGTCACACTTTTTTGTTAATTATATAATTCCACATGTGTTAATTCATAGTTTTGATGACTTCTGAGTGAATCTACAATTTTCATAGTAATGAAAATAAAGAAAACTCTTTGAATGAGGCGTGTCCAAACTTCTGATCTGTACTGTGTGGATATATATATATATCACTATGACTTATCTCAGCTAAGACAAAGCCTAGATCCTCAGGCTACATCCACACCATGGGTGTAGCCAGGATCAAACCTGGGTGGGGCAGAAACTCATACTGCACACCTCAGCTGCTGCAGAACCTCATACTTCACACCCCTACACTTGAAAATAAAGCCTGCACCTTAAGAAGATGTGGTGATGAATGCAGTCTATTTATTCCAACTATCAACTGATGTTACTGAAGACGAGCAATGCCTGTCCTGGGCGTCCTTTTGGGCAGCTATGAAATGTACCTGACTGGTGCTAAAAAAAAAAAAAAGGAGTGTTAGTCTGTGTGCTATCCGGCTTTCATTTTTTTTTGGTACAGATAAGATATAGACAGATATGGATATATAGATAGAGCAGATTTCTATTCTGCTTTTGCTATTGAAAACATTATCTATGAGCTCAAAAACCTTTCAGGTGATGCATTTTTTAAAAAGCTGATCGGCTTTTGCAGCTGAAAAACATATCCTCAAAAAACGCAGGAAAAACGCCGTGTGTGAATGTAGCCTTAGATCAGGAATATAACAGCCATTTATAGGACGTTTCATAACTTTCCCAAATTCCTATGAAAAAATATTCAGCACATTCTGCATTGAACTACTGTACCCAATTTATTATATATTTTAGGAGTCGGAGTTGGTCCATTTTATACCAACTCCGACTCCACCAAAATCAGCACCGACTCCACAGCCCTGGTTGTTGTAGCCCCCGTTTAGTCACGTGAAGCGGTGGTGGTCCTGGTCCTAAGGCGCCAAGTGCTAGGCAATCAGCCCATAGACTTTCTATAGGGGCCGCACATCTCTCCAGGATGGAACGAGCACTTCTGCCCCTTGGGTCACGAGATCTTGAGAGACCTCTTCTGGTAAATCAAAAGATCGTGACCCTGCAAGATCAGACATACCGGGCATAGTGCGCGACACTACAGGCAGCCTGGTTTCTAATAAAGGGGAGGGCAGAGATTTGGACACATTTATCAAGTGACATAAACGTAATAAAGCAGTAATTGCATTAGGCTATGTGCACACGCTGTGGAATGGGGTGCGGATTTGGCCGTGCGGATTTTGTAAAATCTGTAGGTAAATCTATGGGTCAAAAGACCTGCGGTTTTACCTGCGGATTGGCCTGCGGTTTTTCATCTCCACAATGGAGGAGATGGCAAACCGCAGCGGAATCCGCAGAAAGAATTGACATGTCAATTTTTTCTGCGGTTTCAAAACCGCAGGAAAACAATGCGGGAAAATCTGCACCGTCTACACTGTGGTTTTTTATTCCCATAGGAATAATGGTACTGTACACCGCAGCAGAATCCGCAGCGTGTGCACACACCCTAAAAGGGATAGTTCCTCTAGGAGAAGCCGCCTGTCACATGGATCACACTAGCGCCCATTCATTCACTGGCACCATGTGACATCACAGCGATCGGGGTCACTGCGGGGTCGGCACTAGGCAGCGCCCACCTGCTATGTATACACTAATATATATATATTGCATACACATACCAGCATACATACACAGGGTGGGGAACATGACTACTGTGCCAGCTGGTTACATACTGTGATGTGAATGCACACACACATATAATAACCTGCTGCTAGGTACTGTGTGCAGAGATCATCCATCAGCGCACACACTACAAGTCCCAGCAGGCAGTGATTACATACACGTCCATAATGTCCGGCACATACCGCAGATAACCCCGGTTCTGTACCTGATACCGCAACAACTCCCCAACATCCATGGCCGAAGCAAGTCCTCAGCGGCTCCGGGGAGGGATGACGTCACAGGAAGGGGCGGCGCCTCCCCACAATGCAGCGCTCCTGCCAGGAAGAAGCAGCAGAGCTCTGCACAGCAGCACACGTGGGTTGTTGTAACTGAGAAGTGAGGAAGAGTACAGGAGGAGAGAGATGTGTATAGATGAGAGGAGCTGCAGAACAATGTGTATACATGAGAGGAGCTGCAGAACGATGTGTATAGAGGAGCTGAATGATGGAACTGTAAAGATCAAAGGTGTAAGGAGCTGCAGGATTGGGCTGTGTATACAGCTCTGGCAAAAATTAGGAGACCACTGCACAGTTTTATAAAAATCAGCTTCTCTACATGTCTGACAGCCATTCCAGTGCCAGTTGAATTCCAACCAGAGGACACCTCATACTACTTAATGTGCTTCTGATTAGGTGATCACCTAAACCAAATCTTAGTTAATGAAGGAAAGTATAAAATACCCTGCTGTGGTGTTCACAATCCTGTTGCAATAGGACAAGCTGGATGGCAAAACAAGTGCTAGTAATATCCCTAAAGTAATAGGAATGAAAAAATAACTTTTAACCATGCCAAAGAAGTTGATAAGAAAAGTCTTGAGTGAGGAAAAGAAGGGCTCAATTCTGGCTTCACTAGTAGAGGGATACAGTGAGCATCATACTCCCTCCATCCTTAAAAGTTCTAAGTCGGCAGTCCATTACAACAAGGTCAAGCAGCAGACATTGGGGACAACAAAGCTACAGACCGGCAGAGGGCGAAAACGACTGCACTGACCGGGATAACCGTCATCTTATTTGAATGTCACTCAGCAACCACAGTATAACATCAACTGACCTACAAACGGAATGGCAAATGGCAGCTGGGGTGAAGTGCACGGCAAGAACAGTTCGTAACAGGCTCCCAGAGGCAGGGCTCAAGTCATGTAAAGCTACAAAAAAGCCTTTCATCAATGAGAAGCAAAGGAGAACCAGGTAGAAGTTTGCCAAAGAAGAGGCAGTGTGCCCACGTAAGCGTTTTGGAAGCGTTTGTCCCCGTCAAAATGCTTAAAAAACGCATACAAGAAGCATCTCATTCATTTTAAATGAATTCTGCACTTTTTGTGCACATTGATGCGTTTTTTTCTGCGAAAAAAACGCTTTGCGGTAAAAAATGCAGCATGCTCATTCATTTTGCGGAAAAGTCCGCGTATTTAGCTATTTTCTGTGGCTCGGAAAAAAATGCATAAAAAACGTGTGGTTTTTGTGCAGAAAACGTGCGCGTTTTCTGGGAATAAGTTCGGTTTTGAAGCAGAAATTTTTTGCATACGTGGGCCCATAGCCTAAGGATTGGCCCATAGAGGACTGGACTAGGGTAATTTCTGATGAGTCTAATTTTCAGCTTTGCCCAACACCTGATCGTCTAATGGTTAGACGGAGACCTGGAGAGGTGTACAAGCCACAGTGTCTTACACCCACTATGAAATTTGGTGGAGGATCGGTGATGATCTGGGGATGCTTCAGCAAGGCTGGAATTGGGCAGGTTAATCTTTGCGAAGGACGTATGAATCAAGCTGCGTACAAGGTTATCCTGGAAAAACAGTTGATTCTGTTAACCAACTCTAAGCTAACTTTAAGCATGCCATCATACATCCACTGCTTAAAAAACCATCCCTTGGCCAAAACTGTGCCGCTAACTAAAGACCTGTCTCTAATCTTCCCTTCATCTCTAAACTCCTGGAACGCCTGGTCCACTCCCATCTTATCCGCTATCTCTTTGATAACTCTCTTCTTGACCCTCTCCAATCCGGTTTCTGCTCTTTACACTCTACTGAAACTGCCCTCACTAAAGTCTCTAATGATCTACTAACAGCTATATCAAATGGTCATTACGCCATGCTAATTCTCTTGGATCTCTCTGCAGCATTCAACACTCTGGATCATCAGCTCCTCCTCACTATGCTCCGTTCCATTGGCCTCAAGGACACCGTTCTCTCCTGGTTCTCCTATCTCTCTGACCGCTCCTTTAGTGTATCTTTTGCCGGTTCCTCCTCCTCTCACCTTCCCCTTACTGTTGGGGTTCCTCAAGGATCGGTTCTAGGCCCCCTCCACTTCTCCTTGTACACTGCCCCTATTGGTCAAACAATCAGTAGATTTGGTTTACAGTACCATCTCTATGCTGATGACACCCAATTATACGCTTCTTCTCCTGACATCACGCCAGCCTTTCTAGAAAACACCGGCGATTGTCTAAACGCTGTGTCTAACATCATGTCCTCACTATATCTGAAACTGAACCTGTCAAAGACTGAACTACTTGTGTTTCCTCCCTCTACTAATGTACCTCTACCTGACATTGCTATTTCTGTGTGTGTTTCCACTATTACTCCCCAGCAACATGCCCTCTGTCTTGGGGTCATACTTGACTCCTGAGTTTTCCTTTGCCCCCCCACATTCGATTACTGGCTCGCTCTTGTCATCTGCACCTCAAAAACATTTCTAGAGGGGCGGGGTCTGCGTGCTGAAGATGGAGGGAGTGTGATTCCAGAGCTCCAGTGACTCCAGACTTATATCGGCATTCAGCGGCTTCCTCGACCGCCGTGCAGTGCACCGCCGGCTTCCTAACACCCCCGGGCACATGATGACCCGTGGTAGAACACAGAGAAAGGCTTCTCCTCCGCACCTGCCTGACTTCTTTCTGAGGACTCAGACTGCACACGCAGCAGGGAAAATGGCAGCAGCTTCCCCTCCCACAGGATCATCTCGTTCCTCCCACAACTCCCAGGGCTCAGAGAGAGGTGAGACCTCAGCAGATACACATCACAGTAACTCTGCACCTATGACTAGGGGAGACATGAGGGATTTCCTGGCATCTATAGGCACTTCTTTAAGGGAGGACATGCAGGACATGTTAAAGGAGATAAGAGGAGAAGTTAATTCTTTAGGAACACGTACAGACCACTTAGAAAACAAGATGTCTGAGTATGTTTCTGTTATCAACGCTCTTGTGGCTGAGAATCAAGCCATGAAAGGTAGATTGGCAGGGGCATTTAATAAAATACACGATCTGGAGGACAGATCTAGAAGAAATAATCTTCGTATAAGAGGCATCCCAGAGACTATAGGAGATAAAGATCTGGCCCCCTTCCTCCAAAACTATATGCAATCTGTCCTGCCATCGCTCTCCCCAAGGGACCTGTTAGTTGACAGGGTCCACAGGACGCCCAAACCCAAGCACTTGGATTCGTCTCTCCCCAGGGACACTCTTGCAAGGATACACCTGTATACTACTAAAGAGACCTTTCTGAGACAAATAAGAAAGCCTCCTGAGCTTCCTTCTGAGTTTCAGGCACTGCAAGTTTTCCCAGATCTGTCGGCTGCTACGCTGTCTAAGAGGTGGGAATATGCCCACGTCTGCAGAGCCTTGAGGGAGGTCTCCGTGAAATATCGGTGGGGTTTCAATCCTGTGAGGCTCTTCATCACTCATGATGGAAGTACAGTCGTCTGTTCCTCTCCTAAGCAAACGGAGGAGAAGCTCACGAGCTGGAAGATCCTTTTTTCACCGAGACAAGCTGACACGGGTCGGAAGGTGGCTTCGGAGTGGTCTATGGCTTGACTGTACTGCATGGTATGAGTCTGGATAACTGGACTCTCCTGCTACGCTTCCTAGTGGGCCTTGGTTCGTGAACTTTTCACTTCCACCCCCCTCGTAGATCCTTGATCTGCGGATCGTCCGAACTGTTCTGGATGTTTATACGAGTTGCTCTCGTATATTTGACTATGTTTTTGTTTCTTATCTTTTTCTTTTTTACTTTTCCTTTATTTTTTTGTCTGTTCTCTTTTTTATTTTCTTTTTGGCATCCTTTCGGGTCAATACTCTGGCCCATCTGTAAGTATATCTGCTCCCATTTTTTCTTTTAGGTTTTTTCCTCCCAAATACCCAGGCATCTATGTGTTACAATGGACTCTCAGTGTATTTGTAGACGTGTTGGTTCTAACATGCTATATGTGACTATATTAAGTGTGCAGTTCCATTCTGCCGGCAGCACTGTGAACTTCTCGTATCAGTATTATGAGTATACAAATTTTATCCTTGAATGTTAGGGGCCTAAATTCCCCTGAAAAACGCTCTATGATGTGGAGGGAGGTGGGGAGGTCACGGGCGGATGTTGTCTGCCTTCAAGAAACACATCTATTGGAAGCCGATAATTTCAGGCTTCGACACCCTCACTTCCCCCACATGTTTTTTGCTAATGGTCAGACCAAAAAGGCTGGTGTGTGCATTATGGTGAAACGTACAATAGCATTTCAATTGTTATCACAATATGCTGACTCCGTAGGTAGATGCTTGACAGTCACTTGCCTGCTAAATGGAGAGGTGCACACGTTGACAAATGTATATGCTCCCAATGAAGGCCAACACAAATTTTTGAGAACTACTTTTAATGATATCTCTTTAAAAGCGAAGGGTAGCAATATCATATGTGGTGATTTCAATCTCCCCATGAATGCGGACCTTGACTGCTCTTCAGGAAGGAAGAGAACTAGGAGGGGTTTGAACCTCCTATCCCATGAATTTCACCTGCATGATTTTTGGAGATACTCACACGCATCGGAAAGAGATTATACTTTTTATTCTCCTAGGCACTCCACATACTCCCATATCGACTATTAATAGATAGTGCGACCCTAAGCAGGTGTCTAAATGCCACTATTGGCCTAATTGCCTGGTCTGACCACGCTCCTGTCTCTCTGACCCTTGCTCTTGCCCAGAAAAACCTCCAAAAAATTTTTTGGGGATCAAAAGACAAAGCTGACACCAAGGTAGCAACAGAAAAAAAGATCCCTAAAACTTCACTTTTAATCAATATATAAAAACTAGACAATCCCAGTTCATATGGACTAGGGTAATAAACAACACCAGACACAGAATAATAAATACTTAGGGCCACTAAACTCGCCCTAATAAGCCCTGGCAATCCCTGCCTGGCCGCGGAGGTTGGCACCCTAATTGTAGACGATAGTGGCGCCCCCGCTCAACGTCGGTGACCCTAATACACCCTAAAAAACCCTAGTCCACGGCGAGGATACACAGAAAAACACAACCACACAATAAACACCCGAAAAAACCCCTGGTGGAGAGACTGTATAACGTCTCTAAGATAATTAACTTATCTCGTACTAGAATCATGGGCAAATAAACCCACCCTAGATAGTATCTCGTAGTAAAAAATACTGATATATAGCAGCTTTTGTTAACTTATCTCGTAATGAAAAAGACTTATGCTGCAAAAAGGGATAGACCAGATATACCCCCAAAAAAAGGGGAAAAAAAGAAAAGACGTTTATACAGTGAAAAATGCACCCACAATAATGCACACAGCACTTCAGGTTAAATAACCACAAAAAATTGTATCCACCAGATGGAAATTAGTGGCATAAAAATGATATATATAAAACGCTTAGTGGACATAATAGTCCTACATATAGACAATAGCGTTGTAAGATTAATACTTATCAGCCATCCAAAAATATGAGGCCCAGCCAAACAATAGGTCTATCAGCATTATAAGATTGATACTTATCAGCCATCAGGAGATATGAGGCCCAGCCCGACGCGTTTCCCCCTCCTAGATACCGAGGGTTCATGAGGGGCAGAGAGAAAAAGGGGATTCCATCACCCCGGCTGAAAGATCAGTACAATGTGCGGCGTCTTTTCCGTGTCTCTGAGGATCATATTTACCGCGTTCTAGCTGTGACATCACTTCCGGTGACGCGCCGTGATCACGTGTGGTACACGCGGTAATCTCATTGGAGGGGATTTAGAAAAATGAAACACCAAAGACGTCACTTCCGCAATGATCACACATAGCGGGGAAGAGTTTTGATGGACACCATCCTGCCTCCTAGCAAACAGCGTCACTTCCGGACTTATACCCCGGAACTTGCGCATTCTATACATAGCGGTCGGTTTACCATCACATCAAAACATAAGGGGGGATCATGCAGCAGTTCATAATTTTAGATAATCGCTACAAAATATAATATAATCATATATCCTTACGGAAAATACTAATAATAGAGAAATTCTAGGACATCACCACAAAATGTAATCAGGATATCGATTAGAGAAATATATGAAGGTATCGCTTATGGATAGAAGAACGAACTATAGCATTAGTCTTCATAACAGAGCCCTAAAGAGACCTCTATGTATCCAAAAGAAAAAATGATAAATAGATAACAAAATAGCACAATAGATACACAAAATAGCATACTAGATTTGTCGAGTACCATCCTATAGAAAACTGGTAAAATTCAGCTGCTCATTTAAACCATTAGGGCTTTGTGATTCAAGCCAGAAAATCCAACGCGTCTCACGTTGTAGGATTTTCTTGTCCCAATCTCCCTGTCTTGCCACGGGTTGAACTCTCTCAATAACACAGAAACCAATCTGCTTCTCGTTCCCACCATGAACCAAGTTAACATGGCGTGCTAATGGTGTATCTCTTTTATGTCTGATGTCTCCCAGATGTTCACCAATACGTATGCGGAGCTCACGTTTAGTTTTGCCCACATAGTCTCGGGGACAGGAACACTTGCATAGATAGACGACCCCTGCAGTTTTGCAGTTCGCAAATGAATTCATCTTGTATATCCTTTTCATGTAGGCACTAGTAAAGGTTTTCGAAGGTATAACATACTTGCAGAAACTACAATGTCCACATCTAAACGTTCCAACCTGCCTGTTTGTTAGCCATGTTCCCTCCTTCTTATGGGGTTCAAGATGACTCTTTACCACTATATCTCTGATAGATTTACCCCTTCTATAAGTCACTGAAGGTCTAGAGGGAATTAACTCTCTAATATCCTGATCGGTCCTGAGAATAGCCCAATGTTTCTTTAGAACCTCCATTACTCTCCCTGACTGATCATCAAACATGCCTATTAACCTAACTAGGCTGTCGGGGCTTTTCTTCTCTCTCGGGACCAATAATGATGATCTCCTTGTCCGTTTTGCCAGATTATAGGCTGGCTGAATAGTGTTAATGGGGTAACCCCTATCCCTGAATCTACCCCATAGATCACCTGATTGTTCCTCAAAGTCACCCCAGTCGGAGCAGTTCCTCCTAAGTCTGAGAAACTGCCCCCTGGGGATACCACGTTTCAGGGGGGGAGGATGATGACTCTCCCACCTTAAAATACTATTCGTTGATGTGGGTTTACGATACAGGGATGTTTTCAAAGATCCATCTCCTTCAATGGATATTGTAATATCCAAGAAAGTGATGCTATCTCCCCCAATCTCATGTGTAAAAAACAAGCCCATCTCATTCTTGCTAAGATAGTCCACAAAGGACTTGAAAGACTCCTGATCTCCTGCCCATAGGACGAGAATGTCATCAATGTAACGTCCCCAAAACACAATGTTAGGGGACCAGACGACATCCTCGTCCCTGAACACCACAGTATCCTCCCACCAGCCCAGGAGCAAATTAGCATACGTGGGGGCACAAGGGCTCCCCATCGCAGTGCCCCTGAGCTGGTGGAAGTATCTGCCATTAAACAAGAAATAATTATGGCAAAGTACAAACTCCAGAAGCTGTAACAAAAATTCATTGTGTGCACCCAAATGAATCCCCCTACCTTTAAGGAAATAGTCGACTGCTTTTAGACCTTCAGTATGTCCAATACTACTGTAAAGCGCCTCCACATCAATTGATGCTAGAATAGTACCTGGGTCTACTATGATCCCCTCTAATTTATTTAGGAGATCCATAGTGTCTCTAAGGTAGGAGGGAAGGGCCAGCACAAAGGGTCTCAACAATTTGTCCAAGTAGACACTGGAGTTTTGACACAGGGCATCAATCCCAGAGACAATTGGTCTCCCTTTTAATGGGTCAATACCCTTATGATCTTTGGTAATGCATAAAATGTTGCAATAGCTGGCCATTTTGGCAACATAAAGTCAAATTCATTTTTTGAGACTAACTTTGTTTCAAGGGCTTTCCTCAGAATCTTAGACAGTCCACAGCTAAAGTCCTTTGTTGGATCTACTTTCAAATTCTCTTAAGTCGATTGATCCGACAAAATAGAGAGACACATCTCAATGTATTTATCCCTTTCAAGGATAACTGTATTGCCTTCCTTATCTGAAGGCTTCAATATAATCTGCTTGTTGTTCATCAACCCTTCCAGGGCCTTTCTCTCACAATAGGAGAGATTGGGTTGTGTCTGTTCAGCTTTAGGATTGATATTCCGAATCTCCTGAGACTAGCTGCAAAAAGATGTCAGTACACCCAATCTCTCCTATCGGAGGTGTCCTTTTACTCTTTAATTTCAGATCTGAAAATGGTCCGGCCCCAATTTCCCGTTGCCCTTCCTCCGCCAGATTGGTTAGAAGAACATCAGGAAATTCATCCAGTGTTATACCTAGTTGCTGACACTTAGCCCTGTCACCCATAGCAAAAATCTTTTTCCATTTCAATTTCCGTATAAACAAATTAATATCTTTTATCCATTCAAATGGATCAAATTTAGTGGTTGGTACAAAGGAAAGTCCTCTACTCAGGACATCAATCTCCACATTCGTAAGAGCATAAGAGGATAGATTAATAATCTGGTTGTTATACCCTCTCTTCATCCCTACTTGGTACGTTCCCTTAGTTTGTAGGGAGCTAAACCCTTCGTTTCTAAAGTCCTTTGTGGACTATCTTAACAAGAATGAGATGGGCTTGTTTTTTACACATGAGATTGGGGGAGATAGCATCACTTTCTTGGATATTACAATATCCATTGAAGGAGATGGATCTTTGAAAACATCCCTGTATCGTAAACCCACATCAACGAATAGTCTTTTAAGGTGGGAGAGTCATCATCCTCCCCCCCTGAAACGTAGTATCCCCAGGGGGCAGTTTCTCAGACTTAGGAGGAACTGCTCCGACTGGGGTGACTTTGAGGAACAATCAGGTGATCTATGGGGTAGATTCAGGGGTTACCCCATTAACACTATTCAGCCAGCCTATAATCTGGCAAAACGGACAAGGAGATCATCATTATTGGTCCCAAGAGAGAAGAAAAGCCCCGACAGCCTAGTTAGGTTAATAGGCATGTTTGATGATCAGTCAGGGAGAGTAATGGAGATTCTAAAGAAACATTGGGCTATTCTCAGGACCGATCAGGATATTAGAGAGTTAATTCCCTCTAGACCTTCAGTGACTTATAGAAGGGGTAAATCTATCAGAGATATAGTGGTAAAGAGTCATCTTGAACCCCATAAGAAGGAGGGAACATGGCTAACAAACAGGCAGGTTGGAACGTTTAGATGTGGACATTGTAGTTTCTGCAAGTATGTTATACCTTCGAAAACCTTTACTAGTGCCTACATGAAAAGGATATACAAGCTGAATTCATTTGCGAACTGCAAAACTGCAGGGGTCGTCTATCTATGCAAGTGTTCCTGTCCCCGAGACTATGTGGGCAAAACTAAACGTGAGCTCCGCATACGTATTGGTGAACATCTGGGGGACATCAGACATAAAAGAGATACACCATTAGCACGCCATGTTAACTTGGTTCATGGTGGGGACGAGAAGCAGATTGGTTTCTGTGTTATTGAGAGAGTTCAACCCGTGGCAAGACAGGGAGATTGGGACAAGAAAAGCCTACAATGTGAGACGCGTTGGATTTTCTGGCTTGAATCACAAAGCCCTAATGGTTTAAATGAGCAGCTGAATTTTACCAGTTTTCTATAGGATGGTACTCGACAAATCTAGTATGCTATTTTGTGTATCTATTGTGCTATTTTGTTATCTATTTATCATTTTTTCTTTTGGATACATAGAGGTCTCTTTAGGGCTCTGTTATGAAGACTAATGCTATAGTTCGTTCTTCTATCCATAAGCGATACCTTCATATATTTCTCTAGTCGATATCCTGATTACATTTTGTGGTGATGTCCTAGAATTTCTCTATTATTAGTATTTTCCGTAAGGATATATGATTATAATATTATATTTTGTAGCGATTATCTAAAATTATGAACTGCTGCATGATTCCCCCTTATGTTTTGATGTGATGGTAAACCGCTATGTATAGAATGCGCAAGTTCCGGGGTATAAGTCTGGAAGTGACGCTGTTTGCTAGGAGGCAGGATGGTGTCCATCAAAACTCTTCCCCGCTATGTGTGATCATTGCGGAAGTGACGTCTTTGGTGTTTCATTTTTCTAAATCCCCTCCAATGAGATTACCGCGTATACCACACGTGATCACGGCGCGTCACTGGAAGTGATGTCACAGCTAGAACGCGGTAAATATGATCCTCAGAGACACGGAAAAGACGCCGCACATTGTACTGATCTTTCGGCCGGGGTGATGGAATCCCCTTTTTCTCTCTGCCCCTCATGAACCCTCGGTATCTAGGAAGGGGAAACGCGTCGGGCTGGGCCTCATATCTCCTGATGGCTGATAAGTATCAATCTTATAACGCTGATAGACCTATTGTTTGGCTGGGCCTCATATTTTTGGATGGCTGATAAGTATTAATCTTACAACGCTATTGTCTATATGTAGGACTATTATGTCCACTAAGCGTTTTATATATATCATTTTTGTGCCACTAATTTCCATCTGGTGGATACAATTTTTTGTGGTTATTTAACCTGAAGTGCTGTGTGCATTATTGTGGGTGCATTTTTTACTGTATAAACGTCTTTTCTTTTTTCCCCTTTTTTTGGGGGTATATCTGGTCTATCCCTTTTTGCAGCATAAGTCTTTTTCATTACGAGATAAGTTAACAAAAGCTGCTATATATCAGTATTTTTTACTATGAGATACTATCTAGGGTGGGTTTATTTGCCCATGATTCTAGTACGAGATAAGTTAATTATCTTAGAGACGTTATACAGTCTCTCCACCAGGGGTTTTTTCGGGTGTTTATTGTGTGGTTGTGTTTTTCTGTGTATCCTCGCCGTGGACAAGGGTTTTTTAGGGTGTATTAGGGTCACCGACGTTGAGCGGGGGCGCCACTATCGTCTACAATTAGGGTGCCAACCTCCGTGGCCAGGCAGGGATTGCCAGGGCTTATTAGGGCGAGTTTAGTGGCCCTAAGTATTTATTATTCTGTGTCTGGTGTTGTTTATTACCCTAGTCCATATGAACTGGGATTGTCTAGTTTTTATATATTGATTAAAAGTGAAGTTTTAGGGATCTTTTTTTCTGTTGCTACCTTGGTGTCTCCCTTGCTCTTGCCCACCAGGCTGACCCTGCGTTCAGGTGGCGTCTTCATGACTCATTGCTGCTGAGGGCGGAGGTGGTTGATAAGGTTTCCTCGGAGCTGGAGGGCTACTTTCAAATAAACGATAATGGGGAGGTCTCTGATGAGACCCTTTGGTCTGCTCACAAAGTGGTGGTTAGGGGGGTTCTCCTACAACAAGCTTCATATTTAAAGAGGAAAAGAGAAGCCAGTAGAGAGGCTCTGCTCTCCCGTTTACATTATTTAGATGCTATTAATAAGGCTGCACATACGCCCTCCGTCTCTGAGGAGATCTCCCAAATTAGATTTAAATTAAGGGAAAATTTCCTATACAAATATGCATACAATATGAGGAAACTTAAAACTAACTTATATGCTACCGGGGACAGGGCGAGAGCGCTTCTAGCTCGCAGAGTTCGTAAACGGGAGGTCATGTCACGAATTGACCATATAATGGATGAGCAAGGTAGAGCCCTTAGGAACCCACGGGACATAGTGCAAGCCTTTGCTCAATATTACACTGCCCTCTATAATTTAAAAGATGATGCCTCCACCCCTCAACCTGACCAAACATCTATTGATGCATACTTAGATTCTGTTAATTTGCCATGTATTACTATTGACCAATTAAATTATTTAAATGCCCCCTTCGCGGCTGCAGAAATTCAGCAGGCGATTAAACAAACTAAACTTCATAAAGCCCCAGGCCCGGATGGCTTAACGAATGATTATTATAGGACCTTTTCTCAGCAATTAACACCATATCTACAGCGTTTGTTCACACACTGGAGAGACGCTGGCACTGTGATGGCCCCTAATTTAGAGGCCACTATTTCCACTATACCAAAATCGGGGAAATCACTCACACATCCCGGAGATTTCAGACCCACTGCTTTGTTAAATTCAGATGTCAAACTGTTTACTAAAATCATAGCATCTAGACTGAAACTAATTATACCGACTATAGTGTCACTAGATCAGGTGGGTTTCGTTGCAGGACGGGAGACGAAGGATGGCATACAACGTATGTTGAATTTGATTAAAATATCTGAGCTGTCTGGCCAACCCAGTGCATTCCTGTCACTTGATGCTGAAAAAGCTTTTGACAGGGTGCACTGGGGATATTTAAGAGCAGTCCTGAAGAAATTTGGACTGTTGGGCCCTATATTGTCTGCAATCGGTGTCATGTACTCGACCCCCTGCGCCGGGGTTTTGACGTCTGGCTTCTTGTCCGGCCCGTTCCAGATCACGAACGGTACGAGACAGGGGTGCCCGCTCTCGCCTATTGTCTTTGCGTTGTGCATGGAGCCGCTTGCCGAGCGAATTAGAATGTCGGCGGGCATTTCTGGGATTAGGGTTGGACAGGTGGAGCACAAAGTCGGTCTATACGCCGATGATGTCATTCTATCCTGTGTAAATTTAGAATCTTCATTTTCTGCGATTATTTGTGAACTTGGGGAATTTAGCAAGGTCTCATACTATAAACTGAACCCCACAAAATCCCTGTTGTTTCCGGTGGCGGTTCCTTGTGCGGCAAAGACAAGGCTGGAGGCCATTTTTCCATTTAAGTGGATGAGAGATTGATTGATTGATTCAGGAGCATACTCAGCTTCTCACTTTTGCTGGGGGCTTGCTATAGTTCAGATCTCCAGGACCCCTGAAGCAGGTGGATTTTCAGTGTATTTATAGATTTCTATGCTTATAAATTCCAATTTATTGACATGCAATACAACAATTAGTTTTTTGGTCTCGTCTAATGTGGTGTATTCTGCATAGCTGTTTTCACTTTAATATTAATGAGTTAGTCTAGATTCCCTGTATTTTTAATATTGGCGACAATGATGATATATTATGGAACATTTTACAAAACATGTCAATTTTTCCTACAGACTGTAGATGCAGCCTTATACATTCAGTCAATGATGGCATACCTGGAGTTGAAGTATGGAAGTATCTGTATACAAGCTATAAGAACGACTACAGATCCCACCAACTTAGTGTTCCTACTGGATCCATTTGCTGTTCACAGCAAATTGCCGCAAGACAGACATCACTAAAGGGATTGGCATCTGTAATACCTTCTTAACCAATGCCGACATCAGTAGTCAAACGCTTTCACTTTGTCTGTGGCTGCCGCGCTTTCTATGACTGCTGCGTCATTGTCCTAGTTCAGCCCTGTGTGCAGGACATTACTGCAGTCATAAACGACAGCATTATAACTAGGTTCTGCAAATGATATTGTCTGGTTTATGCTGCCTGAAACTGTTATTATGACTTTGCTCCCATAATTGATGCAATGAACTTCTCATTGTATGAAAGAGAGACTTCACTATGATCTTATGTTCCAGAATCACTGTGCACTTATAGACTCCGATATGAACACTTTTACATTACATAGCGACATTTAACAAACTACTTTAACTTTGTCCCCATCCTTTTCTGTCTGTTGGTGCAGCTTGTACTCATGTTACAGGGGTTTTACAAGATAAGATAAATGCTACACACATGTGGCACCAGTGCTAAAATAATTACAGGCGACATCCTCCCTCAGATTTTATATGTTATTCAAGCCCTTGCAATTTGGGTTCCTTTGTGCTTCTTCAGGAGTCTTGCTTCGGTCCAAACCAAGTTTATGTGGTCTGGTAAACTCCCCCTGCATCCGTAGCTCTATACTCTACAATTCTAAGTCCTCTTGGGGTATAGCCTTGTCTGGTTTGAGGTCTTATTATATAGCATCTCCTCTCTAGGATACTGGAATGGTGTACGGAAAGCTTGGGTCGAGGTTGAGCAAGGCTTTACAATTATTCCTCTGTTACCCCTTGGATAGACCTGGCTATGATTATGGAACTTAAAACACTCCCCACGATGGAGGGCTACCCTTGCCTGCTGTACTCACCCATGTTTCCTATTTTGGCCTATCCACTTTCTCCACTGGACTTGGAGGACAAGGTCTCTTCCTGCTGGCTAAAGAATGGTTGTTTTGGAGTATTCCACTTTGGGGCCGAACATACTTTGCCCTAGAGGGAACACTTCCTTGGCCTATCTGCCCCTCCCCACTGGGAATTTGGAGAGTGGGACAGCTTTTCCACTTTCTATACCCTCTCCCATCTAGCCAGTTTTACAATAGCAACAAAACAGTTTTCGAAGCAACTTGCCCTTTTCATACTCTCCGGATGAAGCCCCATGACCAAACCAATATCAGGGTCAATCTAATAAACTGGATCTCATGCTGTTAAAGGACCAGTGGCAATAACCTTAATTCCCCTATAATAATAAGTGCCCACTTTAAATTTACTAATGTCCTGAGTCTCCCCCCTGTACAGCTCCCCTCTGCATAGTATCTTGCTCTCTTATACATAGTGTAATGTCCCCTCACTGTATAATACCACCCACACAGTATACTAACCCTTAGTAACACCCAAACTGTTTGATGGCTTCAACACTGTATAATGGCCCCCTCTCCATTATCCCCACACTGTATGATGCCCCCCAGATATGATGCCCCCCATATAGCCTCTATATAGTACCAGATAGTCCTCAATATAGTATAACGCACTCCCCATAGGCCTCTATATAGTATAATGCACTCCTCATAGGGCCCTATAGTATATTGCACTCCCCATAGGCAGACTCTATATAGTATAATGTTTAAAACAATTGCTGTTCAATAATCATTGTAGGGTAAATATATAATTATTCACAAATTGCCAAAAGACAAATAATCCCTAACTAAAGACCATAAAATATAACTTTTAATGATACTATTAAAGGAACACTATTAAAATCTGCTTTAGTCAGTATATATCTGTGGACACTAAAATATTGTTCATTAGACTAACCACCTCAATGTGCTCACTGTCTTAGTAAACAATGCCTCTTTTATGGGTTAGGATAGTTTGGTGTGGCCGCTACCTATATCCTATTACTGGGTACACCCCATTAACACACTGACTAGCGCTCTTAAAACTTGCTCCTAAGCCTACCCAACATTTTTCACCATATGGACTGGCGTCATCAGGGGATTGAGGCTTTAATGATATATAGTATAAAGAACTTCCCATAGGCAGACTCTTTTTATTATTATGCACACCCATAGGCAGACTATATGGTATAATGCACCCCCATATCCAGACTCTATATACATTTATATAATGCACTCCCATAGGCCTGTATAGCATAATGCACCCCCATAAAAAAAATACAATACTCACCTCTCCTCCTCGTTACCCCGCTGCTCCGAGCACCTGCTCATCTTAGGACAGCGGGTGCCGAGTAGTGACGTCATCGCGACCCCTGTCAGTGTCTGCGTCACCGCCCCCCACCTGCTCAGGGGCCCCATAGCGGCCGGGTGGCAGAGCAAGAAGATTGAGTCTCCCTACTCTGCCTCAGAGTGTAACTGTATGGGCGAGCTGTGCACACCAATACAGTTACAGTAGAGTAGCTCCGGGTGGTCCCCTCAGAGCACGGGGCCTGGGGTAACTGCCCCTTCAGCCCCACTGTAGCTATGCTACTGAGTGTATGTGATTAAACAATATTGGAAATATAAAGTAGATGCATTTGTTCGATCAATCATTTTTTATCATTAGAGTATAATGTAATAAATGAAACAGGTAGAGAACAGGAGGGAATAGTATTGCATCAGTAACGGAATCATTACTTCTCCAATTTCCTAACGCATATCAGAAATCAGCACTCTCTAATTTTTAATGGAGTGATGAAACCAACCTCCCTTGGAGCAGAAACCTCTAAAGTCAAATGACCTTCACAGACCTCCTGCCAAGCCAGGATTTGCATCAAATCACTGAGCTGTATGAAGACTGGTGCGCATATACATTTCTAAATGGCATTTTTACAATTTTTAGATTTTTGACTATCATATTTCCATGTAAATATTATTATTTCCAATTAAATGATGCTAGTGAAGTGTAAAAATAATAAGGTCATGCAATGCATATGTAAATAGTGCCATACAGTGCTCATTAAAATAATGCCACAAATGCCCCATATGAGCATATGAGTAGTATCTCTGCTTAGAGGGTGATTCATGTGATCTCCACCCACTGATGACCTAGCTAAAGGATAGGCCATTAATCTCTTCATTCTGGACAACCCCTTTAATTGCATTTGCCTCCTTACCAGACTGGGCTTTTTGAGGTTTAAAGGGAACATGTCACCAGTAGTGTTGAGCGATACCGTCCGATACTTAAAAGTATCGTATCGGATGGTATCGGCCGATCTAAAAAAAATATCGGGTATCGCCGATTCCGATACCGGAAGTCCCATTCAAGTCTATGGGACTTCCGGTATCGGAATAAGAAAAACCCTATTTTTGCCTTGTACAGCCTCTCTGGGGTCTGTACGGGCCTTTCGGGGGGCTGTGCTGGCCTGCCGGGGGGTCTGTACAGCCTCTCTGGGGTCTATACGGGCCTTTCGGGGGGCTGTGCCGGCCTGCTGGGGGGTCTGTGCAGGCTCCGGTGGTCTGTGCCGGCCTGCCGGGGGGCTGTGCCGGCCTGCCGGGGGGTCTGTGCAGGCTCCGGTGGTCTGTGCCGGCCTGCCGGGGGGCTGTGCCGGCCTGCCGGTGGTCTGTGCAGGCTCCGGTGGTCTGTGCCGGCCTGCCGGGGGGCTGTGCCGGCCTGCCGGTGGTCTGTGCAGGCTCCAGGGGGCCGTGCCGGCCTGCCGGGGGGGCTGTGCCGGCCTGCCGGTGGTCTGTGCAGGCTCCGGTAGTCTGTGCAGGCATCATCCGATGGGACTACAAGTCCCATCGGGCGATGCCTGCTACCATGACAGTGATTGACACATTAGCTAATGATGGGACAGTAGTAGTCCCATCATCCGGCTAATGTGTTGAATGTAAAAAAAAAAAAAAAAAAATTTACATGCTACATACATACAACATACATACAACATGCAAACTACATATATACTACATGTAACATACATACTACATACATGCTACATACTACATGCATGCTACATACTACATACATGCTACATACATACTACATACATAATACATATATACTACATGCATGCAATATACATACAACATATATACTACATGCATGCAACATACATTCTACATATATACTACATGCAACATGCATACTACATACATGCTACATACATGCTACATACATACTACATACATAATACATATATACTACATGCATGCAACATACATACAACATATATACTACATGCATGCAACATGCATACTACATATATACTATATATACTACATGTAACATAGATGCTACATATATACTACATGCTACATACATGCAACATACACACTACATGCTACATACATGCAACATACTACATGCATACTACATACATACTACATACATGCTACATACATACTACATACATGCTACATACATACTACATACACTACATGCATGCAACATACATACTACATATATACCACATGCATGCAACATGCATACTACATATATACTGCATATATACTACATGCATGCAACATACATATATACTACATACAATACATACATATAGACATACAGTACATATAACATAGAGTACATACTCACCGTCACTTGTCACTTTGATCCCTGAAGCCATTGTCGCCTGAGGAATAAATATCAAAATAAAAAAACACCAATATACTTACCCCGATCCGCAGAAGTCCACGAGGGTCCCACGTCCATCTTGCGTGGAGAACAGCAGCATCAGCTGATGCTACCGTTCTCTACCAGCTCCAGGAATACAATGACGGAAGGTAGGTATCCTTCCGAACTGTATTCCTCCACCACTTTAAAAAAAAAAAAGTCCCTAGTCTCACTTTATGCCATTGCTGCGTGGGAAATTCCCACAGACAGCGCATCATGATGACGTCATTTCGGCAGCCAATCAGAGCCACAAAAGTGGCTCATTGCATTTTGGACTTCCGATTCCGGTATCCGATACGAAAAAAGTATCGGTACTCGGTATCGGAATTCCGATATGGCAAATATCGGCCGATACCCGATACTTGCGGTATCGGAAAGCTCAACACTAGTCACCAGAAAAAAATGCTATTAAACTCCAGATATGGGGTTAACTTGCAAGTTAATAGCATTATTAACCTGCCCGACGCCTGCACTTAGCCGAGCACTGTGGGGAGAAAATTACCTCATATGCCCGTGTATAAGCTGAGTTATTCAGCACATTTTTTTTGTGCTGAAAACGCCTCCCTCGGCTTATACACGAGTCATTGTCCCAGAACCCGGCGGGGGAGGGGGAGTGGCAGAGCAGTGGGTCACAGGAGGAGCTGCGGCTGAAATTGTGCCCCCTGCTAAAGAGAAATGAATATTCACTGCACTGAAAATGAATATCCATTTCTCTTATAGCGCACACAGTTACAGCTGCAGCCACCAGCTTCCAGCAGCTTTAAAAAAAAACACCTACTTACCTTCCCTGCACGCCCTCGCAGCATCTTGTTCTGGCTACCAGCAACTCCTACGGCCGCATGATCGCGTGTGAGTGGAGAGAGGTGAATATTCATTGCCTTAATGAGTGGGGACATGTGCTCGGCCCGCTGCAGGAACTGCTGGCACCAGAACAAGATGCTGCAAAGGAGCACAGGGAAGGTAAGTAGGAGGGTTTTTTTATGCTTTTCTCATGTGGGGCCATTCATACAAGGATAGGGATCAGGAACCATGTATACAAGGTTAGGGATGAGGACCCATGCATACAAGGATAGGGATGAGGAGCCATGCATACAAGGATAGGGATGAGGAGCCATTCATACAAGTACAGGGATGAGAAGGCCGTGCATACCAGGATGGGGATGCGGGGACAATGCCTACCCGGATTATACTCGAGTCAATACGTTTTCTCAGTTTTTTGTGGCAAAATTAGGTGCCTCGGCTTATACTGGGTTGACTTATACATGAGTATATACGGGGAACTTTATTACCCCGCAGCGTTCTGGTTTGAGTCATAGGGGCAGCGCTGGTTCAGTCTCCTCTCTGAGACTGCAGAGTGGCGGCTGTAACCGCGACCCCCGACCCTGACTGAAAGCCGGCCCTAGTGTTAATGTTGCGAGTGTCAGGACCGGGGGTGCGGTTAAGACCTCTGCTTTGTATTTTCACAGCGGTGACAGAACCGGACCCTCCCTCATGACTGAAACTGGAAAACTGCCGAGAGAATAAAGAACATTTTTTCCCTGCAGCATTCGGCAAAGTGCGAACAGGTTCATAACGCTATTAACCTGCAGATTAAACCCCATATCAGCAGGTTAATAGCGTTTTTTCTGGTGACAGGTGTTAGGCGTCAGGTTTCTGCGTCTGCTCTGCAGGAATCCAGAGCATCACATTCTGTGGTCTCCTGCTGTCTTTCTACTGCAGAGGAGATTGCTTTGCAGCAGACCGCTCCAAAGACTAAGTCCCTCTGTGCTCCTACTGGGCATGCACACTAGACGATCTCCCATTGGAGATCGGGAGTCATGTGTCCAGGTCCTGTTCCAGATCTTATTGGTCCATCTCGGAGATCTGGAAGGTCCCGCACGGCTATAAAAAGTGCGCATGGCCGTTCCGCCATGTGCTAGTATAGACTATACTGCTATGTGTGAATGGTGATGGATGTATGATTTTGGTGACTGACTTATTATGAAACCCCTTCCCTCTGATATTACGCAAGTGGTTAGGGAACTAGTTCAGTAGTCTGCGCCAGTCTGTGGCAAGCCTTAGGCCACTGTGCAGACCGCACCTCTGCGCTAGCGTCCGACATAGCGCCTGCTTTGTAGCTGTGTCGTCCAGCGGCAGTGTCCTGCGCCGCGCTGCAGTTGCAGCCCTTCTTGGCGTTCGCAGTAGCGACGCCGAACACACGGTAGGTCTAGACGGACGCAGCCCCTCTGTCTTAGTTCCTTCTCCTGTGACCTTCTACCGTGTGTGCATTTACCTGAGGCCTGTGACTCTAACAGGCTGAGCCTTTTGTATGTTTTTGTTGCGGCGCCTCTCTGTGTGAACAGAGCCCGCTCTGCGCACTTCGGGTGAAATTGAACCCGTGCGCATTATATCGCCATATTGCTCGTCTGCCATTACTCAGCAGCGGTTGTAACACCTACTGCACGGTGGATCCCGAGCAGCGAACGCACTTTATTATTATTTTTATTTAGTGCGTTCCGCCGTTCCTAACATTATACTAGCGCCAGGGTCTAGCTAGTGATGGCAGATCAGCAGCAACTCCTTCAGTGCATTCGCCAGCTAGAGGGCCGGTTGGCTACTCTTGAGAGTGTTATCACAGCGGCGAAGTCTTCGGAGGCTGCTGTACAGGCGGTTTCTTGTATGTCCACGTCCTCCCACGCGCCGACAGTTACCCGCCTCCCGTTGCCCGATAAAGTTTCTGGCGATGGCGCATCCTGTAGGGGTTTCGTCAGCCAGTGCTCTATCCAGCTGGAGTTACTGGCTGCACGATTCCCTACGGAGCGGGCCAAGGTGGGGTTTATTGTTTCCCTTCTGTCGGGCAAGGCGTTGGAGTGGGCTACGCCACTTTGGGAGCGTGGTGACCCAGAGGTTCGGACCGCTGCTCAGTTTTTAACAGCTATTAAGCAGGTCTTCCTGGGACCACGGGTCATGCATGACACCTCTCTACAGCTACTGGCTTTGGCTCAGGGATCCCTCTCGGTTAGTCAGTGTGCCGTTCGTTTTCGGACACTGGCTTCCGAGCTGGAGTGGTCTGACAAAGCCCTCATCCCTGTGTTTTGGAGAGGTTTAGCTGAGCATGTTAAGGATGCTCTTTCTACCAGAGAGGTTCCTGCAAGTCTGGAGGAGCTGATTGCCATTGCCACCCGTATTGATCTCCGTTTTTCGGAGCACGGGCTGGAGCGTGCTCAATCCAGACGGAAGGTTACTCCGGCTCCCAACCTCTTTGAACCTCTGGAATCACCCGAGCCAGAGTGTTCACTCCCAGAGCCCATGGAGGTGTCTTGCTCCAGTCTCGAGGCGCGTCCGGCACTAAGCTCCACTTGCAGCTGCCACTGTCAGCACTCTGTTTACCAGGATAACGGGGCCCCGCAATGGCCAAACTCTGTGCCACCGGTCAAGACCTTTGTCCCCCCTCGCCTTCGGCCGAAGGTTCTCACGTGGGCACACGCGTCCAGGGCAGGTGGTCACTGTGGCTACATGCAGACCACAAAACTCCTGGCAGGGTCGTATTGGTGGCCGCACAGGGCTCGGGACATTAAAAAATATATTCAGGCATGCGCCTCGTGTGCTCAGGTAAGCTTTCTTAAACAGAGAGTGGAGACATCCGCCGACACACCGCGGTGTCCCACTTCAACTTATGCTCCGGGCGGTTTTTCCGCTCCCGTGGTCTCCCACGTGTCCCTTCTTAAACCTGGCGATCTTGCCACCTCTGATACCTTCCACGTGTCCCGGTTTTCCGTATCACCTACCGGGACACCAGACTTGCCTTCAGATGAGTCTGAGGCCTATGCCTCTGATGGGCACAGGGTGGTGGATTGGAAGGCTCAGAGAGGAGGGGGCCCTAGGAGGGGGGGTAATGTTAGGCGTCAGGTTTCTGCGTCTGCTCTGCAGGAATCCAGGGCATCACATTCTGCGGTCTCCTGCTGTCTTTCTACTGCAGAGAAGATTGCTTTGCAGCAGACCGCTCCAAAGACTAAGTCCCTCTGTGCTCCTACTGGGCATGCACACTAGACGATCTCCCATTGGAGATCGGGAGTCATGTGTCCAGGTCCTGTTCTAGATCTCATTGGTCCATCTCGGAGATCTGGAAGGTCCCGCACGGCTATAAAAAGTGCGCATGGCCGTTCCGCCATGCGCTAATATAGACTATACTGCTATGTGTGAATGGTGATGGATGTATGATTCTGGTGACTGACTTATTATGAAACCCCTTCCCTCTGATATTACGCATGTGGTTAGGGAATTAGTTCAGTAGTCTGCGCCAGTCTGTGGCAAGCCTTAGGCCACTGTACACACCGCACCTCTGCTCTAGCGTCCGACATAGCGCCTGCTTTGTAGCTGTGTCATCCAGCGGCTGTGTCCTGCGCCATGCTGTAGTTGCAGCCCTTCTTGGCGTTCGCAGTAGCGACGCCACACACACGGTAGGTCTAGACGGACGCAGCCCCTCTATGTTAGTTCCTGCTCCTGTTACCTTATACCGTGTGTGCATTTACCTGAGGCCTGTGACTCTAACAGGCTCAGCCTTTTGTATGTTTTTGTTGCGGCGCCTCTCTGTGTGAACAGAGCCCGCTCTGCGCAGTTCGGGTGAAGTTGAACCCATGCGCATTATATCGCCATATTGCTCATCTGCCATTACTCAGCAGCAGTTGTAACATCTACTTCCTCCTGGATCCCGAGCGGTGAATGCACTTTATTATTATTTTTATTTAGTGCGTTCCGCCGTTCCTAACAACAGGTAACTTTTCAATCACCACTGTCCGTTCATGTTACGTTCTGAAAATGCACCTGATACTATTAACCTGACGGTATGGCACCAGGACTAATAGGTAATCATTGGCCAGGACAAGTTATACCTCCACACCCTAACTTCCTCACCCTGTAAACGGTGTGTAAGAGGGTGAAGAGGAAGAAGAGCGCAAAAGGGGTTACCTCTCCTGCATCGTGTCCGGAACCACCTAATCAGACAGCAGGGTTGCTGGGGGGAAGACTTTCTGACCTGGACCGACCGGACCATGTGACCGTGGTGGGCAGTGACCGGAAAGAAGGGAGGATGGACAGGAAACTATGCAGCGTCAGGGCGGGAAAGGAGCACGCGCAGGACAGAGAGCAGCCTGCCACACCGCACACCCAGGGAGAGAGAGTTCCCCGTCTGAGGACTGAATCTGAATGACAAAGTGTTGTGGGCGCCGTATGTGAGTACATGGACCCAGTAGCTGTGACCAGAGGGGAACCGCAGTGACGAGCCGAAGCCCCTGATTGTGGTGAAGAGACTTAACAGCGTGCGCAGCATAGCTCCTGCGGAGAGACAGACGGGGTAGTACACAGAGACTCAGAGCAGGGAGACCCAGGTTCCTCATCAGCTCCCAGCATCCTGCTTTAACCCCTGGAGGTCCCAACTTCAATTTGAGCAGAGACTGTAGAGACTGCACGCGCCACTGTTGCCGGTGCCGTCGTGGGAGAAGTAGACCCTTCAATCAAGCTTTCTCTGGACTGATAAGTTGTAATTATCTGAGTTTAACCATTTTAACGCTGCATAACTGTTTAACTGCTTTCTTCAGCTCCATTGTTCTGTTTTACTCTGTCACATTTAACCCCATACTGCTCCTCCCTGCGTGGAGAGAAAAATCCCTGTAAATAAACCTTTAACTCTTGGTCTGTCTCGGATCTGTGGCGACATCCTCCATACCTGCAGGTTATTGCAAGTGGCGTAGATGGCAGGATGTCGCACAACGGCGTGGAGGTGGCAGACGAAGCAGTTGGGGGAGGCCCCAGGCCTAGCGTCTCCCTGGGAGCCATGTTAAATAATTTGCCAAAATTCTCTGGGAACAAAGTTATATTGTGGAGTTGGATGGAGTGCATCCGAGAGATGATGCGGATGCATCCCATGACACTGGCTCGGGAGGCAAAGATAGCAGTGATGGCCCTAGAGGGGGAGGCACGGGATTCTGTTATGCTTAGATCCCCCCAGGCAAGAGACACCCTGGATAAAGTTCTACTTATACTTGAGGAGACACATGGGGACCTCACTGACGTAGGGGAGCTGCGCATGCGACTGTTCCACCGGGTTCAAAGAGAGGGGGAAACCGTGATGCAGTTTATGAATGCCCTGCAGGAACTCCATTCTGCCATCGTCCGGAAGGATGGCATAGGCGTAGGGCCGATTGACGTGCTGCAAGACCAGCTGGTGACGGGCTTGAGTGACGTGATAATGAAGCAGGCCCTACGAGAGCGCATGCGGGTAATGCCAGGCATGACTTTCTCTGAGGTCGGGAGTGAGGCACGCACGCGCGAGTAGGAGCAGGGAGTGATAGTGTCGGTGGAGAAGGTACGGAGCGGGAAGGTAGCTGCCACAACGGCCGCTGCCACCCAATGGGTGGAAAACTTGAGGAAGGAGATTAAACAGAGCCGTGAAGAATTGGCTGAATCCAAGAAAACCCCTGTCGCAGTGTCCAGTTCATCGGTGCGAGACAGAGAGACCGCCCCCCACAGTGAGACTAGTGTCACCCGGCGAAGAGGACCACCCACATGTTACAACTGCGGAGAACTTGGCCATATTGCTCGGTGGTGCACCCAGCGGAGCCGACCTTCCCAGTGTCAGCCGTTAAACTAGATGGCTCTGAGCACGGGGGGCGCTGCCTGGAGCCTGAAAATTTGAGGCGTATCGAAAGTCCCACCAGCCTCATTTTCACATGTCCCTTGGTCTGGGCCAAGATGAACGGATGAGCAATACGTTGCCTAGTAGACACTGACTCTCAGGTCACCACTATGCCTGAGGGATATTTCCGCCGACACTTCACAGAGGCGATGCGGCCAGAATGGGGGCCGGTGATTAAGCTCACGGCGGCTAACCACTTATTCATCCCGGTCGCAGGGGTGGTATGGATGAACATAGTGGTCTGCGGTAAAGATGTAGGGAGAAGAGGAGTAGTGATAGTGGATGGAGAAGCGGCCAAAGACCATACCGTAACCTTCTGCATGAATGTGCTTAAAGATCTCAGGAGCCTTCTCATCAACAAGTCCCCAGACCAGTTCCTGCGACAATAGAGCGTTCATACTCCTCAAAAGAAGGTCTTCCAGCAACTGATACAGACAGCTCAGGCCCAGGAAACATACAGTGATGGGAAGTCGCTCAGCAAACTTCCTCTGTCAATTGAGTGTTGCCCCCTGGACAGACCGTGCTTCCTTTGCCCATCCGGGCTGGTATCCCTCTGGAGGGGGTTGAAGTACAAGTTGAACCTAGCAAGGCCGATCAGCTACCATCTTGAATATTAGTTGCACGGACACTGGCTACGGTGCGGAATGGGACTGTCCTCGTGTGCTGTGTAAATTTGGGGGACAATGACGTGACCTTGCCCCCCCAGGAGTGAAGTGGCCCACATCCTAGGCATGCCCGATGAATTAGTTCCATCTGAAGCAGTACAGCTGACTGTGAAGCCAGAAGATCCTTGGATGGTGACTGTAGGTGCTGAAGGGACCCGGACCACTGATTGCTAAAGGAGGGGCGACGGACTGGAACATATGCGGGCAGAACTCTCGAAACTGACCCCCCAACAGGTTCCCCGGGTGGAGTCCCTGCTAGGAAAATACCAGGATGTGTTTGCAAAACATGAAGATGAGTTTGGGAGCACCACCGCAATAACACACGAGATACCCACCGGGGATGCGGCGATACCATCATATACCCCCACAATTGTACCAGGAGGTGAAGGGGATGCTGTTATAAATGTTGAAGAACGGGGTAATACGTGAGAGCCAGAGTCCGTGGGCCGCCCCCATTGTCCTGGTGCAGAAGAAGGACGGAACTTTACGCTTCTGTATGGACTACCGTCGGTTCAAAGTCTGTACCGTGCGGGATTCGTATCCGTTGCCGAGAATAGAGAAGTCCCTGTCTGCGTTAGGAAATGCCAGATACTTTTCTACACTAGGCCTGGCCAGCGGTAATTGGCAGGTTATTGGCAGGTTCCAATGTCCGAGCAAGACTGAGCCAAGATAGCTTTCATTCTTCCGATGGGATTATATGAGTTCGACCGAATACTATTCGCCTGGCCATTGCTCCAGAAGCGTTTCAATGTCTCATGGAAAGATGTTTTGGGGGACTTGTGTGGCCCCCCTGAGGGTTCAGTCGCCACAGAGGTACTGCACCTCCTCCTAAGGTGTGGTACCCTACTATCCAGGTAAGGTGGAGACGCCTGACCACACTAACACCTGCACCCAGCACAGACACTTTAGAATAGCGGAGCACCCTATAAGCCAGTGTGGCGCCCCTGAGGCTTCAGTCGCCACAGAGGTACTGCACCTTCTCCTAAGGTGTAGTGCCTCACCATCCAGGTAAGGTGGGAACTCCTGACCACACGCCACACCTGCATTCCACACACTGAATAGTTCAGTGGGGCCACCTAACAGCTTCAGGCTGGGGGTTAGCAGAGCACCCCTCGTGGAACCCTGCTTCGCAACACGAGATGTGCTGGGAGGCGGGTGGAGTGAGATGATACAAAAGAGTGGGAAGAGTGAGAGTTAGAGGGTAGTTGGTTAGAGGAGAGAGAAGAGAGTAGATGGGTGTCTGAGGGACGTGCTGCAGCAGGTCCCAGTGATCTGGGCTGCTGGCACGAGAAAGACAGAGAAAGAGACTGATAAGATTGATAACCTAACCTTCCATAAGAGAGAGAGAACAGATCGGAACGAAGGAGAATAGAAGGACGGTGGGAAGCAGGTTGAAGAAAGATAGAGAACCCTTCCAGTCCAGAGCGCAAAGGCCAGGGCCTGGTCCCCGAGGTTGATTGGATCTTTATGTCTGGCAACAGACACCGGAGGAGTAGTGAGCCACTAACGCCTTGCTCCCCTCATAGACTTGGGACACAACAGCAATTGAATAGAGAGCCGGGACGCAGAGAGGAGTCCCCGAAGCAGGCTACAGCTATCTGTCATACAAGTAAAGACTAGGAACACCTAGAGAGAGGCATTCCAGGGTAACTAAGTACTGGAGGGCTTCGCACCTAAAGGCGCATTGGAGGAGTCGTTCAGTAAAGGTACATATTGGCGGAGTGTGGAAGGGAGAATCCTATCTGGCCTGGAGGTTGGCTGGAGCCCTGACCTGGAGAACACAGTACGGAGGCAGGCGTGTGTGTGAACTGCAAACAGTGAGTAAAGCTTTGGAACTGCACACCCTGGTGTCCTCCAGTTATTCCGCACTGTTACACCTGAGTACCTGCACCTACATCATCTGCGCCTCCCCGCCATTACTTCAGCTACACTGCCCTGGGACTTCAGCTCCGCCTGTGGGGAGCTTTACCATCTAAGCTGCGCATACCATCAGTTCCAGAGGATCTGCCCTCAGCGTCGGCCTAACATCACACTTGCCGAGCACCACAGGTGACATCACGAACTTTCCATATAAACTATATTACAAACATCACCGCCATTAATATTGGGCGCCCAGGGCCACGGACCGGGTCACCGCTGCTGTGACACACGCATCCCCCTGACACCGGCCCGGTTCCGAGTACCCCACAGCCCTGGGAGGTCGACCCAATTTTTGGCGTCATGAACAGGATGACGAGACCCGATGCCATCGGGTTCTGTGTGCCTTGGATTTACAACTTTTGAAAATGTGCAAAAGACCAAATTTAATAGACTGTAAAATGGACATTAGAAATGGCCGCTGGCGTGGAGAAGAAGAGCGTGAAGAGATTGGAGGTCTTAAGAAAAGACCGCGAAGAGTCTTTGGCCTTCCCTGCCTGAATTACTATGTGACAGATGCATGGCCCACCCCCGAGGGGTTCATATACTGGCTTGGTATGGAGGCGCTGGAAGAAGACGCCGCCCCCGGAAGGAGGGGCAGAGGAAGCCAGTGGCGAGCAGAAGGGCGGAGCAAGAAGAAGAACGCCAGAACGCCATTTTGGAGAGTGAGGGAAGGAGGCCTGTGGAGCGCGGGGAAGCGGATCTCCCTGGCGCCATGTCTGAAGGCTCCAACCCGAATTCCAGAATGAACCGCCAGCAGCTAGAAGTTGAAATAGCTGAATTGACAGCCAGTCTGCAGCTTAGGAAAGATGCCTTGGAGAAGCTGAGATGGCAGCGCGCCCCGGCGGGGCCTACACCAGCGGTACCCTCTCCATCGGTACCTGCCGCTACCACACTGGACTGTCCCCGGGCAGCGTTGACCTACACATCTACCCTGACCGTGCGGCTGAGCACCACCTGCCCGGAGAAGTTATCGGAGGACCCGGGAGTGGAAGCGGAGCTCCCGCCTGGACCTGACGCGGCTGCGCCGGTCCCTGCAGAGACCCCTGCAGATACGGAGCCACCATCCGCTCCATCCCCACCTGCACCGGAGCAGAGGCCGCGCCGCTGGGAGACCTCAGGTATGTCCGGCGCCCCTTCACCCGAGAAGACCCGGGATTGCCCCACCGTTTCAGCGGCCGGCCAGGTTGTAGTAGACCTGGTCTGGGACCAGGAAGCCAGTCCCTGGGGGGAGATACCGGAAGCCCCAACGGTGGTACCACAGGCCCCAGTAGGCAAAAGCAGGTCCCGGGAGGAGGAGGAGCAGAATGAAGCCTATTGCCGAGCCACCATTAAACAGCTGGCAGCTGAATACCGGGAGAGGGAGCAGAGGAGATTGGCTATGCTGGGCCCGGATTTGAGCAGGAAAGAGAGGACCCGTGCTGGGCATTACAGTTCCCAGGATGCCGCAGGATGGGGGCAGGTCCTTAACGTCAATCAAGAACGGGGGTTCGGATTTATTGCAGACCCCAAGAGGATAAGTGATTTATTCTTTAATCGGAGGGACGTTGAATCCCACTTGCCAAAAGGACACCCTAAAAGAAACCTGCAGCCTTTGGGAGTATGTGACCTTCACTCGCCAAGAGGGGCTCAGGGGATGGTACGCCCTGAATGTACGCCGTATCCCTGCAGAATTTATTGAGCAGTACCTGCCAAAGAGACCTGTTAATGCTCCTCCACCTACAGTTACTACCCAAGCTGCTCAGGTGCCTAGGAATCCAACCATTACCACGTCAATTCCAACCCGGCAGCCTAAAAAGAAGATCTCTAGCTTGACCCCGTGGGAAGAGGACTACCTAAAAATGGTCAATGATTATCTCGAATATGGTGATGGTTCAGCTTCCAGAACCCCAGGAGGGGATCATCAGTAAAAGAAACATACTTTTCCAAATCTCGTTACCCAGGAGGGTTTGTTGCACCTTTGTCTTTTTGTTCATCATGTTGCCCAGTTTTTGATTGGCAGTGTTGTTTTTGAAATGGAACTGTGGAGATCATAGACGCTGATTGGTCCAAAACTTTTATTGTAAATAGTTTGCACCTCTTTAGGTGCCCTTTCTTGGTTTTACATATGTGATCCCTTTGTGAAGATAATGGTTACACAAAGATACTCTTTGCGAAGATGATGTTTTTGAATGGACACTTTTCGAAGAATGATGTCTACCTCAAGGGACACTGCAAGGAATCCCGGCTAGGAGCAGTGTTCAGCACTTTCAAAGATTCTTGCAATGTTTTATGATAACGTATTTGATAATGGTGAGTCTTATGAAAAGTAAATGTCTTTTATAGAATATTTGACACAGAAGATTAGAAAATTTTGAGATAGAATGTGAGAATTGAATAAAGACTGAAGAATTGAAAGTGACAGGTGACAGGCCAAGCGTAGATGGTCAGTGTCTTGCGTCCAGTAGAGAGAGCGAAAGAAAAAGAGAATAATTGATAGAAAATGTAATGAAGAAAATGTGTTGAGTATAGCACTTTGAATTAAGAATTGCACTTAAGAAAATTTTGATACTAAGATAGGAAGTTAGCCTGTTTGTAACGTTTAAGAAATGTGCCTCCTACATTAGGAAGATTAGATAAGCTTTGTTAAACAGCATTTAAAAATGTTTGTGTGTTCCTGTATTGTACTTTTGTTGTCTTGCAGCCCACGGATGTGCTGTGTTTAATGGGGGGGTATGTGGTGCCCCTGAGACTTCAGTCGCCACAGAGGTACTGCACCATCTCCTAAGGTGTAGTGCCCCACCATCCAGGTAAGGTGGGAACTCGTGACCACACTCCACACCTGCATTCCACACACAGGATAGTTCAGTGGGGCCACCTAACAGCTTCAGGCTGGGGGTTAGCAGAGCACCCCTCGTGGAACCCTGCTTCGTAACAGGAGATATGCTGTGAGGCGGGTGGAGTGAGATGATACAAAAGAGTGGGAAGAGTGAGAGTTAGAGGGTAGTTGGTTAGAGGAGAGAGAAGAGAGAAGATGGGTGTCTGAGGGACGTGCTGCAGCAGGTCCCAGTGATCTGGGCTGCTGGCACGAGAAAGACAGAGAAAGAGACTGATAAGATCGATAACCTAACCTTCCATAAGAGAGAGAGAACAGATCGGAACGAAGGAGAATTGAAGGACGATGGGAAGCTGGTTGAAGAAAGATAGAGAACCCTTCCAGTCCAGAGAGCGCAAAGGCCGGGGCCCGATCCCCGAGGTTGATTGGATCTTTATGTCTGGCAACAGACACCGGAGGAGTAGTGAGCCACTAACGCCTTGCTCCCCTCATAGACTTGGGACACAACAGCAATTGAATAGAGAGCCGGGACGCAGAGAGGAGTCCCCGAAGCAGGCTACAGCTGTCTGTCATACAAGTAAAGACTAGGAACACCTAGAGAGCGGCATTCCAGGGTAACTATGTACTGGAGTGCTTCGCACCTAAAGGCGCATTGGAGGAGTCGTTCAGTAAAGGTACATATTGGCGGAGTGTGGAAGGGAGAATCCTATCTGGCCTGGAGGTTGGCTGGAGCCCTGACCTGGAGAACACAGTACGGAGGCAGGCGTGTGTGTGAACTGCAAACAGTGAGTTAAGCTTTGGAACCGCACACCCTGGTGTCCTCCAGTTATTCCGCACCATTACACCTGAGTACCTGCACCTACATCATCTGCGCCTCCCCGCCATTACTTCATCTACACTGCCCTGGGACTACAGCTCCGCCTGTGGGGAGCTTTACCATCTAAGCTGCGCATACCATCAGTCCCAGAGGATCTGCCCGCAGCGTCGGCCTAACATCACACTTGCCGAGCACCACAGGTGGCGTCACGAACTTTCCATATAAACTATATTACAAACATCACCACCATTAATATTGGGCGCCCAGGGCCATGGACCGGGTCACCGCTGCTGTGACACACGCATCCCCCTGACACCGGCCCGGTTCCGAGTACCCCACAGCCCTGGGAGGGCGGCCCATCAGCTGCTTTGGTTCACAAAGGGTGCTGGGGAAGCGGGTGGAGCTTGGACTGCACCTGAGAGGGAAGAAGATTAGGAAGGAGTCAGTTAGTGACAGAAGATCCCCGGAGAGGGATGGAGTGGAAGCAAGAGCAGCAGCAGACTGTTGGGAGTCGGAGCTGATGGCACAGGAAAGAGCAAGAGAAAGCCTAATTATTCAGAAGGAAGATAGATTAGTTCGGAAAGTGGGGAGAAAAGAACTGAGGACAAGGGTGAGAGCAGAGCCCTTCCTTAAGATAAACCGCGTGGTTCGGAGTCCGGTATCTGAAGTTGTATGGATGCTGATGGTCCTGCAGCAGAAACCGGAGGAATAGAAGTTGTCACCACTTTATTCCCACCTAAGACTCGGGGGCACAATAGCAAGGTGTGTGAGCCTGGACCTGATAGTAGGAAGTCCCCGAAGCAGGCTACAGCTGTCTGCTGTACGAGTGGAGTTCCAAGTAACATCTGGAAGGAGGAACTTGAGTTTAATTCACAACTACAAGTACTTCAGTTTAGGCGCTAGTGAGGAGACGTTCAGGAAAGGCATATGTTGGAGGAGTGCTGGAAAGGTGTACTCTATCTTGCCTGGGAGTTGGCTGAGCCCCTGACCTGGAGGACACGGCACCAAAGTGGGCATCTGTATGCGCAACAGACTGTGAGTAAAGCCTTGGAACTACAAGCCCTTGTGTCCTCCACTTATTCCTGCACCGCTGATCCAGCACTTCTACATCTCTGTGCCTAGCACTGCACCATCTAACTCAACACCTATTACTACTGCCCTGGGACTACAGCTCCATCTGTGGGGAGCTTCATCATCATTGCTGCACCACACCATCTGTCCCAGAGAAGCAACCCTACAGCGCTGGCCAAACTGACCAGAAACCACAGGTGGTGTCACACATCATCTCAATAACTTTATCCCCATCACTCTGCCCCTTTTACAATGACTGCCTGAGGCCACGGACCGGGTCCCTGCCACTGTGACATCTCCCATTGGAATCAACGGGCCCGGCACCGAGTACCCCACGGCCTCCGGGGGCGAGTCACTTGAACTTTGAAGCTACCCTGATCTATCTGGATGACATCATTATCTTTGCCCCAACATTCAAACAACATCTACGGAGACTGGAGCAGGTTCTGAGTCGGCTACAAAAGCATGGGCTGAAAGTAAAGCCTCAAAAGTGTCATCTCTTCCATACTCAGATCGAGTATTTGGGACACAGTGTCTCAGCCGAAGGAGTGAGGCCTTCTCAAAAGAAGATTGTCACGGTACAGGAGTAGCCTACCCCAAAAACCGTAAAGGATGTGCGTGCATTTCTGGGGCTCACAGGATACTTCCGATGCTTTGTAAAAGACTTTACGCGCATCGCAAATCTTATTCTCGAGCTACTGAAAGGGGTGCCCTCCTGTGCTAAAAACAGGAACGCACAGTGGGGAGAGTGCCAGGAAGAAGCGTTACTAGCTTTGACAGAGGCCCCCGTACTAGCCTACGCTGACTTCACTCAACCGTTCATCTTGCACACTGATGGGAGTCTGCAGGGGCTTGGAGCAGTACTGTCACAGATACAGGATGGGAAAGAGCGTGTCATAGCGTACGCGAGTAGGTCTTTGCATGACTCCGAGAAGAACCCCGATAACTGCAGTTCCTTCAAGCTAGAGTTGTTGGCGTTAGTATGTGCAATGACAGAGAAATTTGTGGAGTATCTGGCTGGCTCTGAAGTTCACATGCGCACAGATAACAATCCGTTAGCTCATCTGGAGAAAGTGAAGCTCGGGGAGCTAGAACAATACTGGGTAGCTCGGATGGCGAAATTTCGGTACAAGATCACCTATAAAAGAGGAGCAGAGAATACCCATGCTGATGCCCTTTCTTGAGTAAATTATCATAGGCCAGCGCCTATGGGATGAAGAGCATGAGGTTGTGGAAGTCCAGGAATTTGGAAGAACTGCCAGGACGGGGGCAGCTACGCGGGAGACAGGACAGGAGGAGACTCATGCAAGTTTAATGGAACAACCCCGCGATGAGTGGGTCCGAGTGTGTTACATTCCTGCTGGCATCACTGCATGGCCTCCCTTCCTCCACACACCAACTTATTCACTGCTCCAGGCCATGCTGTGACTTCGGTCTGCTGCCAGCTCGATGCTCTGTGCCTCTTGCTTCCTGCCTGCTCTCTGCATGCTTCCTGGCTGTGTGCATAGAGGGGTGGCGCCAGAACTCTCTGGTTCTTATGGAATCAGGGTGCACCTGTCTAATGTGTCCCTGACCAATTACCAAGAGGCCTCTAGTATTTAGGGCACCTCCACCCAGTGGAACCTGCCTGTGCAATGTTTAAACTCAGTGTCTTGCTGCTGAGTTGCTAGGTCTTGTTCTGTGTTTTGTCTTCTCTGGAGGCTTCACTCCTAGCTTTGCCTTGTACCTGTCTGTCCACCCTCCAGGGGGCAGGATATCCTCGTCTCTGTACTATTGCTCCTGACCTTGTCTTGTACTTGTCCTGGCCGCCCTCCAGGAAGCACAATATCCTGGTCCCTGTGTCTTTGTTCCTGTGCCTTGTGTCATACCATTACCTTGTCTGAACTCTGTCCTACCTCTGTCTCTCTGTCTCCTTGTCTGTGGCTTCTTTCACTGCTGTGTCCTTCCTTGTGTCCTCTCTGTCTACTCTGCCTGTGCTGTGCACTCTTGCAGCTGTGCCTGCTCCATACTATTGCAGCTCTGCCTGTGCTCTGCACTCTTACAGCTCTGCTTGCTCCGTGCTCTTGTGGTTCTGCCTGTGCTCCACACTCTTGCGGCTCTGCCTGGGCTCCATACTCTTGCGATTCCTCTCTGTTCTGCTGCTGCAGAACCTCTTGCTGCTCTACAGCCCTTCTCTGCAGCTTTGCGGTTCTCCTCCTGTGTGAACAGGTCCAAACAGGTCCAAACCTGTTCCTTCATACCCATTTCTTCCTGCCAGTACCAGTACCTGCATCCTCTGTGTGAACAGGTCTCTACCTGTTCCTCCATCCACCATCCTTCCTGTCAGTACCAGTACCTGCACCCGCTGTGTGAACAGGACCTTACCTATTCCATACACCACTCCTTCCTGTCCGTGTCCCTGTGCCTTTCCAGATGATCCCTGTCTCTGTGTCTCAGCTGTGCCCGCCTGCCAGTGTCTCAGCCATGCCTGCCTGCCTGCCAGTGTTTCAGCCGTGTCCGCCTACCAGTGTCTCAGCCTTTCCCGCCTACCAGTGTCTCAGCTGTGCCCGCCGTGCTCACCTGCCTGTCTACTACTCGTGCCTGTCGACCGTACTGTCTCCCCAAGTGGGATCAGCAGCCACAGCCTGACACCACCCTAGAGTGGCACCTGGCAGCTGCCTGCCGTACAAACCTGACCTCACTATCAGAGGCTCCAGTGAAAACCAAGGCAGTTGTCTTAGTCACGCCCCCTTCCAGGGTAGTCGGGTTTGTGGCACAGTGGGGCCACAACCCCCTGGCTCACAGGAAACACTTAGCTAACCTAAATGAATTAAAGTCTCCAGGTCCTGATGAATTACACCCCAGAGTACTGAAGGAGATAGCAGAAGAAATTTTTGAACCCCTCTCCATAATCTTTGAAAATTCTTGGAGAACAGGAGAAGTCCCAGAAGACTGGAGAAGAGCAAATGTTGTTCCTATCTTCAAAAAGGGCAAGAAGGTGGACCCAGGCAACTATAGGCCGGTGAGTCTGACTTCTATACCAGGAAAGATCTTTGAACAAATTATTAAACAACATGTATGTCAGTACCTGGATAAGAATGAAGTGATTAAACAGAGTCAGCATGGGTTTGTAACTAATAAGTCATGTCAGACTAACTTAATTTCCTTCTATGACGGAATCACTGATTGAGTGGATCAAGGAAATGCTGTAGATATAGTATATCTTGACTTCAGCAAAGCATTTGACAAAGTATCTCATACAATCCTTATTGAAAAAATGACTAAGTATGGAATGGACAAGGCAACTGTTAAGTGGATTCATAAATGGCTTAGTGATCGGACCCAAAGAGTGGTCGTAAATGGCTGCACATCCAGTTGGAAGAATGTCTCAAGTGGGGTACCACAGGGCTCTGTCCTGGGCCCTGTATTGTTCAACATCTTTATCAACGATTTAGATGAAGGAATTGAGGGTAAACTGATTAAATTTGCTGATGACACAAAGCTAGGAGGGATAGCTAATACTAGAGAAGAGAGAGAGAGGATTCAAAAAGATATAAATAAACTGGAGAAGTGGGCAGCAACTAACAGAATGGTTTTTAACAGGGAAAAATACAAAGTACTACATCTGGGCAATAAAAATGAAAAAAGCATATACAGAATGGGAGGAATAGGCCTAAGCAGCAGCACATGTGAAAAGGATTTGGGTACACTAATAGATCACAGCCTAAATATGAGTCAACAGTGTGATGCAGCAGCAAAAAAGGCAAATGCAATTCTAGGATGTATTAACAGATGCATACAGTCTAGATCACGTGAAGTCATTATTTCCCTCTACTCCTCTTTGGTCAGACCTCATCTGGAATATTGTGTCCAGTTTTGGGCACCACATTTTAAAAAAGACATAAAAAAACTGGAGCAAGTTCAGAAAAGAGCAACCAGAATGGTGACCGGTCTGCAAACCCTGTCTTATGAGGAAAGGTTGCAGGATTTGGGATTGTTTAGTTTGCAAAAGCGAAGACTGAGAGGAGACTTAATAGCTGTCTACAAATATCTAAAGGGCTGTCACATTGTAGAAGGATCAACTTTATTCTCATTTGTACAAGGAAAGACTAGAAGCAATGGGATGAAACTGAATGGGAGGAGACACAGATTAGATATTAGAAAAAACTTTTTGACAGTTAGAGTGATCAATAAGTGGAACAAGCTGCCACGAGAAGTGGTGAGTTCTCCTTCAATGGAAGTCTTCAAACAGAGGCTGGACAGACATCTGACTCGGATGATTTAGCGAATCCTGCTTTGAGCAGGGGGTTGGACCAGATGGCCCAGGAGGTCCCTTCCAACTCTACGATTCTATGATTCTATGATTCACCCACCAGTCAGGGCGTGAGTGTGACAGAATGCAGCAGGAGAATCAGGAAATAGCTTGATTGAGGCGGTGGGTCACATCTAAACAGATTCCCAGCCATCATGAGAGGAGTACTGCATCACCTGAAATGCTGCAAATGTTACGGCAATGGGAAAGGCTTCAGCTGTGGGACGGCATCCTTTATCGGAAGATGTTTCTGCAGTCAGAACTCAGCATCACCTGGCAGACAGTGATTCCCTCATCCTTGATGTTCCGGGTGTCTACGGAGGCTCATTAGAAAGAAGCCCAGCGCCTGTTTTATCATCCAAATCTGAGAAGTGTGGTGGAGAAAGTCTGTCAGCAGTGCCGGAGCTGTGAATTGGCCAAACCACCTGAACAGCGGGCTCCCATGCAGACGGGCCAGCGCATCAAGGCTATGAACACTGCTTGGTGATGGTGGACCACAAAGTTTGTCGTCGTGATTGCAACAGGGGTTCAGACTGCTGAGTCCGCTGCTCATACCATCTGCAAGTACTTTATCCAGGTGTATGGGTGTCCTAAGTGTATCCACTCCGATCAGGGAGCCTGTTTTCTTGGAAGAGTGATGGAGGAGTTGCACCAATTGTATAAGTTCAGGAAATCACGGACAACACCTTATCATCCACAGGGGAAGGGAGCTTGCGAGAGATTTAACCGCACCCTGGTCCAAATGCTATGAACCCTGGAGGAGGAGAAAAAGACACGATGGCCTGAAAACTTCCCTGAATTGGTATGGGTGTATAATAATCATAAGCACAGCACCACCGGCTTCACACCCTAATCTCTGCTTTTCGGACAGCCCGGAAAAGAGATGACTGAATTGGAGTTAGACCCCGAGGAGGACTACCCACCGACGAGGGTGTACTCCTGGGATCAAGAACACCGTCATCAGCTAAAGACTCTCCATTGACTGGTACAGACCAGACTACAGGAACTGGAACATACTCAAGTCACTCCTCTACGGGGGCAGCCCTACGGGCCGGAGACTGAGTTTTAGTGAGAGAAAAATGCCCTCATAATAAATTGGAGTACCGTTGGTTGAAGGACCCATACAGGGTGAAACCAGGAGTCAATGCCAAAGGCCCCGTCTATGAGATCCAGCCAGAAACGAGAGAGGGTGCCCCCACTCGCACGCTGCACCGAAATATGTTCTGACCATGTTTATCTCAGGATCCTGACCGAGAACAAGAAGCACCTGCTGCCCCAGGCAACTCCATTGACTGATGTTGATTTTGAAGATGAGGAAGACGCTCAATTTCCAGGGGACACAGAAGGGAGGCTGGTGCCTGAAAATGCCAACCTAGTGGGAGAGACTCAGGTCACCGTTCCTCCCGTAACAGCTAACAAGACTGCTCCTTCTGATTTGCAACGCTCTGAGCGTTCAACTCCTGGTGTACCCCCCCGTTCACTATAACCAAGACCAATTCGTCTGGCAACAAAATGATCAGGGATTTGAAGACTGTCAATGGGAACTACAGAAAATCTTGCCCGTGGAATGGCGAGCAAAAAGAGTCGGGGAATATAAGGGGGTGCAGAGGAAGAAGAGTGCAAAAGGGGTTACCTCTCCTGTTCCGAGTCCGGAACCACCTAGTCAGACAGCAGGATTTGTGGGGGGAAGACTTTCTGACCTGGACCGACCAGACTATGAGACCTTGGAGGGAAGTGACCGGAAAGAAGGGAGGACGGACAGGAAACTGTGCAGCATCAGGGTGGATAAGCAGCGTGCGCAGGACAGAGAGCAGGCTGCTACACCGCGCACCCAGAGAGAGAGAGTTCTGAGGACTGAGTCTGAAGGACAAAGCGTTGTGGGCGCAGTATGTGAGTAAGTGGACCCTGTAGCCATGACCAGAGGAGACTTCCCCCCTGACAGTATTGAGACAGGGACGCGAGCACGCAGTCCCGGGGACCGCAGTGCCAAGCTGAAGCCCCTGATTGTGGTGAAGAGACTTAACAGCGTGCGCAGCATCGCTTCTGCGAAGAGACAGGCGGGGTACAGAGACTCAGAGCAGGGAGACCCAGGTTCCTCATCAGCTCCCAGCTTCCTGCTTTAACCCTGGACGTCCCAACTTCAATTTGAGCAGAGACTGTAGAGACTGCACGCGATGCCACCAATGATCCGACATGGATGGGATCGCTGGGACATCGTTAGGCTGATCGCTGTTGAGCTGTCACATAGACAGCCCCTCCAGCGATCAGGACCAGCGAGCAAGCTGGTATCTAAGGTAAACAGCGGGTTTCTAAGAACCGCGCGGCTCTTGGATACCCACTGTTTACCCTGGAAACCAGCGTGCACTCTGGTATCTAAGGTAAACAGCGGGTTTCTCAGAGCCTCGTGGCTCTTGGATACTCGCTGTTTACCTTAGATACCAGTGTGCACGCTGGTTTCCAGAGTAAACAGCGGGTATCCAAGAGCCGCGCGGCTCTTAGAAACCCTCTGTTTACCTTAGATACCAGCGTGCAGCGTTGCTGATCGTTCGATGCCCGCTGGCCAGAGGGAGACCAACAATCAAAAAATGGCCCTGGACGATCAAGCGCGATCAGAGATACCCAGCAGGGGGGCCGGTCGCTGATCCCTGTCACACACAGTGATGTAGCTGGCGAGATCGCTGATGCGTCACAAAATCGGCGAATTCGCTAGCGATCTCGCTGTGTGTGACGGGGCCTTTAAACTATGTCTGTAGAAATGAGTAAAGCTCTTGGAACAAAGTCACTAGCACAGGGTATTTTCGAACAAACAGGACCATTACATTACACAACATATAACATACACCCTGCAGTTCTATTATAATCACTAGATTTGCAATTTATAGGATTGCCTTCCAATTTAGAATGGTCTTTGGAATCCAAAGGACCATGTTACTGTTGGGAAATGTACCCTATATTGTTTCTTTGCTAGGAGGACTTTTAGCTGCCAGAGTACAAAAATTCTTCTTGTGTCGTTTTTATTTTGTAGCTTTGAGCATTCATCCTGGTAGAAGTCATAATCACATTTTCCAGCAAGCTTTCATTTATGATATTCCCGCAGACCACCAGCAGCTTTGAAGAAATCTGATTAAAGCAGGAATAAACAAATCCCTTTAGCTAGAAAGTCAATGTATTGAGCGCAGTCCATTTTTTAAGGTCGACAGATGTCAAGTTTGGATCATTCCAATTCATATAAACCAGTACTCATCGCTAGTGCTAAATCTTTCTAATGAGTAGGAATTAGTGATGAGCGAGTATGCTCGTTACTTGAGATTTCCAAGCATGCTCAGGTGTTCTCTGAGTAGTTTGGGTGTGCTCAGAGATTTAGTATGTGTCCCCGCAGCTTCATGATTTGCGGCTGCTAGACAGTCTGAATACATGTGGGGATTGCCTGTTTGTTACGCAATCCCCACATGTATTCAGGCTATCAGCCACAAATCATGCAGCTGCAGCAACACAAACTAAATCTCCGAGCACACCCAAACTAGAACACCCCAGCATGCTCGGAAATCTCAAGTAACGAGCATACTCGCTCATCACTAGTAGGAATGGGTTATTTAAGCATTCAAGAAAGTGAGGCATGTTAATATGAAAATAATCTGATCGCTTCGCCTGTATTAAATCAATAAATTCTCAATGTTATGTAGAACTGGGCTGCTTTTTTTCTGTTACTCCCAACTTTGGCATTATGGGGGTACCAGCAGTGGACCACCCTTCATAAATTCAGGATACCCTAACATGACATTTGCAAAAAAAACCCTTATAATCCTCTGTATAGACGTAGCAATAAAAATGCTCCAGGGCATGCACCTTTTTGTCAAGATCCTGACATGTATGCTAAATGGAATGATTAGGGACTGACAGTTGTGCTCAAAACTTTACATCCCCCTGCAGAATTTTTGCTTTCTTGGCCTTTTTCCAAGGAATATGAATGATAACACCAAAACTTTTTCTCCACTCATGGTTAGTGGTTGGGTGAAGACATTTACTGTCAAACTACTGTGTTTTCTCTTTTTAAATCATAATGACAACCCAAAACATCCAAATGACCCTGATCAAAGTTCACATACCCTGGTGATTTTGGCCTGATAACATTCACAGAAGTTGACACAAATGGGTTATAATGGCTACTAAATGTAACATCCTCACCTGTGACCTGTTTGCTTGTAATCAGTGTGTGTGCATAAAAGCTGAGTGATTTTCCTGGATCCAGACAGACTCTTGAATCTTTCATCCAGCCACTGACATTTCTGGATTGTGAGTCATGGGTAAAGCAAAATAATTGTCAACGGATCTACGGGAAAAGGTAGTTGAACTGTATAAAACAGGAAAGGGATGCAAAAAGATATCCAAGGAATTGGTAATGCCAGTCATCAGCGTTCAAACTGTGATTAACAAATAGAAAATCAGGGACTCTGCAAAAACAAAACCACAGTCAGATAGACCAACAAAAATTTCTTCCTCAACTGGCAGGAAAATTGTTTGGGATGCAAAGAAAAACCCACAAATAACAACAGCTGAAATACTGGACTCTATGAAAACTAGCAGTGTGGCTGTTTCAAGATGCACAATAAGGAGACACTTGAAGAAAAATGGGCTGCATGGTCGAATTGCCAGAAGAAAGCCATTACTGCGCAAATGACACAAAGTATCTCTCCTACAATACGCAAAACAGCACAGAGACAAGCCTCAAATTTTCTGGAACAAGGTAATATGGAGTGATGAGACCAAAATTGAACTTTTTGGCCACAACCATAAATGTTACATTTGGAGAGAGGTCAACAAGGCCTATGATGAAAGGAACACCATTTCTACTGTTAGGCACGGATGTTTTGGGGATGTGTGAGCTACAAAGGCACAGGAAACTTGGTCAAAGTTGAAGGAAGGATGAATGCAGCACGTTATCAGCAAACACTGGAGGCAAATCTGCAATCATCAGCCCTGAAGCTGCGCATGGGACGTATTGGACGTTCCAACATGACAATGATTCAAAACACAAGGCCAAGTCGACCTGTCATTGGCTACAGCAGAACAAAGTGAAGGTTCTGGAGTGGCCATGTCAGTTTCCTGACCTAAATACCAATGAGCCACTTAAGGAGATCTCAAGCGCGCAGTTCATGCTAGACAGCTCAGGAATTTACAGGAACTGGAGGCTTTTTGCCAAGATGAGTGGACAGCTTTACCATCTGAGAAAATAAAGAACCTCATCCACAACAACCACAAAAGATTTCAAGTTGTCATTGATGTTAGGAGGGGCAATACACGGTATTAAGAAATGGGGTGTGTGAACTTTTGATCAGGGTCATTTGGATGTTTTGGGTTGTCATTATGATTTAAAAAGAGAAAAAAACAGTAGTTTGACAATAAATGGCTTCACCCAACCACTAACCATGAGTGGAGAAAATGTCTTGGTGTTACAGTATCATTCATATTCTCTGAAAAAAGGACAAGAAAGCAAACATTCTGCCAGGGTATGTAAACTTTTGAGCACAACTGTATATCTATTTAACTGATACGTCTTTAATAACTCATATATTAAATGGACGCCTGTGACTGATGACATCCATAAACTACCATTTTAAATAACGTTAAAAAAGAACATATACCATGTAGTATATGTTTTCTACTGGACTCTGATGAAATAGCAGCTACTGCAACCTCTGAGAGTGAAACCATAAGGACACATTTCTAATATATGTAGGGATCGTTCCCTGCTTTCATGCTAAACCTATACAAAACCATGCCTTTGATGTGGCCCTAGGAGTCTACAGCATATTGTTTATGCAGCGAGCTCAATAGTAACACAGCAGGCAGTCTGCTTGCCGTACTGATGGCTGCAGGCAGGCAGAATAGCGGCTTTTAGCTTTCGGTCGATGCTGAGGATTAGGAGGTCTATCGGTAAAACAGAGATCTGACAACTACAAAGGAATTCCAGTAATCAAACAGAAAAAAATATTTAAAAACTTAACGCCCATCAATTTCTCATATTTACCCTTACCTAAATCTCCTGAAAAATAGTCTACGCTTTGAACAACTGTGTGCACATATTCATTATGTAGAAATACAAAATGTTAATCCCATCTTGGATATACTACTTGATTTCCCCGGTTGGCCTCATCAATAAGTAATTGTATTTCATTAGCCCCCTGAAGGCATATTTCACAATTAGACTATGTTGTTATGAAGTCAGTTGTTAAAATGCAAGACGCGTCTCCAATCTGGCGTTATCTTCAATGTATGGAAGATGTTATAAAGCAGCCTTCTATTTCATAGGGGTACTAAGGCTTCGTGGGCACTTGCGGGCCCCCTGATTTAATTTGCTACCCAACAGAGCCACCCCCAGGGATTTTTCCAGCTGATCATGGTGTATTTTTAGGAATAAACATCCAGACGATTATCTGCATTTCTAAATAGCATGTTATAACTAGATGGGCATTTCCTGAAGGAAATACATGGTGCTTGAACAGCGCTGCCAGCTTTACAGCAGTGTATCAGATGTCGACTGTAAGAAAGTAAAGTTAGAATATGAATGTTGTGTATAGCCACTTTGGCACATTCGGCACCTCAGTAGCCACTATGGCCACTTGGTAGCCACTTTGGCACATTCGGCACCTCGGTAGCCACTGTGGCCCCTTGGTAGCCACTTTGGCACATTCGACACCTCTGTAGCCACTTTGGCCACTTGGTAGCCACTTTGGCACATTCGGCACCTCGGTAGCCACTTTGGCCACTTGGTAGCCACTTTGGCACATTCGGCACCTCGGTAGCCACTTTGGCCACTTTGTAGCCACTTTGGCACATTCGGCACCTCAGTAGCCACTTTGGCCACTTGGTAGCCACTTTGGCACATTCGGCACCTCGGTAGCCACTGTGGCCCCTTGGTAGCCCCTTTGGCACATTCGACACCTCTGTAGCCACTTTGGCCACTTGGTAGCCACTTTGGCACATTCGGCACCTCGGTAACCACTTTGGCCACTTGGTAGCCACTTTGGCACATTCGGCACCTCGGTAGCCACTTTGGCCACTTGGTAGCCACTTTGGCACATTCGGCACCTCAGTAGCCAGTTTGGCCACTTGGTAGCCACTTTGGCACATTCGGCACCTCGGTAGCCACTTTGGCGACTTGGTAGCCACTTTGGCACATTCGGCACCTCAGTAGCCAGTTTGGCCACTTGGTAGCCACTTTGGCACATTCCACACCTTTGTAGCCACTTTGGCCACTTGGTAGCCACTTTGGCACATTCGGCACCTCGGTAGCCACTTTGGCCACTTGGTAGCCACTTTGGCACATTCGGCACCTTGGTAGCCACTTTGGCGACTTGGTAGCCACTTTGGCACATTCAGCACATCTGTAGCCACTTTGGCCGCTTGGTAGCCACTTTGGCACATTCGGTACCTCAGTATCCACTTTGGCACATTCGGCACCTTGGTAGCCACTTTGGCCACTTGGTAGCCACTTGGTAGGCACATTAGCACATTTGGCACCTCGGTAGCCACTTTGGCCACTTGGTAGCCACTTTGGCACATTCGGCACCTCGGTAGCCACTTTGGCCACCTGGTAGCCACTTTGGCACATTCGGCACCTCGGCAGCCACTTTGGCCACCTGGTAGCCACTTTGGCATATTCGGCACCTCAGTAGCCACTTTGGCCACTTGGTAGCCACTTTGGCACATTCGGCACCTCGGTAGCCACTTTGGCCACTTGGTAGCCACTTTGGCACATTCGGCCCCTCGGTAGCCACTTTGGCGCCACATTGGCACATCCGGCACCTCAGTAGCCACTTTGGCCACTTGGTAGCCACTTTGGCACATTCGGCACCTCGGTAACCACTTTGGCGCCACATTGGCACATTCGGCACCTTAGTAGCCACTTTGGCAACTTCGTAGCCACTTTGACCACTTGGTAACCACTTTGGCACATTCAGCACCTCGGTAACCACTTTGGCCACTTGGTAGCCAATTTGGCACATTCGGCACCTCGGTAGCCACTTTGGCCACTTGGTAGCCACTTTAGCCATGTTGACTCATGCTGCCACTTTGCCTCAGGGGCCACTTTGGCACACTGGGCTTCTAAAGCCACTTTGGCGCCCGACTGCAGTGATGACGAACCTTGGCACTCCAGCTGTTGGGGAACTACAACTCCCACATGCCTCAACTGCTGCAGGTTGCAAGTGCATGCTGGGAGTTGTAGTTTTACAACAGCTGCAGTGCCAAGGTTAGCCATCACTGGGTGGGGCTTTTCTGAAGCCATTGGCGCGCTGCGCCTTTAAGACCTTGAATCAGCGATCTGTCAGCTTCTATTAGCTAATAAGGGTCATGTGTGGAAGCTGCAATTGCATAGCTGCCATCTTTGTAAGATCACTGCACCTGCACTGTGGCTTCAATCCATGTCAGTTGGGGGTCATGGAAAGGTCGCCATTAATTCCTATGGGAAAATTTTTGCTTAAAGGGAATCTGTCACCCCTTTTTTGGCCTTTCAGCTGCCGGCATAGACATAGGGGGCTTATCTACAGCATTTTGTCATGCTGTAGATAAACCTCTGATGTAACCTGAAAGAGAAGAAAAACACGTTATATTATACTTACGGAGGTGGGCGGTCCGGTCCGATGGGTGTCACCGTTCCATCCGGCGCCTCCCTTCTTCATGCGATGACGTCCTCTTGTCCCATCCTGTATTGGCTCCGGCGTAAGCGCACTGCTCTGCCCTGTTGAGGGCAGAGCAGAGTCCTGCAGTGCGCAGGCGTCGGGAGAGGTCTGGCGCCTGCGCACTGCAGAATTCTGCTCTGCCCTCAACAGGGCAGAGCATTGCGCCGGAGCTGGAGCCATTTCAGGATGGGAGAAGAGGGTGTCATCGCATGAATAAGGGAGGCGCCGGACCGGACCGCAACACCCATTGGACCGGACCGCCCACCTCCGTGAGTATAATATAACGTGTTTTTCTTCTCTTTCAGGTTACATCGGGGCTTATCAACAGTGACTCGCCCCCAGAGGTCTTGGGGTACTCGGTGTCGGGCCCGTGGATTACAATGGGAGATGTCACAGTGGCAGTGACCCGGTCCGTGGCCTCAGGCAGTAAATGTAAGAGGGGTAGATTGATGTGGATAAAGTTGTTGAGATGATTCGTGACGCCACCTGCGGTTTCTGGTCAGTTTGACCAGCGCTGCAGGGTTGCTTCTCTGTGACAGATAGTGTGGTGCAGCAATGATGTTGAAGCTCCCCACAGGTGAAGCTGTAGTCCCAGGGCAGTGTAGATGAGGTTGGCAAGAGGGTAGATGGTGTAAAGAAGTAGATGTAGCAGAGCCGGGTGTAAGGCGCAAGAATAAGTGGAGGACACAAGGGCTTGTAGTTCCAAGGCTTTACTCACAGTCTGGTGCACACAGATGCCCGCTTCGGTGCCGTGTCCTCCAGGTCAGGGGCTCAGCCAACTCCTAGGCAAGGTAATGTACACCTTTCCAGCACTCTTCTAACATGTGCCTTCTCTGAACGTCTCCACACTAGCGCCTAATCTGAAGTACTTGTAGTTGCGTATTAAACTTCCTCCTTCTTGATGTTATTTAGAACTCTACTTGTACGGCAGACAGCTGTAGCCTGCTTCGGGGACTTCTTGCTATCATGTCCCGGCTCACCCAAGTTACTGTTGTGCCCCCAAGTCTTAGATGGGAATAAAGTGGTGACGACTTCTATTCCTCCAGTTTCTGCTGTAGGAACATCAGTATCCATACAACCACGGGGACCGGACCCCGGCCATGCGCTTCAAACTTGAGGCAGGGCTCTGCTCTGACCCTAGTCCTTAGTTCTCTTCTTCTCCTTACGTTCCGTACTAAACTATCTTCCTTCTGAAAAATCAGGCTCTCTATGGCTCTTTCCTGTGCCAGCAGCTCCAGGTCACAGGAGTCTGCTGCAGCACTTCCTTCACTCCATCCCTCTCAGGGAATCTTCACTCACAGACTGACCTTTCCCTAATATTCTCCCGCTCTGTTGTGCAGTCTAAGCTCCACCCACCTCCCATTACTCTTCGTGTTCCGAACAGGGAGCCACAAAGGATGCTTTGCTACACTACTGGTGTGCGTGTGGGATGTACGTGTTGGAGTGTGGTCACTGGTCAGGTGTCTCCACCTTACCTGGATAGTGGGGTACCACACCTCAGGAGGAGGTGCAGCACCTCTGTGGGGACTGAACCCTCAGGGGCGAAACAACAGCATTACAGAATGCTGTAGATAAGCCCCGATGTCTATGCTGGCAGCTAATAGGGGAAAAAAGGGTGACAGATTCCCTTTAAAATGCGATTTTTAAAAAAAAAACTTCAAATCGGATCGACTTCAAAAATACATAGCACACCTGTCCCCACGGAGGGCTTTGAAACGCCGCCTGAATGGGGTCTCTGTGCGGAGTGGTTCGGGCCGCATTAATTGCAGAAAACGCGGAGAAGAAGAAGTAGAATAATAATAATAAACTAGATGTGTATTTCCTGAAGGAAGTACAGATAGTGCTTTGAAATGGTGCCTGGGCTGCCCCTTTAAGAGAGACTTGCCTGCTTCCCCTGCAAGACATTCAACTCAGGATCTGTTTTAACTGTGGGTGCCTCTCAGGGGTCACTTTGGCCTGTGGGGCCCCTCAGGGTCCGATTTGGTGGGCAATGCCCGTCAGGGTCCGATTTGGTGGGCGGGGCCCCTCAGGGTCCGATTTGATGGGCGGGGGCCCTGAGGGCCCAATTTGGTGGGCGGGGCCCCTCAGGGTCCGATTTGGTGGGCGGGGCCCCTCAGGGTCCGATTTGGTGGGCGGGGCCCCTCAAGGTTCGATTTTGTGGCCGGGGCCACTCAGGGTCCGATTTGGTGGGCGGGGCCCCTCAAGGTTCGATTTTGTGGCCGGGGCCACTCAGGGTCCGATTTGGTGGGCGGGGCACTTCAGGGTCCGATTTGGTTGCCGGGGCCCCTCAAGGTTCGATTTTGTGGCCAGGGCCACTCAGGGTCCGATTTGGTGGGCGGGGCCCCTCAGGGTCCGATTTGGTGGGCGGGGCCCCTCAAGGTTCGATTTTGTGGCCGGGGCCACTCAGGGTCCGATTTGGTGGGCGGGGCCCCTCAGGGTCCGATTTGGTGGGCGGGGCCCCTCAAGGTTCGATTTTGTGGCCGGGGCCACTCAGGGTCCGATTTGGTGGGCGGGGCACCTCAGGGTCCGATTTGGTGGCTGGGGCCCCTCAGGGTCCGATTTGGTGGGCGGGCCCCTCAGGGTCTAATTTGGTGGGCGGGGCCCCTCAGGGTCCGATTTGGTGGGCGGGGCCACTCTGGGTCCGATTTGGTGGGCGGGGCCACTCTGGGTTCGATTTGGAGGCCTGGGTGGCTTAGCCTCCGATTTGGAGGCCGGGGTCAATCAGCCTCCGATTTGGAGCCTGGGGTCACTCAGCTTTCGATTTGGCGCGCCGGTCCTTTAAGACTCATTTCGGTGCGCCAGCCCTTTTAGAATCACTTTGGCACGTCGGCCCTTTAAGAGCCAGTTTGGCACACTGGGCTTCTAAATCCACTTTGGCGCAGCTAGATTTGCATTTGTGCTTTGGGTTTCGCTTTAAGAACTGATATTATCTGGCAGAAACTGTGTCCTGGTGGGGTCATGTAACGTTCATGGGCGTTGGCATAGTAACTGGGTCTGCCTGTGCATATCAATGAGCTTAACTGCCGCAACTGGTCCTCAAATTTGAATCGCCTCACGACTGCCCCATGTATTCCTATGGCAAAATTTTCCCATTGAAATACATTGAGACAATGCATTCCAATGACGGGAGAATTTTTTTTCAAACGCAAATTGTGCAAAAACTACAAATCTGATCGACACGAAAAATACTTAGCACACCACTCATTGACGCTGGCTTTGAAACGACGCCTCAACGGAGTCTGATGTGTGGAGCGGTTCGGGCCACATTAATTGCGGAAATCAACTGAATAATAAGAAGATGTTAGCAGCGTTCGAATTACATGATAGTGCTTTCTTCAAAGCACTATAAATATAAGAAATCGGATTACAATATGGTGGTTGAACCTAGAGGTTCAAGCACCATAATAACTTACATTTCTCTCAAGTTAGGAGACTATAAGCAAAACCTAAAAAATCAGTCATGATAAAGCAAAAGGAACACTGTAGTCCAGTCAAAATACGGTTTGACCCGGAACAAATTCTAAGAAAGCGTTTTATGATTTTTTTTATTACTATTATATGTGGGGAACAACGTATTAAAAGTTTTCCAAAAATTGATCACCACAAAGGTCCTAACTATGCCGTCATAAGACGATGACAGCCATCGCACTAAAAATAACGAAGAGTTTGCATTTTGTATACTATATATTTTCATATAACAATTTTTATACAAAGTTTTATACTAACTACATGGACAGGCGAGGTCATGACGTCATCAATGACATCATCACATATATGTACATTTCTAGAAATTATAGAATTAATACACAGTGCATTTTAAGACCTACTTCATCACTGAATAAGCGTGTCAGGTCAATAGTCACTATTTTCATCATCAGACACTGCTTCCTCACTCATATTGTCACAATGCCCTTCTTGACATGGTCCGCATACCCGTGAACAGGTAAGTCCGTGTGTTTTGCAAGTGCACCGAAGTGTACTACAACCACGAGAACAATTGCAGTGAATTATTTTCAGAAGTGTTTCACTGGAACTAGACTGTTGTTCTGCAATTCCCATCCCCATTCAGTAGTGTCCATGGCCTCACCATTGTCCATTCAAAGCATCACTTGGAGGTAACTCCGAAGGGCATGATACTTCGTTGCAGAGGTCGGTGGCAGTCGTTCAGGTGTAACAAAGATTTTGGCTGAACCAACTTTTTTGCAGAGAGTAGAATGCCTCATTGCAGACAGATTGTCTCCAGGTTTGCCCCCGAACAATGCCACCATCGCTTTACACCCAGCGTCTTTAATCTCAGCTCTGTTTTTTAGGTGTGGAAAAGATTTTAGCACAGCTATTTAAGACCGAGTCTCCCTTCAAAACCTTGTGTAGATCGAGTTTTTTTCCGATTCCAAAACCGCGGAAGTGGTATCGCAACCCGTGAATGCAGAAGACTGCTGCGGACATGGTTTCCCAGGAACTTCTTCATAACCTTAATGTCGTATACTGTTGCAGGACTCCCTGTATCAGAGTAGAATTAAAGCTTGTTGCCATCGCTGGTTGACGCGTGATGAAGTAACAACACCAAAAGATCTGTATCTTCGCCAATGAGACTAGTACTTTTGTTGGATGACATTGACACTGCTGCCTTAATAATCTCCACATCTGCATCCCCCTCTGATTGTATTACGTGGCAACTTCTGTCATTCATGTGCTGTGAAACGCGATTGATAAGAGACTGTTTGTTCTCCACATTCGAAAGGAAGTCCTACTTTTTCCCGACAAATTTCGTTCCTTCAGCAATGTTCACTTTGTTATTTGTTCATTTTTTGCGCCGTCGCTGATGGGTATTGTCCTTAGTGTTTGGTCCTCCAATGTAACCATCAAATACTATCATAGCCTTACCATAGTGCTTTAGTGTGAAAGATGCATAGTCTTCAGCGATTGAACAATATGTCTTTCCTTCTGACCACTTCAGTCGATGGAGAAGAGAACCTCCGTCAAGAACATAATGTTCCACTTCTGGTACATCCTTGAGTACTGCGTCATCTGAACTCTGTTCTTTTATAGCAGCCATCAGTTGTGCTTTGTTTGGTTTGCATAAGAGATGTTTTGCCTCAAAGAGGGATGGTGGGTCGGTGAAAGTTCATATGCCATCACCTCATCAAGGGAAAGATCAGCAGTTTGAGACACCACAAGAAACTTTTGGAGCAAAAGAGCGGGGTCTATTGTTTTGTCCTTAGCAATGTCAATAGCCTCACTGGATGCCAGGGTCTTGGCTTTCATTGACCGCTTGTACTTAACTGAAAACAGTGATTGACCCTCCATTGTTGCCACTATTTCTCTGCCAATGGTGAACAGGTTATGGACATTCACATCCTTATTTGCATTGACACCGGTGATAATGTTTCGAAGAGACACTTCATCACAGAAAGGCAAAAAGGTCTCGCGTTTATCTGCAATTTTCTCCAGGTCTTCACAATCTCTTCTCGTCCTTGACATTCTTGCCTCCTTGTGTTGTTCACTGGTGACAAAGTTCTGGCGAGTGAATCATAGAATCATAGAATCGTAGAGTTGGAAGGGACCTCCTGGGCCATCTGGTCCAACCCCCTGCTCAAAGCAGGATTCGCTAAATCATCACAGTCAGATGTCTGTCCAGCCTCTGTTTGAAGACTTCCATTGAAGGAGAACTCACCACTTCTCGTGGCAGCTTGCTCCACTCATTGATCACTCTAACTGTCAAAAAGTTTTTTCTAATATCTAATCTGTGTCTCCTCCCATTCAGTTTAATCCCATTGCTTCTAGTCTTTCCTTGTGCAAATGAGAATAAAGTTGATCCTTCTACAATGTGACAGCCCTTTAGATATTTGTAGACAGCTATTAAGTCTCCTCTCTGTCTTCTCTTTTGCAAACTAAACATCCCCAAATCCTGCAACCTTTTCTCATAAGACAGGGTTTGCAGACCGGTCACCATTCTGGTCGCTCTTTTCTGAACTTGCTCCAGTTTGTTGATGTCTTTTTTAAAGTGTGGTACCCAAAACTGGACAGAATATTCCAGATGAGGTCTGAACAAAGAGGAGTAGAGGGAAATAATGACTTCACGTGATCTAGACTGTATGCTTCTGTTAATACATCCTAGAATTGCATTTGCCTTTTTTGCTGCTGCTGCATCACACTGTTGACTCATATTCAGTCTGTGATCTATTAGTATACCCAAGTCTTTTTCACATGTGCTGTTGCTTAGCCCTATTCCTCCCATTCTGTATATGCTTTTTTCATTTTTATTGCCCAGATGTAGTACTTTGCATTTTTCCCTGTTAAAAACCATTCTGTTAGTTGCTGCCCACTTCTCCAGTTTATTTATATCTTTTTGAATCCTCTCTCTCTCTTCTCTAGTATTAGCTATCCCTCCTAGCTTTGTGTCATCAGCAAATTTAATCAGCTTACCCTCAATTCCTTCATCTAAATCGTTGATAAAGATGTTGAACAATACAGGGCCCAGGACAGAGCCCTGTGGTACCCCACTTGACACATTCTTCCAACTGGATGTGCAGCCATTTATGACCACTCTTTGGGTCCGATCACTAAGCCAGTTATGAATCCACCTAACAGTTGCCTTGTCCATTCCATACTTAGTCATTTTTTCAATAAGGATTGTATGAGATACTTTGTCAAATGCTTTGCTGAAGTCAAGATATACTATATCTACAGCATTTCCTTGATCCACCCAATCAGTGATTCCGTCATAGAAGGAAATTAAGTTAGTCTGACATGACTTATTAGTTACAAACCCATGCTGACTCTGTTTAACCACTTCATTCTTATCCAGGTACTGACATACATGTTGTTTAATAATTTGTTCAAAGATCTTTCCTGGTATAGAAGTCAGACTCACCGGCCTATAGTTGCCTGGGTCCACCTTCTTCCCCTTTTTGAAGATAGGAACAACATTTGCTCTTCTCCAGTCTTCTGGGACTTCTCCTGTTCTCCAAGAATTTTCAAAGATTATGGAGAGGGGTTCAAAAATTTCTTCTGCTATCTCCTTCATTACTCTGGGGTGTAATTCATCTGGGCCTGGAGACTTGAATTCATTTAGGTTAGCTAAGTGTTTCCTCACTATCTTTCTGTTTATAGATATCCTGGATTCTTCTATTCCCTTAATAGGACAGTGAAGAACAGTTGATGTTACATTTCAAGTTCTGAGAGAAAACAGATGCAAAATAGGAATTTAAAAGTTTGGCCTTCTCAACATCCTGTCTTACCATTTCATCATTTTCATCCTGTAAAAATCCTATAGCATCTTTGACTTTTCTTTTACTTTTGACATATCCCCAAAATCCTTAATTATTGCTTTTGACATCTCTTGCAAGCCTCAATTCATTGTCAGCTTTAGATAATCTGATTTGTGCCCTGCAGGTTCTGCAGACAGCATTATATTCTTCTTTAGATATGCCTCCCTCTTTCCATTTTCTAAACATTTTTTTCTTCCTTTTTAGCATGTTCTTAAGTTCTGTGTTCATCCATCCTGGTTTCCTTAAATGCTTCCTATTCTTCCCTCTTTTCGGAATTGTTAACAATTGTGCTTTGAGAATTTCATTTTTCAAGATTTCCCATCCTGCCTGGACATTTTTGTCTTTAACCCCTTCACCCCCAAGGGTGGTTTGCACGTTCATGACCGGGCCAATTTTTACAATTCTGACCACTGTACCTTTATGAGGTCATAACTCTCGAACGCTTCCATGGATCCCGGTGATTCTGACATTGTTTTCTCGTGACATATTGTACTTCATGTTAGTGGTAAAATTTCATTCAAATAACTTGCGTTTATTTGTGAGAAAAACGGAAATTTGGCGAAAATTTTGAAAATTTCGCAATTTTCCAACTTTGAATTTTTATGCCCTTAAATCACAGAGATAAGGCACACAAAAAACTTGATAACTAACATTTCCCACATGTTTACTTTACATCAGCACAATTTTGGAACCAAAATTTTTTTTTGTTAGGAAGTTATAAGGGTTAAAAGTTGACCAGCGATTTCTCATTTTTACAACACCATTTTATTTTTAGGACCACATCACATTTGAAGCCACTTTGAGGGGTCTATATGATAGAAAATACACAAAAGTGACACCATTCTAAAAACTGCACCCCTTAAGGTGCTCAAAACCACATTCAAGAAGTTTATTAACCCTTTAGGTGCGTCACAGGAATTTTTTTGAATATTTAAAAAAAAATGAACATCTAACTTTTTTTCATAAAAAAAATACTTCAGGTTCAATTTTTTTTATTTTACCAAGGGTAACAGGAGAAATTGAACTGCAAAAGTTATTGTGCAATTTGTCCTGAGTACGCAGATACCTGATATGTGGGGGGGAACGACTGTTTCGGCGCATGGCAGAGCTCAGAATGGAAGGAGCGCCGTTTGACTTTTTCAATGCAAAATTGGCTGGAATTCAGATTGGACGCCATGTCACGTTTGGAGAGTCCCTGATGTACCTAAACAGTGGAAACCCCCTACAAGTGACCCCATTTTGGAAACTAGACCCCCCAAGGAACTTATCTAGATATGTGGTGAGAACTTTGAACCCACAAGGGCTTTACAGAAGTTTATAACGTACAGCGGTACAATTAAAAAATCATATTTTTTCCACAAAAATGATCTTTTCACCCCAATTTTTATTTTCCCAAGGGTAACAGGACCCTAAAAGTTATTGTGCAATTTGTCCTGAGTACGCTGATACCCCACATGTGGGGGTAAACCACTATTTGGGCGCATGGCAGAGCTCGGAAGGGAAGCAGCGCCATTTGACGTTTTTGGCTGGAATTGAGATCGGACACCATGTCGCGTTTGGAAAACCCCTGATGTACCAAAACAGTGGAAACCCCCCACAAATGACACCATTTTGGAAACTAGACCCCCTAAGGAACTTATCTAGATGTGTGGTGAGAACTTTGAACCCCCATGGGCTTCACAGAAGTTTATAACATAAAGCCATACAATTAAAAAATCATATTTTTTCAACAAAAATGATCTTTTCACCCTCAATTCTTATTTTTCCAAGGGTAACAGGACCCTAAAAGTTATTGTGCAATTTGTCCTGAGTACGCTGATACCCCACATGTGGGGGTAAACCACTATTTGGGCGCATGGCAGAGCTCGGAAGGGAAGCAGCGCCATTTGACGTTTTTGGCTGGAATTGAGATCGGACACCATGTCGCGTTTGGAAAACCCCTGATGTACCAAAACAGTGGAAACCCCCCACAAATGACACTATTTTGGAAACTAGACACCCTAAGGAACTTATCTAGATGTGTGGTGAGAACTTTGAACCCCCATGGGCTTCACAGAAGTTTATAACATAAAGCCATACAATTAAAAAATCATAATTTTTCCACAAAAATGATCTTTTCACCCTCAATTCTTATTTTTCCAAGGGTAACAGGACCCTAAAAGTTATTGTGCAATTTGTCCTGAGTACGCTGATACCCCACATGTGGGGGTAAACCACTATTTAGGGGCATGGCAGAGCTCGGAAGGGAAGCAGCGCCATTTGACGTTTTTGGCTGGAATTGAGATCGGACACCATGTCGCGTTTGGAAAACTCCTGATGTACCAAAACAGTGGAACCCCCCACAAATGACACCATTTTGGAAACTAGACCCCCTAAGGAACTTATCTAGATGTGTGGTGAGCACTTTGACCCCCCCAGTGCTTCACAGAAGTTTACAACGCCCGGGCGTGAAAATAAAAAATTCGTATTTTTTCCACAAACATGATCTTTTAGTCACCATTTTTTTATTTTCCCAAGGGTACCAGGAGAAATTGGACCCCAAAAGTTGTTGTCCAATTTGTCCTGAGTATGCTGATACCCCATATGTGGGAGAAAACTACTGTATGGGCACACGTCGGGGCTCGGAAGGGAAGTAGTGACGTTTTGGAATGCAGACTTTGATGGAATGGTCTGCGGGTGTGATATTGCCTTTGGAGAGCCCCTAATGTACCTAAACAGTGGAAACCCCCCACAAATGACACCATTTTGTAAACTAGACCCCCCAAGGAACTTATCTAGATGTGTGGTGAGCACTTTGACCCCCCCCCCCAGTGCTTCACAGAAGTTTACAACGCCCGGGCGTGAAAATAAAAAATTCGTATTTTTTCCACAAACATGATCTTTTAGTCACCATTTTTTTTATTTTCCCAAGGGTACCAGGAGAAATTGGACCCCAAAAGTTGTTTTCCAATTTGTCCTGAGTACGCTGCTACCCCATATGTGGGAGAAAACTACTGTATGGGCACACGTCAGGGCTCGGAAGGGAAGTAGTGACGTTTTGGAATGCAGACTTTGATGGAATGGTCTGCGGGTGTCATGTTGCCTTTGGAGAGCCCCTAATGTACCTAAACAGTGGAAACCCCCCACAAATGACACCATTTTGAAAACTAGACCCCCCAAGGAACTTATCTAGATGTGTGGTGAGCACTTTGACCCCCCCAGTGCTTCACAGAAGTTTACAACGCCCGGGCGTGAAAATAAAAAATTCGTATTTTTTCCACAAACATGATCTTTTAGTCACCATTTTTTTTATTTTCCCAAGGGTACCAGGAGAAATTGGACCCCAAAAGTTGTTTTCCAATTTGTCCTGAGTACGCTGCTACCCCATATGTGGGAGAAAACTACTGTATGGGCACACGTCAGGGCTCGGAAGGGAAGTAGTGACGTTTTGGAATGCAGACTTTGATGGAATGGTCTGCGGGTGTCATGTTGCCTTTGGAGAGCCCCTAATGTACCTAAACAGTGGAAACCCCCCACAAATGACACCATTTTGAAAACTAGACCCCCCAAGGAACTTATCTAGATGTGTGGTGAGCACTTTGACCCCCCTAGTGCTTCACAGAAGTTTACAACGCCCGGGCGTGAAAATAAAAAATTCGTATTTTTTCCACAAACATGATCTTTTAGTCACCATTTTTTTTATTTTCCCAAGGGTACCAGGAGAAATTGGACCCCAAAAGTTGTTTTCCAATTTGTCCTGAGTACGCTGCTACCCCATATGTGGGAGAAAACTACTGTATGGGCACACGTCAGGGCTCGGAAGGGAAGTAGTGACGTTTTGGAATGCAGACTTTGATGGAATGGTCTGCGGGTGTCATGTTGCCTTTGGAGAGCCCCTAATGTACCTAAACAGTGGAAACCCCCCACAAATGACACCATTTTGAAAACTAGACCCCCCCAAGGAACTTATCTAGATGTGTGGTGAGCACTTTGACCCCCCCAGTGCTTCACAGAAGTTTACAACGCCCGGGCGTGAAAATAAAAAATTCGTATTTTTTCCACAAACATGATCTTTTAGTCACCATTTTTTTTATTTTCCCAAGGGTACCAGGAGAAATTGGACCCCAAAAGTTGTTGTCCAATTTGTCCTGAGTACGCTGACACCCCATATGTGGGAGAAAACTACTGTATGGACACACGTCGGGGCTCGGAAGGGAAGCAGTGACGTTTTGGAACGCAGACTTTGATGGAATGGTCTGCGGGTGTCATGTGCGTTTGGAGAGCCCCTGATGTACCTAAACTATTGAAACTCCCCACAAGTGACCCCATTTTGGACACTAGACCCCCCACGGAACTTATCTAGATGTGTGGTGAGCACTTTGAACCCCCAAGTGCTTCACAGAAGTTTATAACACTCGGACGTGAAAATAAAAAAATCATTTTTTTTCCACAAAAATGATATTTTTGCCCCCAATTTTTTATTTTCCTAAGGGTAACAGGAGAAATTGGACCTCAAAAATTGTTTTGCAATTTGTCCTGAGTAGGCTGATACCCTACATGAGGGGGTAAAACACTGTTTGGGCGCATAGCAGAGCTTGGAAGGGAAGGAGCACCATTTGACTTTTTCAACTCAGAATTGGCTGGAATTGAGATCAGACGCCATGTTGCATTTGGAGAGCCCCTGATGTGCCCAAACAGTGGAAACCCCCAATTCTAACTCCAACCCGAACCCCAACACGCCCCTAACCCTAGCCCTAACCCTAGCCCTAACCCTAGCCCTAGCCCTAGCCCTAACCCTAACCCTAACCCTAGCCCTAGCCCTAACCCTAACCCTAGCCCTAACCCTAACCTAACCCTACCCCAACACACCCCTAGCCCTAACCCTAGCCCTAACCCTAATGGAAAAATGGAAATAAATACATTTTTTTTATTTTATTATTTTTCCCTAACTAAAGGGGTGATAACGGGGGGTTTGATTTACTATTTATGGCGTTTTTTATGTTTGGCGGCTGTCGCACGCTAAAAGACGCTTTTTATTGTAAAAATAGTTTTTGCATCACCACATATTGAGAGCTATAATTTTTCCGTATTTTGACCCACCGAGTCATGTGAGGTCTTATTTTTTGCGGGACGAGTTGACGTTTTTATTGGTACCATTTTCGGGCACGTGAAATTTTTTGATCGCTTTTTATTCCGATTTTTGGGACGCAGAATGAACAAAAACCAGCGTTTCATGAATTTCTTTTGGGGGGGTGCGTTTACACCGTTCCGCGTGCGGTAAAATTGATAAAGCGCTTTTATTCTTCGGGTCAGTACGGTTACAGCGATACCTCATTTAGGTCGTTTTTTTATGTTTTTGTCGGTTTTATGCAATGAAAACTATTTTATATAAAAAATAATTATTTTTGCATCGCTTTATTCTGCGAGTTATAACTTTTTTATTTTTTCGCTGATGATGCTGTGTGGCGGCTTGTTTTTTGCGGGACAAGATGACGTTTTCAGCGGTACCATGGATATTTATATGCGTCTTTTTGATCTCGCGTTATTGCACTTTTTGTTTGGCGGTATGATAATAAATCATTATTTTTTGCTTCGTTTTTTATTTTTATTTTTTAAGGGGTTCGCTAAAGGGGTTAACTAATGGGACAGTTTTATAGGGCAGGTCGTTACGGACGCGGCGATACCTAATATGTGTACATTTATTGTTTTTTTTTTTTATTATTTTCAAAAAATGAATTTATTGGGGAATATTTTTTTTTTTTTTTACTAATTTATTTGGCGATTTTTTTAAATTTATTTTTACACTTTTTTTTTAATTTTTTTTTACTTTATTACATAGTCCCAGGTGGGACATCACTGTCCTGTGACAGATCGCTGATCTGTCACATCACAGATCACTGTGACAGATCAGCAATCTGTCACAGGCAGTGCACAAGGCTTCCTCATGCCTGCGCTTTGCAGGCACTGAGGAAGCCAGCTTCCCCAGGCCCCCGAAGGCCCCCGTCGCCATCTTGGATTCGGGGGCCTGGAGGATAGGAGTCCCCCGCAGCAGCGCTGCACATTGCGCTGCCGTGGGGGGCTCAGGGAAGCACGGAGGGAGCCCCCTCCCTGCCGATGCTTCCCTTTAACTCCCTGGACACCGCGATCGCGTTTGATCGCGGTGTGCAAGGGGTTAATGTGTCGGGGGCGGTCTGTGACCGCCCCTGACACATTGTGCCGGGTGTCAGCTGTGATAATCAGCTGACACCCGGCCGCGATCAGCGGCGCTCACCACGTGGGCGCCGCTGATCGCGGTAGACGTACTATCCCGTCCCCGGTCATACGGGCCCGGGTACCGTGGACGGGATAGTACGTCTCATGTCAGGAAGGGGTTAAGGATATCCAGCCATTGGATCCCTCCAATTCTCTTTCTGAATCCCTTAAAATCTGCCTTTCTGAAATCTAACCTTGACGTCTGAGTCTTCACAGGTCTTCCTCCTCTAGTTATCCAAAATTCTAAAATAGCATGGTCGCTACCTCCTAGGGTCCCAGCCACTTTTACCTCCTCAACCATTTCCTCCCTGTTTATAAGGATTAGATCCAAGGTAGCAGTTCCCCTTGTTTTCTCCCCTACCTTTTGCATCACTGTAGGAAGAGGACACTGGCACAGACAGAGTCCACAAGGCCCTCTGATGTTCGGACATTCCACTTCCTCTTGTGAGTCCTCCTGCAGCTTTTAGGGAGCGCATCAGAGCTTGCTCGATGACTAGGTCGCAACCCAGGCCTGCCCAGTACTGATCAGTCTGCCTTACAACATGCAAGCCATTCATAAATCTATGGAAGACTGATGGCATATCATCTTCCAGAGTGGTCATAGACTGGAGGTAAAGGTAGGCGGCCTTCACATAGTTCCCATGCCCAGCAGCTGCAAGAATTGGCAAACACTCAGCTACAGCATGAAGGTGCATCAGCCAGGATCCTGTACGATCGGCCTTGATAAGCTCTCTTGCAATTCCAACCATCTGTTGGTAATTCAGCCATAGTTTACTGGTGCGAGAGTGAGCGGATAACCGTTTCATTTGGTGGACAAGAGGTGGACAATTTCACTAAGGCAGGTAGAAGTGATGACTGAATTCAAGTCACTCTCCCCTGTCAGTGTCCGAGCATACAACTGCTCAAGTTCTTGCAACAGGTCTGCAAAACCGGGATGATCGCAAAGTACTTTGTCTGCAACTTGCTGAGTAAGACACTGATCAAGGAGGAGATGGCCATGAACTGCACGCTGAACTGCCTTTCCAGTCATGATGTGTTGCACAGCATTGTCACCGCAAATTGTTCCCAAGATCTCTTTGATTCCACTCCCATCCATCAACGTTCCTATGGCACCCATAAGATTCATCAATGTGTGGAAGCTCCCGAGCATCAGGACAACATCTCGAACCGGGCTGTCTTCAGGCACCTCGTGTTTGATTTCTGACGCTTTCCAGTAGAGTGGCTGATCGAATGTAACAACTGCAGCGGATCGGTGTTTATCAGCAAGGTTGCACAGATACTCAAGAGTAGAGAAGATGCATGACTTGTCTCCGGAATACATGTCAATGATGGGCAGGAAGATTACCAAAGACGACCCCGGATGATCACAGTCTTTATATAGCATGTGCATCATTCCATTCCAGCTCGGTGCAGGCTGTTTGAAGCGTAAAGACATCTCCCACAATACATCAACACGAAGGTCATTGGCGTCGAGAAATGGCAAGGGCTTGAATTTTATGTTTTGGCGAGAGTGTTTTGCGAAACGGTATACCCTTACATCAACTCTGCTTTGTTCAACTATCTCCAAGTCCGCAGTCTTCCGTCTGAGAACAGTGCGACTGATCTTCCTTCCTGGAGTCACAGTAGCTACCATCCCCATGCCGTGGAAAGTCCCCTTCCCATCTAACGTGATGATATTATGATCGACGTTGTCCGCAGCGAACAGCAGTGCCGTATCCAGTCTGTCTATGGTACCACCGAGTACATCCTGGCCAACAGAAGCGGCAGCGTTTTCCTCGAATCGCTGAACTTCCGAATATGATGAACAATCCCATGACTGAGAGACTGTCTACAAGAAATTGAGACCTGAAATGATGATGGAGCTGGACTGCTAACCCAAGCTGCAATGGAGCTACTACAGCCCTGGGACGCACAGCCTGAACAACTGATTGTCCAATGCTTGCGACCTTCCCGTGAATGTCCTTTCCAACGAAGAGGGTTTCAAGCAAGCAAAGCAAACTCAGGGGGAGATAATCTAAGGCAGACTGACATTCAAGCGAAGAAGTCTTCGGATATTCATCGGTTGAAGATGGGATCTTAGACTTGATTTCGCTCTTGATTAGTTTGGCCGCAGTCTCTATGATGGCTCTCTTCTGGGCTTCTTTATCCGTTTCCTGACTACGGAAATAGTCCCTCAGGATTATTCTGGTCTTTTCACGGAACGCTACAATGTTAGGCAACCCTTCACACTCTGCTGTGAATAGCGAATCGCCATACCTCTCCTCCAGCCTATACCTCAGTCATTTATTACTATAGGCAGCACTGTCTCCTTCTACAAGATACTCTGTCATTTTCTTTGCAAGATCTGTGACAGTCAGTTGCTTTTCATCGTTCTCCTTGAGAAATGCACACATTTTCAAGAACGCTTGCTCTTGGTCCATGTTCATCGGCCTTCCTACCTTCCGCAGTTTCTTTGTAGTAGATCCACCACCATGACGCATATGAATTCCGTAATTTGTCCGGAAGTTAATGTCACATGAACGATGATACAGACAGTCTGCAGCATGTAAGTCCTTCTCAAAGTACGCGATTCTCCCTTGAATGGTGATTGCCCAGTCATCATTACGCTGTTTGCAATGTGACAAGATGGACCTTACAAATCCATCCGTTTTAACAAAGCTATAGTCATCGAAATCACTACTAGATCTTGTCTTCACCACTTCACGTCCACAGAACAAACCCTGCATCGTGCTATCATAGGATCCAGTAGACACCCGTGTACCTCTCTTGGCAGGTGAACGATGAACGGAAGTAGCTTTCTTATGCAAGTCTATTTGCTTCTTGTTTATGTAGTTCATACGACATCTCTTGTGCACCACTGCTCCAGCAGCTACCACAGTGCTAACGCCCCTCTCAATACTGGCTTTATTGATCCCTTCAGCTCCTTTCGCACCAATCACCACTCTTTCTCCGTCATCTTCTACTTCATGGCTGCATAAGGGGCAAGTTTCTTGACTTTCCATCATTCTCAGCTCTGTAAAAGAAGATAAATAAATCGTTAAATAATAAATATAATGATAGTAGTAATTGTAAAAGAAATATGATAGACACTGAAAGGCGAGTCACATTTAACATTTTACTACCAAAAAAAACAATAAAACGCTTTCTTGGAATTTGTTCAGGGTAAAGGATTTTTTTTTCGTATTTTGACTGGACTAGTGGTTTATTGCTAAGATAATGGAGCATATTTATTAATGCTGTTAATTTTTAAGGGGTGCAAACTTAGACTAGACAATCTTAAAATATCCCACATTTATCAGTGATTCATGCAATTTGATAATTTTAAGGCATATTTAGCCTGTCTAGTGTAAGTTTTAATCACCTTGGCTTAATAAGCAACATGTTTTGGCACAAGTTATCCAATAGACTATGCCGGCTTTCCAGCCAAGTCCCATCGCCTCATCAGGCAAGATGCAGAAAGAGCCTAAAGGCCCCGTCACACTAATAAGTCGCGCGGCTCCTAGATACCCGATGTTTACCTTGTAAACCAGCGTGTATGCCGGTTTCCAAGGTAAACAGCGGGTATCCAGGAGTCGCGCAGCTCCTGGATACCCGACGTTTACATTAGAAACCAGCGTCCATCGTCTCTGGTCCTGATCGCTGGAGGGGCTGTCTATATGACAGCTCACCAGCGATCAGCCTAACGATGTCCCTGCGATCCCATCATGTCGGATTGTTGGTGGGATCGCTGGGACATCGTTTAGTGTGACGGGGCCTTTAAACATATAATAAATGTTGTGCAAGTCAAGAATCACAACTTGTGGGGCCAATTACACAAAATTTCTGGCACATGTAGCATAATAAATCTTGTAAAATTGTCTTAAATTGTAGTAGGATCAAACATTCAACATTAACAAATAGAAAATGCAAAGAAGGACTGGGCTTGCCAGACTTTGAAAAGTACAGACTGGCCTCACATGTGCCTAGAATCAAAGAGGCAAGAATCTTTCCCCCTAAGAAACTATGGTTTGATATTGAACTCAATCTTTTGACCAGAAATATTAATCACTACCTTTGGCCAACGCCTTAGAATAAGTTTAAATATTGTGAACTTGAAAACCCGTTGACTAAACTATCAATATCTATTTGGAACAGAACTAATAAAAAATATAAATTTGCTTTGGGCACTTCTGCACATACTCCATTGCTATTTTTGATTCCAAATAGATATAGAACCATTAAAAATAAACTTAAAACCTTAGGAAAGTCTTCCTATTTTAAATTGGTAATTTTATCCAAAAGAATAACACGGACTCTACTGATGAAATTAAAACATTATTAAGCGACATTAATATGACTTAACCAGAACTTGAAATTATAAAAGAAGCAATTAGAACCCACATTCCTAACATCTCCAGCAATTCTAATGATAGTTTAAGGCTAGTTTCAGACCTGCGCCTTTTTGCACAGTGTATCGAGTGCACATGAAACGCATGTAAAAAGCGCATGCAAACGCTTGTAAACGCTGCGTTATTTTGTATCATTATTGTGCGCATAACGACAAAAAATGCAGCGTTTTTATGCGTTTGTAAGCGTTTTTCATGCGTTTGCATTTTTTATGCGCAATAAACAGGAGAAAAAATCCTCGAAAAATTCTTGCAACACACTCCACCAATGGGACACCAGTGGGCGTGTCTTATGGAAATTATTTGCATAGCCCCTGTTTACAGCTGAATTCTTCACATTTGCTTGCATTTGACTTGAGAAACACGGATCTGCGCTGGAAGAGCTTTTACTTTGACTTGGATCTGGACATGAGGATGGCTCAGGCTTGTGCCGTTGCTTGCCATGAACAGAGGGAGAGAGAGAGGCATCGAAGACTGCAGCAGCGGCGTTTGTGGATACATCCCATTATTGAACTCTGGGAGAGCCGTGGAGCGTACCACACCCTCTACAGCGAGCTCCAGGCAAACCCGGAGAAATTTACGGATTGTACCCGGATGACCCAAGAAACCTTTAACTATTTGCTTGGTCGGGTACAAGAAGTCATCCGGAGACAGGACACACAGCTCCGTCGTGCAATTACTCCTGAGGAACGGCTCCTGGTCACATTAAGGTACGTAGTTTTGCTAAACCAATGCCTGGTGATTTTTCTTGGTTGTGACATGCACTCTTGTCACAGATTCCTGGCTACTGGAGAGACACTCTCGTCACTGCACTTCCAGTACCGGATTGAAATCTCCACATTGTCTGGAATTGTAGCGGACACCTGCCGGGCTTTGTGGAACGTTCTTTGTCCCGAATTCATGCCCATGCCCGCTGCAGCAAAGTGGTTGGAAATTGCCGAAAGATTCTGGACTGTCTGCAATTTCCCTAACTGTTTGGGAGCGGTGGATGGGAAACACATCCGGATTATCAAGCCCAAAAGAACAGGCTCCGAGTAATACAACTACAAAAAGTACTTTTCTACTGTACTGATGGCCATTTCGGATGCAGACTGTATGTTTGTTGCAGTGGACATTGGGGCATTTGGCCGTGGGAATGACTCCCAGGCTTTTAAGAACTCAGACATGGGCAGGAGGTTGTATGGCAACAACTTCAATTTCCTCATGCCACGGCCTCTTCCCAACACCGAAGGTCCGCCACAGCCATTTGTAATGGTTGGTGATGAAGCATTCCAGATGTGCCAAAACCTGCTCAAACCCTACTCCAGCCGGGACTTGGACCTCAACAAAATAATTTTTAATTACAGGCTCACCAGGGCCAGGAGAACAGTAGAGTGTGCATTTGGTATACTTGTATCTAGATGGCGCATTCTTGGCACAGCTATTAATCTGAAACTGGAAACAATGGATGAGGTGGTCAAGGCCTGTGTTGTTCTACATAATTTTGTAATTTCTCGAGAGCACCCGAACTTAGATCTTGATGATGTAGCTTCAAACCCATTGCCTGCATTCACTCTGCACCCGCTCAGGTCATCCGTTGAAGTTGGCCAAATGAGGGACCAATTTGCGGCCTACTTCAACTCAGATGTAGGACGGGTGGAATGGCAAGAACAAATGGTGTAAAAAATTTTTCTTGGTGGTATGTTAATAAAAAAAAACCTTTTTGATACCTGTTGTTGGTATGTTAATAAAAAAAACTTTTGATACCTGTACTGAGTGCATTCTCTGTTTCTACACTCCCAAAACCATTAGCAAGTATCCAGGTCTATCAGTGAATTTATGATGCTGTGTTTTGTGCATCATGAATTCACTAATACTCCTGAGTAGGTAACTCTCTACATTCGTGTAATATTGCACAGACTGAATCAAGCAAGGTTCCCCAACTTCAGTCCTCTAGGTCCACCAACAGATCATGTTGTAATGAAAACCATAGCAAGAGCCAAAAAAAAAGGATTCCATACAACATGATATGTTGGTGGCCCTTGAGGACTGGAGTTGGGGAACCCTGCTGGATCCTCTCTGTGCAATATTACAAGAATGTAGAGACTGCTGTGGAAAAATCAAGTGGTTTCGTTGACAACACATATCTCCAAGACTGACACAAGAAACATGTCTCAGTAATGGAGATATCTGGTGGCAAAAACGCTAAGTGTACGGTGCAGTGTGTGTACGGCGCAGTGTGTGTAGTCGGCGATTGACACAGTAACCAAACCAAATATTATGAAAGCACAATTGCACATTTATTTTTTAACAAAAAGTAAAATAAAAAACAATTTTTATTAGGAATGACATTTGGGGAAGATTGGGATACTTTGGGTGTGTGGAGAGACGAGGAACGACTGGAGGTTGAGGAAGGGGTTCTAGGAGAAGGGGCGATGAAAGTACTGGGGGAAGGGAGCTCTGGAATGGACATGGAGGCAGGCTGAGACACATTAGGAGGAGAGGGTGGATGGACAAAGTTTTTTTTTCTTTCTTTTGGCGCAGGAGTATCCTGCCTGGACCGACTTGCACCCTGTGACCGCCTTACTTTGCTCGACCGCTTGGTGATGGTGGACTGTGGCGTTGCCCTATAAAATAGCGAATGGGGATCACCCCTTTGCTGCTCTGTGATGGCGGTGCTGCTAGAAGTGGCAGTGGTGGTGCTCCTAGAAGGGGACAAAGTATGGTCGGTGCTCAAAGAAGTTGTCATGTCTCCTAGAAGGAGGCTGCCTGTCTGTGATCTCAGCAGAAGTTCTTGGGGGACTCCAAGGAGGAGACTTGGTGGTGGTGCTCTTAAGATGAGGAGTGGTGGCGGTGCTGCTTTGATGAGGAGTGCTGGCGGTGCTCCTTTGATGAGGAGTGCTGGCGGTGCTCCTTTGCTGAGGAGTGCTGGCGGTGCTCTTTTGCTGAGGAGTGCTGGCGGTGCTCCTTTCATGTTGACTGGTGGTGTCGGTGGCCCAAGCAGGTTCTGTGTTGGTTTGGCTCCAAGCTGGTGGTGCTGTGGCGGTGGTGGTGCTCCATACAGGAGCAGCGCTTGCAATAGTGGTGGTGGCGGAGGAGTGTCCAGCAGCACTCAGACTTGGGGTAGTGTAGTGGTGTCCGGCTTCGCTGGGAATGCAGGTGGCCGTGCAGTGGTATGCAGCAGAAGTCGGTAGGGATGTGTAGTGAGTCAGCGGTGGAACTGATGGAAATGACACCACTGACTGCTGAGCATACCGATTCTGCTGCATAGCCTGCAAGCAGTGTTGCAGGCCTGTAACACACTCAGCTGTTGCTCAGGACTAAGGTGTTCCGCCATGCCCTGTTCAATTTTACTGAAAAAATGATGCGCTGGTCTGTTGAGGTCGGCCTCCAGACGGTCAAGGCGCTGGTCAACAGAGTGGAAGCGGTGTTCCATGTGGTTAAGGCTGTGTGCCCACGTTGCATTTTTTTAAGCGTTTCCGCAGTGTTTGTGCCAGCTCAGACGCTGCATAAATGCTTAAAAGATGCTTCAAATTAATTTGCATGCTTTTTTGGCTTTTTGTACTAATGCATGCGTTTTTAACTGCTCAGGAATCGCTTAGCGGCTAAAAACGCAGCATGCTCATTAATTTCCGCATTGCTGAGCATTTTTAGCCTTCCCCAATGTTCCCAGAAAACGCGTCAAAAACGCGCGGCTTTTTTGCACAAAACGCGCAAGAATCGCGCGGAAAAAAGACGCGAGTTTTCTGGGAAGGGGATCAGTTTCCTGTGCGTTTAAAAACGCTAGCCTGGGCACATAGCCTCAAACCACATTCCATCAGGGAAAAACCGCTTTCCATTCTGGCGGATAGCGCCTTGAGGCTGCCCTTAAAGGCCTCGCTCAAGAGCATGAACTCGGGCATGACAGGCCTGTTCGAGGCCCTCTGCCGCTGGCGGGTTGTGCCCGCATAACCAGTGACAGAGACCTGGGACAGGGGAACACCTGATGGACCAGCTTCTTGGTCACCAGCTGTCTGTGTTGCTGACCTGCAAGATGCTTCCTGGCTGTCGGATGGCTGGGACGGGTCCGAGGTCGATCGATGAAGAACCGCTCCCAGGACAGGTTGCAGGGTGCTGCTCCAAGTGCTGTGGAAAGAAAGGGAAAACATTTGTATCATGCATTTACAAGAAGCATCACCTGTGGAATTGAAAAACATAGTAATAGCAAACCCCAAAAAAAAACAAAACCTTACGCTCTGCTGGCAAGGACCGGTCTCAGGAAAGCCAACTCGTGATGATAGCGGTACTTCCTTCTGCGCCTTGCCGCAGAACCACTCCGAACCTGTCCCTCAGCACGAACATCAGTGTTGAAGCGGTCCTTCATCGAGCGCCAATGTGTGCGGATTTTGTTCACTGTTGGGGAAAAAAAACCTTAGACAATGCACTTAAGGCAACTTAATTATCAGCACACACACCTGATAGAACTTTGCAAACAGTCAATGCTGCAGCACAAATAAATTCTAGACACAATGCAGTCACTGTTGATCCTGAGGACACTGTTATGTTTACTGCTAGAATATATGTAGCAGCCAAAACAACAGTATCATCCGGAGCAAGAGTGAAAACAGGATCAAGACAGCAGTTGAAAAAGCAATCACTGGTTTTCCGCAAGACATTGGTTTGTTTGATGCAAGAATATACAGTTGTGGCCAAAAGTATTGACTCCCCTGCAACTCTGTCAGATAATACTCAGTTTCTTCCTGAAAATGATTGCAAACACAAATTCTTTGGTATTATTATCTTCATTTAATTTGTCTTAAATGAAAAAACACAATAGAGAATGAAGCAAAAAGCAAAACATTGATCATTTCACACAAAACTCCAAAAATGAGCCAGACAAAAGTATTGGCACCCTCAGCCTAATAGTTGGTTGCACAACCTTTATCCAAATTTAGCCAAAATAACTGCGACCAACCGCTTCCGGTAACCATCAGTGAGTTTCTTACAATGCTCTGATGGAATTTTAGACCATTCTTCTTTGGCAAACTGCTCCAGGTCCCTGATATTTGAAGGGTGCCTTCTCCAAACTGCCATTTTTAGATCGCTTCACAGGTGTTCTATGGGATTCAGGTCTGGACTCATTGCTGGCCACCTTAGAAGTCTCCAGTGCTTTCTCTCAAACCATTTTCTAGTACTTTTTGAAGTGTGTTTTGGGTCATTGTCCTGCTGGAAGACCCATGACCTCTGAGGGAGACCCAGCTTTCTCACACTGGGCCCTACATTATGCTGTAAAATTTGTTGGTAGTCTTCAGACTTCATAATGCCATGCACACGGTCAAGCAGTCCAGTGCCAGAGGCAGCAAAGCAACCCCAAAACATCAGGGAATCTCCGCCATGTTTGACTGTAGGGACCGTGTTCTTTTCTTTGAATGCCTCTTTTTTTCTCCTGTAAACTCTATGTTGATGCCTTTGCCCAAAAAGCTCTACTTTTGTCTCATCTGACCAGAGAACATTTTTCCAAAATGTTTTAGGCTTTTTCAGGTAAGTTTTGGAAAACTCCAGCCTGGCTTTTTTATGTCTCGGGGTAAGAAGTGAGGTCTTCCTGGGTCTCCTACCATACAGTCTCTTTTCATTCAGACGCCGACGGATAATACGGGTTGACACTGTTGTACCCTCGGACTCTAGGGCAGCTTGAACTTGTTTGGATATTAGTCGAGGTTCTTTATCCAACATCCGCACAATCTTGCGTTGAAATCTCTTGTCAATTTTTCTTTTCCGTCCACATCTAGGGAGGTTAGCCACAGTGCCATGGGCTTTAAACTTCTTGATGACACTGTGCACGGTAGACACAGGAACATTCAGGTCTTTGGAGATTGACTTGTAGCCTTGAGATTGCTCATGCTTCCTCACAATTTGGTTTCTCAAGCCCTCAGACAGTTCTTTGGTCTTCTTTCTTTTCTCCATGTTCAATGTGGTACACACAAGGACACAGGACAGAGGTTGAGTCAACTTTAATCCATGTCAACTGGCTGCAAGTGTGATTTAGTTATTGCCAACACCTGTTAGGTGCCACAGGTAAGTTACAGGTGCTGTTAATTACACAAATTAGAGAAGCATCACGTGATTTTTCGAACAGTGCCAATACCTTTGTCCACCCTCTTTTTTATGTTTGGTGTGGAATTATATCCAATTTGGCTTTAGGACAATTCTTTTTATGTTTTTTCATTTAAGACAAATTAAATGAAGATAATAATACCAAAGAATTTGTGTTTGCAATCATTTTCAGGAAGAAACTGAGTATTATCTGACAGAATTGCAGGGGTGTCAATACATTTGGCCAAAACTGTATCTTGCCACAAACACACCAGCACCATCAGGACCATAAATCAATGCAGCTTAAAGACAGCAGTTGAATGCAAAAATCAATCACTGTTTTCCACAAGGCATTGGTGTGTTTAATGCAAGAATATATCTTGCAAAAAACACACCAGCATCATCAGGACCAGAAAACAATGCAGCAGTTGAATACAAAAATCAATCACTGTTTTCCACAAGGCATTGGTGTGTTTAATGCAAGAATATATCTTGCAAAAAACACACCAGCACCATCAGGACCAGAAATCAATGCAGCAGTTGAATACAAAAATCAATCACTGTTTTCCTCAAGGCATTGGTGTATTTAATGCAAGAATATATCTTGCAAAAAACACACCAGCACCATCTGGACCAGAAACCAATGCAGCAGTTGAATACAAAAATCGATCACTGTTTTCCACAAGGCATTGGTGTGTTTAATGCAAGAATATATCTTGCAAAAAACACACCAGCACCATCAGGACCAGAAACCAATGCAGCAGTTGAATACAAAAATCAATCACTGTTTTCCACCAGGCATTGGTGTGTTTAATGCAAGAATATATCTTGCAAAAAGCACACCATCACCATCAGGACCAGAAATCAATGCAGCAGTTGAATGCAAAAATCAATCACTGTTTTCCACAAGGCATTAGTGTGTTTAATACAAGAATATATCTTGCCACAAACACACCAGCACCATCTGGACCAAAAATCAATGCAGTATCACAGAGCATCTTTATACTTACGGAACGCCCTTTTTGAACTTGGAGAGGCGCTGTCCCAGCCATCCATCATCGCTGCAGCCACCTCATTCCAGAGCTGCTGGGTCACCACTGTGTCTTTGTACTGCTGGTCACGGCTGTCCCACAGCGGGATACACTCCTCAACAAGGCGGATCAGGTGCTCGTTGTCTATGTACACTACTTCTTCGTCATCCCGTTGTGGAACCTAGAAAAAAAAAATATTAGAATGTTTGGAATTTTGGAGAATGAAAAAGATACAAAAAGAAACAGAGAAGAAGCTAGATAAAGATGAAAATAAAGACAGAAAAAAAAAACAAAAAAAAAACATTATATACTAACATTGCGTCTCCTCGCCACGACTTGACTACGCTGCTCCCGCTCCGAATCCTCCCGCTGAGACTGCTCCCGCTCAGACCGCTCTCGCACTTCATCTTCACTGCCCGTGTCCGATGTCTGTAAAGAAAAAAAAAATGAAAACACATTTCTAAAGGCAGCTATAGTTACCCAAAGGCAGCAACATCCTCACCTCACGATCAGCTTGGGCCAGTTCTTGCCAAGATGGCGAATACAGTGATCCAGAAGAAGACATGCTGAAATTTAAACAAAAAATACATTAGTACATTATAAAATTGTACAGGACACACACACATCATGTTGAAGAATACTCACATTTTGGCTCCTGAAGCTTGAATCCACAGTTGGAAGGCTCTTGTTGGTGATTGTCTGGTCTCTGCAAGGCTGTCTGTAGAGTAATTGTCTGACCCTGAAGACACCTTCTTTTATCCACACTCCTCCCAAACAATGTTGCTTGTTTAGGGGTAGGTTAAGACAAGTGTCTAGACATTGCTTACTCAAATCGCATGCGCGCACAAGGCGCTGACGTGCGTGCAGCCAAGCGCACTTCAGCGACCACATAGACTGTAATGCTATTTTTGGGAGCACACCGCGCGCGCAATTTTTTTAACGATGTAGGTGGGACAAAAAATGCAGCATGTAGCGTACGGCGCGTCTGGGCACACACCTGTAAAATGCAGCGCACACTAAACGCTGATGAGCGCGTACAATCTCAAGACCCTGCGACCACCATGTTAAAGATAGGGGAACATTGTGCGTGCGCCCGATTGCGCAGCGCATCGTGCACTATCAAACGCTAGTGTGAAACCAGCCTAACGCAGGACATTATTTTTGGACTAAAGACACATAAAAAAATAATATCCAAAATATATAAATCACTCTGTAACCCAGGTGAATTTCCTAATTTCATTGGCAAATGGGAGAGGGAATTAAAAATTTCATTAACACAAGAAGAATTCTCTAAGATTTGGAAAGAGGTTCACTCCATTTCTCCATCAATAAGGTACCAAGAGTTAAATTACAAGATTATTTCTCGTTGGTATAAAACTCCAGATCTTCTTCATAGGATTAATAAATATTATTCCCCCAACTGCTGGAGATGCAACCTATCAATAGGTACACATTCCCTTATATGGTACGATTGTGCTAGAATTGCCCCTTATTTATTTAAAATATTATAATATTATATTATTTAAAAAAAAAAAAATTGTCTTGTTCTGCTTTTTATTTGCTAGTTTTGCTTTATCAAAACTCTTTGAATAGCCAGCAGTGTTAAATAATATTAATTTAGTCATTTTTTGTATACCTTCTGTAATGTACTATTCCAAACGGACCAACTAATATCTAGTTACCATGTTTTTAAGCATGCTTTAAAAAACATATGTTTAGACAAGCCTATGACCTCAACTCACTAATCTAACTCACCCCTGCTCCCTCCTAAACGTTAATCATAATCTGCTCCTTCCTATTCATCAGTCTCCACATCCTCCATGCACCCAATAGCACACGATAACCGCACTCAGACATATCCTGGCTGATGACCAGATCATACAGCTTAAAATGATAACCCGTATTTATCCATACACTCTGCCTTGATTCTTTTTCTTTAACCATAATCTGATCATTCCCTGCCTCCTTTCTATTTTTTCATTCTTCTCTTCATTGACTATCCAACCTCCTTGGTATCTTTACTTTTTTCCACCCTCCCCCTTTAGGGGCATTTATCTCTATTATTGCCTTTACCCTTTATGAAGCTGGTAGTTGCTGTCTTTGCTTATTTATTTTTTTGACCTTGAGAAAAGCACCAGAACTAGTTGGTACTTATAAAAACCTAATCTGAAGCTCCAAGGCTCCTCAGACTGCTTAGACCCGTTTTGGCATAGAGGGTGCATTCCCCCCCTCCCGCTAGACCTCCCCCCCCAAATAAAGTGAACACAGACCAGGGATGGGTAGAACAGGTCGGTCACAGTTTATTAATTAGATTACACCATGCAGGGAGGGGCAAATTACTCTCCGCAACTGGCTCAATCGCCGCAGGCCCCGTCTGTGATAGACATGCGAGCCGGCCAATGAGGGTTACGAACTCTTGCCCCTCCCAGCATTTCCGCTGTGACTTCAAACATAACAAACAAAAGGATTTTTTTTTTTATAAAAAGGAAAACGTTTGTGCAAACAACGCCAAAACTATGACATATATACATAACAGAGGGAGGGACAAAAGCTACCAGGGGTCAGCCGAGGAGAAAGAGGAAGCACTGACCCCTGGTACCTGGATTTAACCCCTATGGGTGTGGCTGGCCGCCCCTTCCCCCTTCCCGATAGGTCGTCCAGGGGTCCCAATAGAACATTACCTGGAGGGAATAATGGGGGGGAATTCTAGCACTGTAATCTGACCCTCTAGCTAAATCTATGGGGGCTAAAGCCTGTTTCACACATCAGTTTTTCACCATCAGTCAAAATCCGCCAAAACTTGAAAATGGCGGATCCGCCGTCGCCCGCCATGTGGTAGAATGGACGCCTATGGGCGGAGGATTCCGCCGGCGGAATCCGCTAAATCGCACTGAGCATGCTCAGAAAAAAAGATACTTTTACAGACAGTCCAAAAACTATATAAGGTGGGTTAAATTAATCATTGGGCCCCGACATCCGGCACCAGCCAAACTGAAGACACAGAGCCAGCACCTGCCCAGCAGAAAGACCCCCAGCTGAGAAGAAAGAGAGAGACAGAGCCTGCCAGCCAGCCATAACCTGCCATAACCTGCCCAACAGCAAGACCCCCAGCTGCAAGACCCCTGGAGCAAGAGGCCTGCCAGCACCTGCCCAGCTTTTTTTTAATGTTATTAAAATTCTCTTTATACTTGCAGATCCTTTCAGGAAGAACCCAGCTGGCCGCAGCATACCTGCCAGGCCGCAGCAGAGCCACCAGAGCAACATTGGAAAACCTTCAGTTTTCCCAGTAAGTATAAAGGCCTGAAAGCTTTTGTTATCCTTTGTATAGTAGCTTAACAAGTGTCTTTATACTTGCAGATCCGTTCAGGAAGGACCCGCCAGCCTCACCGCAGCAGACCCGCAAGCCAGGCCGCAGCAATGTCTTCTTCTGAGAGCTCCCCCTCACATCATCAGTGAACTGAGGTAAATAATTTTTTTTTTTTTTTACTCTTATTTTACTTTTTTGCTTTTTTTAACCCTATATGCATGTATTATGTTTTCACAGGAAGCTGAACCTGAGGAGCTTCCAGGAGGAGACATGCAAGGTGGAGAAATGAAAGGAGGGGGCACACAGAGTGTAAGTTTAGCATATACAAAAACTCATATACATACATACATAATGCTACACCCAACACAAACATTCATGACAGCACACACAATAACTACACATCCATCCAACCCCAAATTTTTTTTAATTTTTTTACAGTCTTCAGTCGCCCTAGAGCGACTCCCAAGACATCCCAGCGTCGTCGAGGTGATGCCTCTGGTGGTCGGCGAACGGTAAGTAACCCTTTATTTGGGTGATTGATTAATGAACCTCATGTGTTTGAATGTAATCATTTTTTTTGTTTGTTTATTTTTTCCTTCACAGGTTTCACAGCGTGCTCCCCACAGACATGTGGAAGAGGTTATCATCATAGATGTGGACACCCTCATTGAGGTTGTCCAACCACGGGAGCCGCTGTGGAACATGGCAAACCGCTTACATGCCGACCAACCAACCACCCGACGGCTATGGGATGAGGTGTGTTCGGAGGTTGTTGAGAACTGGGAGGAGCTCGATGCGAGGGCCAGGGATTTTGTGCGTAAGTATTCCAATTTCAGTAACTTATATTGCAGCATGTGAAGTGTTGAATACTAACAGTGTTGAATACTTTTGCTCCCAGGAGCAAAAATCAAGGATGTGGCCAACAGGATACCAACTATCCTCAAGTCCAAGGACGACTACCCTTTCCTACTGATACATGTAGGCACAAACGACACGGCAAGAAATGACCTACCAACTATCTGCGAAGACTTTGAAATTCTGGGGAAGAAAATAAAGGAACGGAACGTACAGGTTGTTTTCTCATCAATCCTCCCAGTCGATGGTCATGGCATCAGAAGATGGAATAGGATACTAGAGGTGAACAACTGGCTACAACGGTGGTGCAGGCAGCAAGGATTTGGATTCTTGGACCATGGGTTGAATTACCTCTATGATGGACTTCTCGCAAGAGATGGGATACACCTCACAAAACCTGGGAAACACACATTCCCCAGAAGACTTGCCACACTCTTCAGGAGGGCTTTAAACTAGAAGAAGAGGGGATGGGAGGAAAAACAGCAGACAAGAACATGCAGCAGAAGGACAAACTAATCAAGGATACTAGATGTGGTACAGAGGACCCAAGACAGGGTACTCAAAAGGAAGCTAAGAAAAAGGAAGCAAAACTTCTTTCCTGTTTGCTGACCAACGCAAGAAGCCTGACCAATAAGATTGAAGATCTGGAGTTGGTAATGTATGAGGAAAAATACGACATAGTAGGAATAACTGAGACATGGTTAGAAGACAGCTATGACTGGGCGCCTAACTTGCAAGGATATGTCTGTCTATATATAAAGTCCACTTTAAAGTCCACTTTAAAGCCCACACTAAGAGAAGATATACAAGAGGGATATGAAGAGGTGGAGTCTCTATGGGTGGAGATACAAGGAGGGAAAAGTAATAAAATCCTCATAGGGGTTTGTTATAAGCCACCAAATATAACAGAAGCCACTGAAAATGTACTATTGAAACAAATAGACAAAGCAGCAAATCACAATGAGGTGATTATTATGGGGGATTTCAACTACCCCGACATAGACTGGGAAACTGAAACCTGCGTATCTCAGAAAGGAAACCAATTTCTGTCAGTTACCAAGGATAATTATCTGTCACAACTTGTGCAGGGCCCAACTAGAGGGACAGCCCTTTTGGACTTAATTTTAACCAACAGGCCAGATAGAATAACAGAAGTACGAGTCGATGGGCACCTAGGGAACAGTGACCACAATATAATACAATTCCACTTGTCCTTCAGTAAGGTGCCCTGGAAGGGGGTTACAAAAACGCTGAATTTCAGGAAAGCAAAGTTTGATCAGCTTAGAGAGGACCTTCGCAGAATTGATTGGAACAATGTCCTCAAAAATAGGAGCACAGAAAATAAATGGGAAATATTTAAATCAGTTTTACACACCCACTGCGAGCTAGCCATACCATACAGAAATAAAAGGGTTAGGAACAGGAGAACACCAATGTGGCTAAATAAGGATGTAAAAAGGGCAATAAATAACAAGAACAAGGGATTTAAGAAGCTAAAACAAGAAGGCAATGAAGAAGCATTAAAAAGTTATAAAGAAAAAATAAAATGTGTAAAAAGCAAATACATTTAGCAAAAGTGGAAACTGAGAGACTCATTGCTAAGGAAAGTTAAACAAACTCCAAACTATTCTTTAATTGTGTAAACAGTAAAATGATTAAAATTGATGGTGTCGGCCCTTTAAAGAACAATGAGGGTGAAATCATAGAGAGCGATGTGGGAAAAGCAAATGTTTTAAATACTTTTTTCTCAACAGTGTTCACACAGGAAAAGGATTTGCCAGGGGAAATACAGAGTGATAATGTAAACTCCCCATTAAGTATTACCTGCCTAACCTAGGAAGACGTGCAGAACCGCCTTAGTAAGATTAAAATTGACAAATCACCAGGCCCTGATGGCATTCACCCTTGAGTATTAAGGGAGTTAAGTAATGTGATAGACAGACCTCTATTCCTTATATTTAAAGTCTCTATAGAAACAGGGTCTGTTCCTTTTGATTGGCGGCAAGCAAATGTGGTACCAATATTCAAAAATAAACTATAGGCCGGTAAGCTTAACATCTGTTGTGGGTAAAATTTTTGAAGAGTTTCTAAGGGATACCATTATGGAATATCTCAATGTTAATAAATGTTTAACTCTATATCAATATGGATTTATGAAGGATCGCTCCTGTCAAACTAACCTGATCAGCTTCTATGAGGATGTAAGCTCTCAAATGGACCGAGGAGAATCATTGGATGTTATTTATCTCGACTTCTCTAAAGCATTTGACACTGTCCCACATAAAAGATTGGTAAGTAAGATGAGAAAGCTTGGGCTAGGGGAAAATGTGTGTAGATGGGTAGGTAGCTGGCTTAGTGATAGAAAACAAAGAGTGGTTATTAATGGCGCATACTCAGATTGGGCCAGGGTTACTAGTGGGGTACCACAGGGTTCTGTATTGGGCCCCCTACTATTTAATATATTTATTAATGATCTAGTGGATGGCTTACACAGTCAAATATCAGTATTTGCAGATGATACAAAACTATGTAAGGTAGTTAACACAAAGGAGGACAGTTTGCAACTACAGACAGATTTGAGTAAATTGGAGAATTGGGCTGAAAAATGGCAAATGAGGTTTAACACAGATAAGTGTAAGGTTATGCACATGGAAAGGAGAAACAGATGCTACAATTACTTACTAAATGGGAAACTGCTGGGGAAATCAGGCATGGAAAAAGACTTAGGCATCTTAGTCAATAAGAAGCTAAATTGGAGTGCCCAGTGTCAGGCAGCTGCCACCAAAGCAAATAGGGTCATGGGATGCATTAGAAGAGGTCTGGGGACACGAGATGAAAACATAATTCTCCCTCTGTACAAATCACTCGTCAGACCACACTTGGAGTATTGTGTGGAATTTTGGACGCCGGTGCTCAAGAAAGACATTACTGAACTTGAAAGGGTTCAAAGGCGGGTTACTAAAATGATAAATGGAGTTGGTTCACTACAATACCCAGAAAGGTTATCAAAATTAGGTCTATTTATTCTAGAAAAGAGAAGACTTAGGGGAGACCTAATATATATGTACAAGTATATCAGAGGGCATTACAGAGATCTCTCCAATGAACTGTTTGTACCAAGGACTGTGACAAGAACAAGGGGGCATTCTCTTCGTTTGGAGGAAAGACAATTTCTGCACCAGCATAGAAGAGGGTTCTTCACGGTAAGAGCAGTGAGACTCTGGAATTCTCTTCCTGAGGAAGTGGTGATGGCCAATTCACTGAATGAATTTAAGAAAGGAATGGATGCTTTTCTTGTGAGTAACAGTATAGAAGGTTACGAATAACATAATATTATAGGTAGATGGTTGACCCAGCTTAGGGAAAGGTACTTTTTTCCCTATGGAGAAGATTGGCTGCTACTCTGTGGGTTTTTTGTCTTCCCCAGGATCAACAATGCAGAACAGCTGCACTAAAAATAGGCTGAACTAGATGGACATAAGGTCTTCCTTCAGCCTTCAAAACTATGTAACTATGTAACTTTTTTTTTCCTTCACAGGTGACAGGGTTATCATACGGTGGCGGTCGCTCAGGAATCGCTTCAAAAGGGACTTCAACAAGGAGATGCAGGCCCCGTGTGGATCGAGAGGACGCAGGAGCACCCAGTATAAACATTACCGAGCCCTGTCGTTCCTCCGGTCGACGATGGTGAGCAGAAGGTAAATATTCCACACACCATTTCTGTAGTACAAATGTTTACATGTTTAACTTATTTTTTTTCAGCAATGTTAAATGAAATATCAATATATTAATATATATATATTTTTCTCTTTTTTTAGCACTGTCTGCAGCACTCAGGAGCCTGCTTCTGAGTTGCCTCCCTCTGGAAGGATCCCTTCGGAGACCGCCACCGGTGACCACATCGAGGTAGACCACATCGAGGTATCCGACCCCTCTCTACCTTCCCTCTTGTCTCGTCCCTCTATCCCCTCCACCAGCACTGCAGCAGCAGGGCAGACTTCATCACATGAAGCTGCTGGTGACAATTTACAGTACACTTTGCCCCACCCCTCTGACACTGCCGCAACATCTCGATCCAACTTTTGGTTCTGGACGGCAGAATCTGAGGTCTGGAAAGGATGACCTTGTCTGACTGTTTGAGTCTGAACGCATCCATCCAGAATGCTTTCCACGTTTATGGTCAGCAGTTAGCTTCTGGGTTGAACATGATAAATCAAAGTATCATGGAACTCAGAAGCTACATGGAACGGATGAATGCAGAGTCAAACCAGACGCCGAGACACATTTTTTTCCATTCAGTAGTCCGGCAAATGGAAGGTTTAAATACTCACCAGCAGATGCCTGTGATGCAAGCCTATCACAATGCTCTAGTTGCTGCAGTGTCCGAAGCATCCCATGCACCTTTTCCATCACCTCATTCCACCGTCCATCCTCCCTCTGTCCATCCTCCCTCTGTCCATGATTCCCCCGTCCATCCTTCCACCACCATCCATCCTCCTACCACCATCCATCCTCCTACTCCTTCTCCTTTCTCTAGTTCCCCGTTCCATTCTTCCCAGTACCTTCCTTCCCCATTACATTATACCCCAATGCCCTCACCATACCCACCCCCACACACACCTTCAATGTTCCCACAAACCTCCTCTGTCCATCAACTCCCGTCTCAACCTCATGTTTTAAACCCCCCTTCCACTTCTGATCCTTACCAACTCCGTTCCCAGTCCTCCACCCCCCCCCCTCGATGTGGTCAACCCTGTTAACCCCTCCGATTATGTCTCCACCCAACAATACCGGCATCTTTAACTTTGTTAAAAAATTAAATATTTTTATAAAAAATTAAAATAACAGTATTTTAAAGAATGCAAAAATAAACACGTTTTTGTTTCAAAACAATTTTATTGTGTAGTCTCCTTTTTTTCTTTATTTCTTGGTAAAAGGTTGAAAGTACACCGGTGGTGTACAGATACAAATACACAACACGTGGTAACATTTCAAAGTGCAACGATGGTGTAAAGGTACAAAAAACACAACACTTGGTAAAGTACACTGGTGGTGTAAAGGTAAAAAAACACAACACTTATTACCCACAATTGGTGTAAAGGTATCAAAACTAAAAAAGGAAAAATGACTACAGTTTTTCAAAGGAACCTTGGAAAAAAAAAATATATATACCTTGTCATCTTGCCAGTCGACTCTTCCTTCTGGTGACAGAAAATATTCCGCAAATGTGTCCCTCATTCTTGACACTGACACAGTACTCCGAACACTTGTGTGCTGATAATCCCACAAGTTGGTTTCACAAACATTTTCTTCCATGGAAACAGGTTCCTTTGAAAGTACAAAGTTGTGCAGGATGGCACATGCCTTCACCACCTCATCCACAGTCTCAGTTTTCATTTTTATGGCCGTTAACAGCACTCTCCATTTTGCAGTTAAAATCCCAAAAGCACACTCCACCACTCTTCGCGCTCTTGTCAATCGATAGTTAAATTTTTTTTGCTGTGTGTCAATCCATGACTACCATATGGCTTGAGAAGATGTTTGGAGAGTTGAAAAGCGTCATCACCAACACACACAAATGGCATTGGTGGGCATGTTGTTCCAGGGAGTGGTCTTGGAGGTGGAAAATCAAAATTGTCTCCATACAAACGACGGCCCATTGCGGACATCTTGAACACCTGAGAATCATTTGGTCGACCATACGCACCAATGTCCACGGCAATAAATTTGCATTTGGAGTCTGCAATGGCCATCAGTACAATAGAAAAGAATTTCTTGTAGTTGAAAAATTCTGATCCAGATCCAATGGGTTTCACAATCCGTATATGCTTACCATCAACTGCACCAACACAATTTGGAAACTGGCAGATTTCTTGAAAGCTGTCCGCAATCTCCAGCCACCTCTCCTGTGTTGGTTGTGGGATGTACTCCTCATGTAGACAATCCCACAGTGCCCGGCAGGTCTGTTGGACAATTCCAGATATTGTTGAAATCCCGAGCCGGAACTGGTAATGGAGGGAGGTGAAGGATTCTCCAGTTGCCAGGAATCTGGTAAAAAAAGGGAAAAAAGTAAAATTAATACAAACTACAAGCCATAACATAACAATAAAAGTCTGCAGAATCTGAAAACCTTTAAAAAATAGATAACTTACCGAAGGGTCACCATTAGAGTTGAGCGACTTTTGGTTTTTTAGGGTCGAGTTTCGTTTCGTGAAACCCGACTTTTCCAAAAGTCGGGTCGAGCAAGATCGGCCGATTATAGGGAAAAGTCGGGGTCATCCCGAAACACGAAACCCAATGTAAGTCAATGGGGAATAAAAGTCGGCAGTGAGAGGAGGACAGGAAACACACCTACAGTGCTCATTTGAATGCCAAAAGCATCAATTCTTCTTACTTAAGCTTGTCAACCTTAATTAACTTCATAATACAAGTTACGCACTGAAAAATGGGGGTTATTTGGCTAAAGTTGTGGGGGGGTAGGGCTGGCTCCAGGTTTTCATGTGCCCTGGGCGAAAGAGCGCCCCTTTAACACATACCACAACTCATCATGCTCCGATACGGCAGCGAAATAGCGGTATAGTACAATGAAAAATACTTCACTTTTTACATCTCATGACTAGAGTTGAGCGACTTTTGGTTTTTTAGGGTCGCGTTTCGTTTCGTGAAAGCCGACTTTTCCAAAAGTCGGGTCGAGCAAGATCGTCCGATTATAGGGAAAAGTCGGGGTCGTCCCGAAACACGAAACCCAATGTAAGTCAATGGGGAATAAAAGTCGGCAGTGAGAGGAGGACAGGAAACACACCTACAGTGCCCATTTGAATGCCAAAAGCATCAATTCTTCTTACTTAAGCTTGTCAACCTTAATTAACTTCATAATACAAGTTACGCACTGAAAAATGGGGGTTATTTGGCTACAGACTGTTGGGGGGGAGGGCTGGCTCCAGGTTTTCATGTGCCCTGGGCGAAAGAGCGCCCCTTTAACACATACCACAACTCATCATGCTCCGATACGGCAGAGAAATAGCGGTATAGTACAATGAAAAATACCTCACTTTTTACATCTCATGACGAGGCCCATCTATTTCTCCATACAGAATCATTGGTCCCATATAATGTTTGAAACAGTATATGATGAGCTCCACATAATGCTACAGTATATGTTGGTCCCCATGGATGAAGCTCCACTGTCTTATGGGCCCAAATAATGCTCCAAATATAATGGGCCCCATTTCTAATGCTCTAGTGTATAATGGGCCCTGTAAATGCTGCTCCAGTGTCTGATGTCCACCTTTGGAATGTTCCAGTGTATGGTGGGCCCCATCTATCATTCTCCAGAGTATAGTGCTCCCCAAAAATTGCTGTCCCAACATTGAAAACAATCAAATAAGTCTCCTCGCTAGGGAATCCCTGTACTTGTCTGGACTCCTCGTCGTCCCCATCTTCCATCTCACTGCACAGTATTTCAACTTTGCAAGTGCTGTGATCCTGGGCAAGCAGGGGGGGCCCACTCGTTGGCGACGGCACTGGCACAGGGCCCCTGATAGTACGGTGGTGTGTCTGATGGCGGGTGGGCCGAACCTGCACTTTCATCTGCAGCTTCCTCTTTGTCACCGTGTAAGATGGAACTGTATATGGGAAGGGTAACCTGAGTTTCATCAGGGTCAGATTCAGGTCGTGTAGCGTGCGAGGGGAATGTAGTGGTCTGGGTCAATGTACCAGCAGATTCATCGAGCAGTGGCTGGGCATCAGTGCACTTGTGTCACCCCCAGGAGTACGGTCGCCACAGTGGCATTACCTTCTTCCTAGGGAGTGTGATGTCATGCTTGGGAGCAACGAAGGATCTCTCTAGCAGGTTAACTGATTGGGCGGCGTTATTCCCACGAGTCATGACCCTCCAAACAGCGTTCATGAAGGCAAAGTGTTTGTTTTACGTGGGCAGTATGGTTGCAAAGCTGAACCTTAAAGGAATGTCCAGAAGGGCACCACCAGGAGTGGAGCCTACGGTTAAATTCGACTCCACCTGGGAAACCTCAACCATGCCAGCTACAGAACAGATGCACACATTGCAAGCTTAATTCCGTTAACGAACGAGACTCCGTCATGCCCCGCGGTCCGAGTCCGGCTTACTAGAGGGACACGTGAGGCTCTGGCACATGAGATTGGCCAATAACTGGTGTGTCATGCCCTTACATGTCCGTGGCTGCATGTGCGCTACACTGAAAAGGCCAGCGTTTGTCGCTTACAGGTGCAGATAACCCGCTGAACAACGTTAGTGATGGGGATCACTGATTACAATTATTACCCGCGAACAATGATTTCCCAGTAAGTGCAGGTCAACCGCAGTTCCGGAATTAGGCCTAACCGTCATTCCTGAAAAAATGAAAAATTAACGTGTGCAAACCACAGGTGCTGTAGCTTGCTTAACAGCTCGCCAGCCGTTCTCACGCCCAGTATGGATTACACGTGATTGCACAAAGGTTAGAAAGGGTACCGTATCCCCGGATAACATGTATGGATAGCGTACACATTCAAAATATATGTCTCAGGAGGCAGGCTCAGATGGTGTTAGGCCCAGTATGGATTGCACGTGATTGCACAAAGGTTAGAAAGGGTACCGTATCCCCAGATAACATGTATGGATAGCGTACACATTCAAAATATATGTCTCAGGAGGCAGGCTCAGACGGTGTTAGGCCCAGTATGGATTGCACGTGATTGCACAAAGGTTAGAAAGGGTACCGTATCCCCAGATAACATGTATGGATAGCGTACACATTCAAAATATATGTCTCAGGAGGCAGGCTCAGACGGTGTTAGGCCCAGTATAGATTGCACGTGATTGCACAAAGGTTAGAAAGGGTACCGTATCCCCAGATAACATGTATGGATAGCATACACATTCAAAATATATGTCTCAGGAGGCAGGCTCAGACGGTGTTAGGCCCAGTATGGATTGCACGTGATTGCACAAAGGCTAGAAAGGGTACCGTATCCCCAGATAACATGTATGGATAGCGTACACATTCAAAATATATGTCTCAGGAGGCAGGCTCAGACGGTGTTAGGCCCAGTATGGATTGCACGTGATTGCACAAAGGTTAGAGAGGGTACCGTATCCCCAGATAACATGTATGGATAGCGTACACATTCAAAATATATGTCTCAGGAGGCAGGCTCAGACGGTGTTAGGCCCAGTATGGATTGCACGTGATTGCACAAAGGTTAGAAAGGGTACCGTATCCCCAGATAACATGTATGGATAGCGTACACATTCAAAATATATGTCTCAGGAGGCAGGCTCAGACGGTGTTAGGCCCAGTATGGATTGCACGTGATTGCACAAAGGTTAGAAAGGGTACCGTATCCCCAGATAACATGTATGAATAGCGTACACATTCAAAATATATGTCTCAGGAGGCAGGCTCAGACGGTGTTAGGCCCAGTATGGATTGCACGTGATTGCACAAAGGTTAGAAAGGGTACCGTATCCCCAGATAACATGTATGGATAGCGTACACATTCAAAATATATGTCTCAGGAGGCAGGCTCAGACGGTGTTAGGCCCAGTATGGATTGCACGTGATTGCACAAAGGTTAGAAAGGGTACCGTATCCCCAGATAACATGTATGGATAGCGTACACATTCAAAATATATGTCTCAGGAGGCAGGCTCAGACGGTGTTAGGCCCAGTATAGATTGCACGTGATTGCACAAAGGTTAGAAAGGGTACCGTATCCCCAGATAACATGTATGGATAGCATACACATTCAAAATATATGTCTCAGGAGGCAGGCTCAGACGGTGTTAGGCCCAGTATGGATTGCACGTGATTGCACAAAGGTTAGAAAGGGTACCGTATCCCCAGATAACATGTATGGATAGCGTACACATTCAAAATATATGTCTCAGGAGGCAGGCTCAGACGGTGTTAGGCCCAGTATGGATTGCACGTGATTGCACAAAGGTTAGAAAGGGTACCGTATCCCCAGATAACATGTATGGATAGCGTACACATTCAAAATATATGTCTCAGGAGGCAGGCTCAGACGGTGTTAGGCCCAGTATGGATTGCACGTGATTGCACAAAGGTTAGAAAGGGTACCGTATCCCTGGATAACATGTATGGATAGCGTACACATTCAAAATATATGTCTCAGGAGGCAGGCTCAGACGGTGTTAGGCCCAGTATGGATTGCACGTGATTGCACAAAGGTTAGAAAGGGTACCGTATCCCCAGATAACATGTATGGATAGCGTACACATTCAAAATATATGTCTCAGGAGGCAGGCTCAGACGGTGTTAGGCCCAGTATGGATTGCACGTGATTGCACAAAGGTTAGAAAGGGTACCGTATCCCCAGATAACATGTATGGATAGCGTACACATTCAAAATATATGTCTCAGGAGGCAGGCTCAGACGGTGTTAGGCCCAGTATGGATTGCACATGATTGCACAAAGGTTAGAAAGGGTACCGTATCCCCAGATAACATGTATGGATAGCGTACACATTCAAAATATATGTCTCAGGAGGCAGGCTCAGACGGTGTTAGGCCCAGTATAGATTGCACGTGATTGCACAAAGGTTAGAAAGGGTACCGTATCCCCAGATAACATGTATGGATAGCATACACATTCAAAATATATGTCTCAGGAGGCAGGCTCAGACGGTGTTAGGCCCAGTATGGATTGCACGTGATTGCACAAAGGTTAGAAAGGGTACCGTATCCCCAGATAACATGTATGGATAGCGTACACATTCAAAATATATGTCTCAGGAGGCAGGCTCAGACGGTGTTAGGCCCAGTATGGATTGCACGTGATTGCACAAAGGTTAGAAAGGGTACCGTATCCCCAGATAACATGTATGGATAGCGTACACATTCAAAATATATGTCTCAGGAGGCAGGCTCAGACGGTGTTAGGCCCAGTATGGATTGCACGTGATTGCACAAAGGTTAGAAAGGGTACCGTATCCCTGGATAACATGTATGGATAGCGTACACATTCAAAATATATGTCTCAGGAGGCAGGCTCAGACGGTGTTAGGCCCAGTATGGATTGCACGTGATTGCACAAAGGTTAGAAAGGGTACCGTATCCCCAGATAACATGTATGGATAGCGTACACATTCAAAATATATGTCTCAGGAGGCAGGCTCAGACGGTGTTAGGCCCAGTATGGATTGCACGTGATTGCACAAAGGTTAGAAAGGGTACCGTATCCCCAGATAACATGTATGGATAGCGTACACATTCAAAATATATGTCTCAGGAGGCAGGCTCAGACGGTGTTAGGCCCAGTATGGATTGCACATGATTGCACAAAGGTTAGAAAGGGTACCGTATCCCCAGATAACATGTATGGATAGCGTACACATTCAAAATATATGTCTCAGGAGGCAGGCTCAGACGGTGTTAGGCCCAGTATGGATTGCACGTGATTGCACAAAGGTTAGAAAGGGTACCGTTTCCCCGGATAACATGTATGGATAGCGTACACATTCAAAATATATGTCTATACATCAGGAGGCAGGCTCAGACGGTGTCAGGCACAGTATGGATTTGACGTCCCAGATTACACAGCGGAGGAGCAGGGAGAGGTAAAGATTGCAAATGCTGGGGCCCTGCCCAAGCAAGGGGGGCCCACTCGTGGGTATCGGTACTGGCACTGGGCCCCTCATAGTACAGCGGTGTGTCTGACAGCGGGTGTGCACCACCACCGTCAGAGACACTTGATTGCACTATGAGGGACCCTGTGCCAGTGCCCGCGCCCAAGAGTCGGCCTACCCACCTGTCCAGGGCAACGGCACTCGCACGGTGTCGTGCGCTAGGTGGTGACCCCGGCCATGGGGGGGGGCAGCACAGTTAGGGAGTTTTAGAAAGTGGCATATGTTGATCATTCAGCTGATGCAAAAGGCGAAATAGGTGAAGTACCAGGAAGAGGTGGACCAAAGCAAGCCATTTTTCTGTCACCCTATGTGTCATCAGGGGAAGGTGGGACAAAATCCTTGGAAACCCATGCGTGGTTCATTTTAATGAAGGTTAGATCATCCACATTTTGGGTTGACAGACGGGTCCTTTTTTCTGTCAGGATTGATCCAGCTGCACTGAAGACTCTTTCCGATAGCACACTTGCAGCTGGGCAAGCGAGCTCCTGTAAGGCATATTGGGCCAATTCAGGCCAGGTGTCCAGTTTAGCGGCCCAATAGTCAAAGGGGAATGACCTGTGTGGGAGAACATCGATATGGGAGGAAAAGTAGTTTGTAACCATAGTTGACAACTGCTGTCTCCTGTCACTTTCCATCGATGCAGTATTACCAGTTGTGTGAGCGGTATTTGAAAAATCAGTCCACAACATTGTCATGAAACCCCTGTCTCCAACGCCACTTCTGCTGTGTGCACCACGAACACCTCTGCCAAGCTGCCCCCGGCCCGTACGGCTCGTGTGAGAACCATCACCGCTGCTGTGTGCTGGGAATGCCTCAAGCAACCGATTTACCAGAGTTGCTTGTTTATTAGCCAATATTAGGTCAAGGTTCTCCTGTGGCATGATGTTTTGTAATTTGCCTTTATAGCGTGGATCCAGGATGCTGGCCAACCAGTAGTCGTCATCGTTCATCATTTTGGCAATGCGGGGGTCCCTTTTTAGGATCCGCAAGGCATAATCTGACATGTGGGCCAATGTTCCCGGTGTCAATGATGCACTGCGAGTGCTGGGTGGAGGAGCACTTTCTGGCAAATCCACATCCCTCCAGTCACGTACAAACCCTGTACCAGACCTTGCCACGCCAACATTTTCACTTGCCCCACGAGATGCATCCTCCTCCCCTAAGTAATCATCCCCATCATCATCCTCCTCCTCCTCTTCTTCCTCCACCTCGTCCAGGAGAGGTCCCTGAGCAGACAATGGCTGAATGTCATCAAGGATTCCCTCCTCCTCTTCCTCCTCATCAACATTGGCTGCAGACGCCTGCTCCTTAAGGTGCGTCAAAGTTTGCATGAGCAGATGCATAAGTGGGATGCTCATGCTTAGGATGGCGTCGTCTGCGCTTACCAGCCGTGTGCATTCCTCAAAACACTGAAGGACTTTACAAAGGTCTTTCAGCTTCGACCACTGCACACCTGTCAACTCCATGTCTGCTCTCAAAGTGCCTGGCCGTGTATCCTCCCACAAATGCATTATGGCCTGCCTCTGCTCGCACAGCCGCTCCACCATGTGCAGGGTGGAGTTCCACCTTGTTGCAATGTCGATAATGAGGCGGTGGTTGGGAAGGTGGAGCAATCGCTGCAGCTTCTGCATACGAACGGAGTGTACAGGCGACCGGCGGATGTGCGCGCACAGTCTTTGCACCTTCTGGAGCAGGGCTGTTAACTCCGGATAATTTTTGAGGAAGCACTGCACCACCAGGTTCAAGGTGTGAGCCAAGCAAGGTATGTGGCTGAGTTTTGAAAGGGCTATGGCTGCCACAAAATTACGGCCGTTATCACTAACTACCTTGCCTGCCTCAAGATGTACACTGCCCAGCCATGACTCAGTTTGTCGCTTCAAGTACTCGGCCAGCACCTCGGCGGTGTGTCTGTCACCCAAACACATCATCTGCAACACAGCCTGCTGACGCTTTCCACTAGCTGCTTGATAGGGGGACACATCGTGTGCAACAGTGGCAGCTGCAGATGGAGTGCTCGTACGACTGCGCTCTGTGGACGAGCTTTCGCTTCTGGAGGAGGAGGAGGAGGAGGGTCGAATGCCTACAGCCAACTGTTTCCTATACCGTGGGCTAGGCAGCACTGTCCCACCACCGCTGTCCCCTGTGGACCCTGCATCCACCACATTAACCCAGTGCGCAGTGATGGACACGTAACGGCCCTGGCCATGCCGACTGGACCATGCATCAGTTGTGAGGTGCACCTTTCCGCTCACTGACTGCTTGAGTGCATGGACAATGCGGTCTTTCACATGATGGTGGAGGGCTGGGATGGCTTTGCGAGAGAAGAAGTGGTGACTGGGTAGGTCATAGCATGGTACTGCATAGGCCATGAGTTCGCGGAAAGCTGTGCTTTCCACCAACCGAAAGGGCATCATCTCAAACGAGATTAGTTTGGCAATGTGGGCGTTCAAACCCAGTGTACGTGGATGAGAGACTGAGTACTTTCTTGACCTACTCATAGCGTCTGGGAGGGTGAGCTGGACTTGAGAGCTGCATATGGTGGAAGTAGCGGTGGACAGGGCGGACTGAGAGAGGGTTGATGATGGTGATGGAGTTGGTGTTCTTTCTGATGGCCTAGAATCAGTCTTTCGTTGATATAACAGTGGGATTCCCTGACTGCTGTGGTCTTGCAACGACACCTCAACATTTGCTGCTGTGCTAACCGGTGGGCTTACAGTGGGGGAAACAATGTAGCGTTGCTGACTACCTTCGTTGTGATCAGTTGCACATGTGGAACTTGAGGTTTGGTGTTGTGTCCACGCTTGTAAGTGCATGCTGGTTAAATGTCTAAGCATGCAACTGGTATTCAAATTTTTCAGATTTTTCCCTCGGCTAAAGGTCTTTGCGCACTTCTTACAGATAACCTTGGCCTGATCATGAGGATTTTGGTCAAAAAAGTGCCACACTGCACTCTTCCTACTTTGGCAGACATTTTGCGGCCTAGCACGCTGTGATCTTTTGACCCTCTGGACAAGCTGTCCAGCAACTCTTTTGATGTTTGGAACCTGTCTTTGGAGTGCTCCGGGCCTGCCAGATAACAGCTGTTGCGATGTCGATGTCTGCTGTGGATGCTCCTCATCTGAGCTATTGGAAGCAGCACCCTCTTCCCCCAATGGATGCCAATCTGGGTCAACAACTGGGTCATCCATCACCTCCTCTTCTATGTCATGTGCACCTTCCTCTGTGTCACCGTGTATGGTGGTATAGTGTGCGGGAAGGGGCACCTGAGTCTCATCAGGGTCAGAATCTGGCTCTGTACACTGCGAGGACAATGTAGTGCTCTGAGTGAATGTACCAGCAGAATCATCCATCAGCGGCTGTGCATCAGTGCACTCCATGTCAGATTCATCTTGGCCTGGGTAATTCACCATTTCACTTGATAATCCAGGCATGGTATGTGAAAACAGCTCCATGGAGTAATCAGTAGTATGGCCTGCGTCATCCTTCAATCTTGGTTGGGGTGAAGGACACAAGGAAAGGTGTGGTTCATGAACATGAGCCTCCAATGACGACTCAGTGCTTTTACTTTTTACAACTGAAGAAGAGGAGGCGATAGAGCTGGAGGCTGAGTCAGCAATGTAAGACAAAACTTTTTCCTGATGCTCTGGCTTTAAAAGCGGTTTGCCAACTCCTAGAAAACTAAGCGTTCGAGGCCTTATGTAGCCAGACGATGACGCAGGGTCAGCACCTCCTGCATTCGGTCCTATTTTGCTCTTGCCACTACCATCAGATCCACCACCAACACCATCATTACCAGCTGCCAACCCCCGCCCAATTCCACGGCCTCTTCCACCAGCCTTCCTCATTTTTGGTAGAAATGTAGACAAAATCCAACAAACTATATAGTAATGTAAAACAAGGTACAAGGTGTCTATAGGACAGGGGAGATTTTGAATTTCTGCAGACACTTGTGGACACTGGACACTTTTGGATTGTGTGAGGCCCACTGATATCTGAGCGCTATGTGACAGGCTCGATGGCACAGCTGTGACCAAAGTGACTAGAGGATAAAGGAGATTTTGAATCTCTGCACACACTTTTGGACACTGGACACTTTTGGATTGTGTGAGGCCCACTGATATCTGAGCGCTATGTGACAGGCTCGATGGCACAGCTGTGACCAAAGTGACTAGAGGATAAGGGAGATTTTGAATCTCTGCACACACTTTTGGACACTGGATGGACACTTTTGGATTGTGTGAGGCCCACTGATATCTGAGCGCTATGTGACAGGCTCGATGACACAGCTGTGACCAAAGTGACTAGAGGATAAGGGAGATTTTGAATCTCTGCACACACTTTTGGACACTGGATGGACACTTTTGGATTGTGTGAGGCCCACTGATATCTGAGCGCTATGTGACAGGCTCGATGGCACAGCTGTGACAAAAGTGACTAGAGGATAAGGGAGATTGGATTGCTTTTAAAAAAGCAGTTTGCGGAGCAGTGGGTAAACAGCAATGCAGGAATGTCAGGAAGCCTTAGAAGGCAGCCCAACAACCAACACCACTGATACACCACTATATAGCCTCCCCTTGCACTGCACACACAGTGACTGGTGTGTTGTGCAGGCCAAATTGCTAGCAGCAGAAGCAGTTTTTTTTTCTTCTCAGCAGGACAAAAAAAAAATTGGGATTGCTTTTAAAAAAGCAGTTTGCGGAGCAGTGGGTAAACAGCAATGCAGGAATGTCAGGAAGCCTTAGAAGGCAGCCCAACAACCAACACCACTGATACACCACTATATAGCCTCCCCTTGCACTGCACACACAGTGACTGGTGTGTTGTGCAGGCCAAATTGCTAGCAGCAGAAGCAGTTTTTTTGTCTTCTTCCCTGCCTAACGCTCTCCCTACAGAATCAGCAGCAACCTCTCCCTATACTAAGATCGGCAGAAGTAAGATGGCGGTCGACGTGCACGCCCTTTTATACCCCCTGTGACGCCCACCAAAGCAAGCCAATCACTTGCATGCCCTTCTGAAAGATGGTGGTGACCCGTGCCTATGTCATCAGGTTGCCCACAGTGTCCGTGGATCCTGATTGGCTGAAAAAGAGCGCAAAACAAATTTTTGAAACGCGACTTTGGCGCGTAAGTCGCCGACCTCGTGGCCGACCTCATCCTAGGGTCGGGTTTCGTTTCATGAAACCCGACTTTGCCAAAAGTCGGCGACTTTTGAATTTTTTCGACCCGTTTCGCTCAACTCTACTCATGACGAGGCCCATCTATTTCTCCATACAGAATCATTGGTCCCATATAATGTTTGAAACAGTTTATGATGAGCTCCACATAATGCTACAGTATATGTTGGTCCCCATGGATGAAGCTCCACTGTCTTATGGGCCCAAATAATGCTCCAAACATAATGGGCCCCATTTCTAATGCTCTAGTGTATAATGGGCCCTGTAAATGCTGCTCCAGTGTCTGATGTCCACCTTTGGAATGTTCCAGTGTATGGTGGGCCCCATCTATCATTCTCCAGAGTATAGTGCTCCCCAAAAATTGCTGTCCCAACATTGAAAACAATCAAATAAGTCTCCTCGCTAGGGAATCCCTGTACTAGTCTGGACTCCTCGTCATCCCCATCTTCCATCTCACTGCACAGTATTTAAACCTTGCAAGTGCTGTGATCCTGAGCAAGCAGGGGGGGCCCACTCGTTGGCGACGGTACTGGCACAGGGCCCCTGATAGTACGGTGGTGTGTCTGATGGCGGGTGGGCCGAACCTGCACTTTCATCTGCAGCTTCCTCTTTGTCACCGTGTAAGATGGAACTGTATATGGGAAGGGTAACCTGAGTTTCATCAGGGTCAGATTCAGGCCGTGTAGCGTGCGAGGGGAATGTAGTGGTCTGGGTCAATGTACCAGCAGATTCATCGAGCAGTGGCTGGGCATCAGTGCACTTGTGTCGCCCCCAGGAGTACGGTCGCCATCCTCCTAGGGAGTGTGATGTCATGCTTGGGAGCAACGAAGGATCTCTCTAGCAGGTTAACTGATTGGGCGGCGTTATTCCCACGAGTCATGACCCTCCAAACAGCGTTCATGAAGGCAAAGTGTTTGTTTTACGTGGGCAGTATGGTTGCAAATCTGAACCTTAAAGGAATGTCCAGAAGGGCACCACCAGGAGTGGAGCCTACGGTTAAATTCGACTCCACCTGGGAAACCTCAACCATGCCAGCTACAGAACAGATGCACACATTGCAAGCTTAATTCCGTTAACGAACGAGACTCCGTTATGCCCCGCGGTCCGAGTCCGGCTTACTAGAGGGACACGTGAGGCTCTGGCACATGAGATTGGCCAATAACTGGTGTGTCATGCCCTTACATGTCCGTGGCTGCATGTGAGCTACACTGAAAAGGCCAGCGTTTGTCGCTTACAGGTGCAGATAACCCGCTGAACAACGTTAGTGATGGGGATCACTGATTACAATTATTACCCGCGAACGATGATTTCCCAGTAAGTGCAGGTCAACCGCAGTTCCGGAATTAGGCCTAACCGTCATTCCTGAAAAAATGAAAAACTTACGTGTGCAAACCACAGGTGCTGTAGCTTGCTTAACAGCTCGCCAGCCGTTCTCACGCCCAGTATGGATTACACGTGATTGCACAAAGGTGTGAAAGGGTACCGTATCCCCGGATAACATGTATGGATAGCGTACACATTCAAAATATATGTCTATACATCAGGAGGCAGGCTCAGACAGTGTTAGGCCCAGTATGGATTGCACGTGATTGCACAAAGGTGAGAAAGGGTACCGTATCCCAGGATAACATGTATGGATAGCGTACACATTCAAAATATATGTCTATACATCAGGAGGCAGGCTCAGACGGTATTAGGCCCAGTATGGCTTGCACGTGATTGCACAAAGGTGAGAAAGGGTACCGTATCCCCGGATAACATGTATGGATAGCGTACACATTCAAAATATATGTCTATACATCAGGAGGCAGGCTCAGAGAGTGTTAGGCCCAGTATGGATTGCACGTGATTGCACAAAGGTGAGAAAGGGTACCGTATCCCAGGATAACATGTATGGATAGCGTACACATTCAAAATATATGTCTATACATCAGGAGGCAGGCTCAGACGGTATTAGGCCCAGTATGGCTTGCACGTGATTGCACAAAGGTGAGAAAGGGTACCGTATCCCCGGATAACATGTATGGATAGCGTACACATTCAAAATATATGTCTATACATCAGGAGGCAGGCTCAGACGGTGTCAGGCACAGTATGGATTTGACGGCCCAGACTACACAGCGGAGGAGCAGGGAGAGGTAAAGATTGCAAATGCTGGGGCCCTGCCCAAGCAAGGGGGGCCCACTCGTGGGCGTCGGTACTGGCACTGGGCCCCTCATAGTACGGCGGTGTGTCTGACGGCGGGTGTGCACCACCACCGTCAGAGACACTTGATTGCACTATGAGGGACCCTGTGCCAGTGCCCGCGCCCAAGAGTCGGCCTACCCACCTGTCCAGGGCAACGGCACTCGCACGGTGTCGTGCGCTAGGTGGTGACCCCGGCCATGGGGGGGGAGGCAGCACAGTTAGGGAGTTTTAGAAGGTGGCATATGTTGATGTTGGACATTCAGCTGATGCAAAAGGCAAAATAGGTCAAGTCCCAGGAAGAGGTGGACCAAAGCAAGCCATTTTTCTGTCACCCTATGTGTCATCAGGGGAAGGTGGGACAAAATCCTTGGAAACCCATGCATGGTTCATTTTAATGAAGGTTAGATCATCCACATTTTAGGTTGACAGACGGGTCCTTTTTTCTGTCAGGATTGATCCAGCTGCACTGAAGACTCTTTCCGATAGCACACTTGCAGCTGGTCAAGCGAGCTCCTGTAAGGCATATTGTGCCAATTCAGGCCAGGTGTCCAGTTTAGTGGCCCAATAGTCAAAGGGGAATGACCTGTGTGGGAGAACATCGATATGGGAGGAAAAGTAGTTTGTAACCATAGTTGTCAACTGCTGTCTCCTGTCACTTTCCATCGATGCAGTATTACCAGTTGTGTGAGCGGTACTTGAAAAATCAGTCCACAACATTGTCATGAAACCCCTGTCTCCAACGCCACTTCTGCTGTGTGCACCATGAAACCTCTGCCAAGCTGCCCCCGGCCCGTACGGCTCGTGTGAGAACCATCACCGCTGCTGTGTGCTGGGAATGCCTCAAGCAACCGATTTACCAGAGTTGCTTGTTTATTAGCCAATATTAGGTCAAGGTTCTCCTATGGCATGATGTTTTGTAATTTGCCTTTATAGCGTGGATCCAGGATACTGGCCAACCAGTAGTCGTCATCGTTCATCATTTTGGCAATGCGGGGGTCCCTTTTTAGGATCTGCAAGGCATAATCTGACATGTGGGCCAATGTTCCCGGTGTCAATGATGCACTGCGAGTGCTGGTTGGAGGAGCACTTTCTGGCAAATCCACATCCCTCCAGTCACACACAAACCCTGTACCAGACCTTGCCACGCCAACATTTTCACTTGCCCCACGAGATGCATCCTCCTCCCCTAAGTAATCATCCCCATCATCATCCTCCTCCTCCTCTTCTTCCTCCACCTCGTCCAGGAGAGGTCCCTGAGCAGACAATGGCTGAATGTCATCAAGGATTCCCTCCTCCTCTTCCTCCTCATCAACATTGGCTGCAGACGCCTGCTCCTTAAGGTGCGTCAAAGTTTGCATGAGCAGATGCATAAGTGGGATGCTCATGCTTAGGATGGCGTCGTCTGCGCTTACCAGCCGTGTGCATTCCTCAAAACACTGAAGGACATTACAGAGGTCTTTCAGCTTCGACCACTGCACACCTGTCAACTCCATGTCTGCTCTCAAAGTGCCTGGCCGTGTATCCTCCCACAAATGCATTATGGCCTGCCTCTGCTCGCACAGCCGCTCCACCATGTGCAGGGTGGAGTTCCACCTTGTTGCAATGTCGATAATGAGGCAGTGGTTGGGAAGGTGGAGCAATCGCTGCAGCTTCTGCATACGAACGGAGTGTACAGGCGACCGGCGGATGTGCGCGCACAGCCTTCGCACCTTCTGGAGCAGGGCTGTTAACTCTGGATAATTTTTGAGGAAGCACTGCACCACCAGGTTCAAGGTGTGAGCCAAGCAAGGTATGTGGCTGAGTTTTGAAAGGGCTATGGCTGCCACAAAATTACGGCCGTTATCACTAACTACCTTGCCTGCCTCAAGATGTACACTGCCCAGCCATGACTCAGTTTGTCGCTTCAAGTACTCGGCCAGCACCTCGGCGGTGTGTCTGTCGCCCAAACACATCATCTGCAACACAGCCTGCTGACGCTTTCCACTAGCTGCTCGATAGGGGGACACATCGTGTGCAACAGTGGCAGCTGCAGATGGGAGTGCTCGTACGACTGCGCTCTGTGGACGAGCTTTCGCTTCTGGAGGAGGAGGGTCGAACGCCTACAGCCAACTGTTTCCTATACCGTGGGCTAGGCAGCACTGTCCCACCACCGCTGTCCCCTGTGGACCCTGCATCCACCACATTAACCCAGTGCGCAGTGATGGACACGTAACGGCCCTGGCCATGCCGACAGGACCATGTATCAGTTGTGAGGTGCACCTTTCCACTCACTGACTGCTTGAGTGCATGGACAATGCGGTCTTTTACATGATGGTGGAGGGCTGGGATGGCTTTGCGAGAGAAGAAGTGGCGACTGGGTAGGTCATAGCGTGGTACTGCATAGGCCATGAGTTCGCGGAAAGCTGCGCTTTCCACCAACCGATAGGGCATCATCTCAAACGAGATTAGTTTGGCAATGTGGGCGTTCAAACCCAGTGTACGCGGATGAGAGACTGAGTACTTTCTTAACCTACTCATAGTGTCTGGGAGGGTGAGCTGGACTTGAGAGCTGCATATGGTGGAAGTAGCGGTGGACAGGGCGGACTGAGAGAGGGTTGATGATGGTGATGGAGTTGGTGTTCTTTCTGATGGCCTAGATTCAGTATTTCGTTGATATAACAGTGGGATTCCCTGACTGCTGTGGCCTTGCTGCTGTGCTAACCGGTGGGCTTACAGTGGGGGAAACAATGTAGCGTTGCTGACTACCTTCTTTGTGATCAGTTGCACATGTGGCACTTGAGGTTTGGTGTTGTGTCCACGCTTGCAAGTGCATGCTGGTTAAATGTCTAAGCATGCAACTTGATACAGGAAAGATGTATATCTTTGTACCGTGTTAGCCAGTGGATAGAAAAATAAGACTTCAGATTTTGTATTAGTCTAGCCTGATGAAGAGACCTGAGTAGTATCGAAAGCTTGCAATGTATTACCATCTTTTCAGTTAGCCATTAAAAGGTATCAACTACTGAGGACTCTCAATCCTGAATATTTTTCTAAGCATGCAACTGGTATTCAAATTTTTCAGATTTTTCCCTCGGCTAAAGGTCTTTGCGCACTTCTTACAGATAACCTTGGCCTGATCATGAGGATTTTGTTCAAAAAAGTGCCACACTGCACTCTTCCTACTTTGGCAGACATTTTGCGGCCTAGCACGCTGTGATCTTTTGACCCTCTGGACAAGCTGTCCAGCAACTCTTTTGATTTTTGGAACCTGTCTTTGGAGTGCTCCGGGCCTGCCAGATAACAGCTGTTGCGATGTCGATGTCTGCTGTGGATGCTCCTCATCTGAGCTATTGGAAGCAGCACCCTCTTCCCCCAATGGATGCCAATCTGGGTCAACAACTGGGTCATCCATCACCTCCTCTTCAATGTCATGTGCACCTTCCTCTGTGTCACCGTGTATGGTGGTATAGTGTGCGGGAAGGGGCACCTGAGTCTCATCAGGGTCAGAATCTGGCTCTGTATACTGCGAGGACAATGTAATGCTCTAAGTAAATGTACCAGCAGAATCATCTATCAGCGGCTGTGCATCAGTGCACTCCATGTCAGATTCATCTTGGCCTGGGTAATTCACCATTTCACTTGATAATCCAGGCATGGTATGTGAAAACAGCTCCATGGAGTAATCAGTAGTATGGCCTGCGTCATCCTTCAATCTTGGTTGGGGTGAAGGACACAAGGAAAGGTGTGGTTCATGATCATGAGCATCCAATGACGACTCAGTGCTTTTATTTTTTACAACTTCAGAAGAGGAGGCGATAGAGCTGGAGGCTGAGTCAGCAATGTAAGACAAAACTTTTTCCTGAAGCTCTGGCTTTAAAAGCGGTTTGCCAACTCCTAGAAAACTAACCCTTCGAGGCCTTGTGGAGCCAGACGATGACGCAGGCTCAACACCTCCTGCATTCGGTCCTATTTTGCTTTTGCCACTACCATCAGATCCACCACCAACACCATCATTACCAGCTGCCAACCCCCGCCCAATTCCACGGCCTCTTCCACCAGCCTTCCTCATTTTTGGCAGAAATGTAGACAAAATCCAACAAACTATATAGTAATGTAAAACAAGGTACAAGGTGTCTATAGGACAGGGGAGATTTTGAATTTCTGCAGACACTTGTGGACACTGGACACTTTTGGATTGTGTGAGGCCCACTGAATATCAGAGCGCTATGTCACAGGCTCGATGGCACAGGTGTGAAAAAAGTGACTACAGGATAAGGGAGATTTTGAATTTCTGCACACACTAGTGGACACTGGACACTTTTGGATTGTGTGAAGCCCACTGAATATCAGAGCGCTATGTCACAGGCTCGATGGCACAGGTGTGAAAAAAATGACTACAGGATAAGGGAGATTTTGAATTTCTGCACACACCAGTGGACACTGGACACTTTTGGATTGTGTGAGGCCCACTGAATATCAGAGCGCTATGTCACAGGCTCGATGGCACAGGTGTGAAAAAAGTGACTACAGGATAAGGGAGATTTTGAATTTCTGCACACACTAGTGGACACTGGACACTTTTGGATTGTGTGAGGCCCACTGAATATCAGAGCTCTATGTCACAGGCTCGATGGCACAGGTGTGAAAAAAGTGACTACAGGATAAGGGAGATTTTGAATTTCTGCACACACTAGTGGACACTGGACACTTTTGGATTGTGTGAGGCCCACTGAACATCAGAGCGCTATGTCACAGGCTCGATGGCACAGGTGTGAAAAAAGTGACTACAGGATAAGGGAGATTTTGAATTTCTGCACACACTAGTGGACACTGGACACTTTTGGATTGTGTGAGGCCCACTGAATATCAGAGCGCTATGTCACAGGCTCGATGGCACAGGTGTGAAAAAAGTGACCACAGGATAAGGGAGATTTTGAATTTCTGCACACACTAGTGGACACTGGACACTTTGGGATTGTGTGAGGCCCACTGAATATCAGAGCGCTATGTCACAGGCAGAAATTGACTAGTGTATCACAAACTACAAGGTGTATGTAGAATTGGGCAGAATAGGAATCTCCCTAGAGTGTAGGTCTGTAAGAACGGAACAAGTCCTCCACTTATCCTTCCACAGTGACACACAGATAGCTTTACTGTGGCTGTGATAACAGCCGTTACACGGTACTGTGTGAGCGTACACCGCTGTATGGTGTGAAAAAATGCACGCTCAGTACCTCAGCAGGACAAAAAAAAAAATTGGGATTGCTTTTAAAAAAGCAGTTTTCAGAGCAGTGGGTAAACAGCAATGCAGCTGTCAGGAAGCCTTAGAAGGCAGCCTAACAACCAACACCGCTGATCCACCACAATATAGCCTCCCCTTGCACTGCACACACAGTGACTGGTGTGTTGTACAGGCAAAATCGCTAGCAGCAGAAGCAGTTTTTTTTTCTTCTTCCCTGCCTAACGCTCTCCCTACAGAATCAGCAACCTCTCCCTATGCTAAGATCGGCAGAAGTAAGATGGCGGTCGGCGTGCACGCCCTTTTATAACCCCTGTGACGCCCACCAAAGCAAGCCAATCACTTGCATGCCCTTCTGAAAGATGGTGGTGACCCCTGCCTATGTCATCACGTTGCCCACAGTGTCCGTGGATCCTGATTGGCTGAAAAAGAGTGCAAAACAAACTTTTGAAACGCGACTTTGGCGCGTAAGTCGCCGACCTCGTGGCCGACCTCATCCTAGGGTCGGGTTTCGTTTCATGAAACCCGACTTTGCCAAAAGTCGGCGACTTTTGAAATTTTTCGACCCGTTTCGCTCAACTCTAGTCACCATCAAACGCTCCGCCGGTGAAATAGAAAACCGCATGTAGGCGTCCCTTCTCTGGATTTGTGCTCCAACATGCTCCACCAATATCTCAAACAGGTTGTGTCTCATCCTCACATAATTGAAGAACTTGTCCGGATTATCCCTCAATTCCAGACACAGTGTAGAAAACACGCCAAGGGTAAATCTCTGTGCATTTATCGGCTGAATCCACTGCCGTCGTCTCTTCCTTCTCCAACGGTCGTCTCTTCCTTCTCCAACGCAGGAGTCGCAGTCTTCTTTTCTCCCTCTGGAGAGCAATAATTGCCAAACGATTGCAGTGCAAATCAAATTCCACACAGAAGCTGTTAATATTCGCTATTACTCCTTCCATCGCTGCCACTAGCTCAAAAACCTTTCAAAGATATTGCTTTACAACACCATAGATATAGTTTCCCCTAGTTTCCAGAAGCCAATCACATTTGGGAGCATTTTCCAAGAGCCAATCATATTTGGGAGCATCCCATTTTGGAGGTGTGGAAAAACGGATTCGTTAGAAAACGGAACCAACGGATGGAAAAAACGGATGCCAGCGGATGGAACGGATCCGGTTTTTGACGGATCCGTACAAAAATCCGTATAGCGGATCCGTTAAAAAACGGATCCGTACCATCTGCTGGCATCCGTTTTTACACATTTTTAGCGGATCCGCCATTTTCACTTTTTAGCGGATTTTGACTGATCTGGAAAAACTGATGTGTGAAACAGGCCTAAGCAGTCAGAGGCACGATCCTTAGTCAGTGCCGTGCCTGCCATTTCCTGCAGCATAGCCCACCCACCAAAATTCTCTCCAGTCTGATCAATACACTTCTGGAAGATATCTCCTCCAGCCAAAAGGCAACAACAGCGGATAGAGCAGCAACCTGACATGATTCTCTCCATTCTTTGGTCTTGGTCTTTGGCAAAGTACAGGTCAAAGTACCATTATGTGCATGCGTGGGGAAAGCGCAAAAAGCACCCCTGCATGCACAGTACAGTACTTTGCTCTGCCCTCAGCAGAGCAGAGAGAATTGCACCTGCGCAGGAGTGCGTTGGGGAACACTGTGTGGATGACATAGGATGCATCATCCACATGAAGCAGAGAAGGATGATGGAGATCGTAAGAGTGAAGGCGACGGACCAAGACCAGAGACATTGGACAGGTCTGCCCCATAGGTGAGTATCATAAAAACTCCTTTTTTTTGTTTGTTTTGCAGGTCGGCTTGGAGACTTATATATACAGCATTCCACAATGCTATAACACAGAGCAAAGGGAAGGTTCACATTAGCGTTTGAGTCCACAACGTATCATCCGCATGCACAAACGCATGTTTATGCAGCATCTTTCATCCGCATTATCTTACGCATGACGGCAAAAAATGCTGCGTATGCATGCGTTTGTACATGCATTTGTGTTGTTTCTTCACATGCATTCGATATTTCCAATGCTTTTCCAGTAGAGTTTCCTTGACATCAGACACCCAATGGGTGTGTCTCATGGGATTTCTGTATATAGACACACTGCACTGATGAAATCCTCGTCTTTTGCTGCTGTATCCAGCTTCAGGATGGATCTTAGCGTGGAGAGCTTCCTTCTTCATCTTGATTTGTCATTGAAATTGGTTCTTGCCTTTGCTTTTTCTTGTGAAGAAAAAAGAAGAGAAAGACGGAGAAGGCGTCGTTGTTGCTATTGGCAACACCCCATCTTAGAAGTCCGAGAGAGCGTGGAACCTACCACTCCTTGTACAATGAGCTGCATGAAAACCCGGAGAAGTTTTTTGAGTACGCGAGAATGTCAGAACAGAGCTTCAATGACTTGCTGCTACGTGTCCGAGGATCCATCTCTAGGCAGGACACACAGCTACGTCTTTCCTGCTGAGGAACATCTGTCAGTGACCCTCAGGTATGTAATTTTGAAAAACAAACACATGTCATTATTATTATTGTTATAAAAGCCATGTACTTAATCTTTTTCCATTTTCTGTTTGGCAGATTCCTGGCTACCGGAGAGACCTTATCATCTCTACATTTTCAATTCCGGATTGGAGTGTCCACGCTTTCTGGGATTTTTGGAGACACCTGCCATACTTTATGTGGCGATCAGCATGAAGAATTCCTCCCCCAACCCACAACTGAACTCCGGCTGTAAAATACTTCAACATTCAAGGACATTTGCAATTTTCCTAACTGTTTGGGGGCTGTGGACGGCAAACACATTCGGATTAGGAAACCTGCTGGAAGTGGATCCAAGTATTTCAATTACAAAAAATATTTTTCTATTGTTCTCATGGCAATTAGAGATGCTGACTGTCGATTTGTCGCTGTAGACATTGGCTCATTTGGACGAGGAAATGACACACAGACTTTCAAAACGCTGCCATGGGTTTGTATGGGAATAATTTCAATTTTCCACAGCCACGATCGCTTCCGAACACTGAAGGACCGCCAATGTCATTTGTTGTAGTTGGGGATGAGGCTTTCAAATGTGTGCCAACCTCATAAAACCGTACTCAAGTCGGGACTTGAATCACACCAAAAGGATTTGCAACTACCGACTGACAAGGGCACGAAGAACTGTGATCCATATACTCCTTTTCTCCTCCCTAACGGAATTTTGTGAGGGTTATGGCACGGAAACACACCCGAGAACTCCCCTGATGAGATTTATTAACGAAACGCGTTGGGAGAAAGGAGAAAAGGAGTATATGGATCAGGCATCACTACCAAATTCTGGGTGAGATCCTTCCTTTTGCATCTATGCTGCAATACATTTAAGCGAAATTAAGGGTTAAAAAGGTGGTAATGTGGTGAAACATGGGAATGAATGGTAGCCATGAACCAGAAAACAAGAGATTGTAAGAAACCTTACCCGTTTTTTTGCCTTTCATGCCGTTAATTTTGGGCGCTTTGAATTGATTGGACCAAACTGGTTGATTGGTATATACAGTATGAGTTCTATAAACCATAGACTTTTGAAAGCATTAAGGCTAGTTTCACACTAACGTTTTTTTGCGCTGCGTTTGGAGCGCACATCAAACGCATACAAAAAACGCTTACAAACGCTTGTAAATGCAGCGTTTTTTTGGGACATAATCGTGCGCGGTAAGCCAAAAAAATGCAGCGATTATATGCGTTTGTAAACGTTTTGCATGCGTTTGCGTGATTAGTGCGCATAATGTCACAAATACAGGATTTTACAAATCATTGACCAATTATGACTCATACTCCACCAATTGGACAGCAGTGTGCGTGTGTTATTGGAATTCCTTATCTAGACCCAGTTTACAGCTATTCTTCCCAGTTGCTAGCAGTTTTTGATGAAGACATGGATCTGCGCTGGAAAAGCTTTCACTTCAACTTGGATCTGGACATTAGGATGGCTCAAGCTTACGCAGTTGCTTGCCATGAACAAAAAGAGAGAGAGACAGCGAAGACGGCAGCGGCGGCATTTGTGGATTCATCCTATTGTTGAACTCCGGGAGAACCGTGGAGCGTACCACACCCTCTACAGCGAGCTACAGGCAAACCGGATACATTTACGGATTACACACGGATGTCCCAACAAAGCTTCATGTATTTACTTGGTCGTGTACAAGATGATACCGGTAGACAGGACACACAGCTCCGTCGTGCGATTCCTCCCGAGGAACGGCTCCTGGTCACATTACGGTACGTAACCACTGACTGCATGATAGTATTGGTTCTTTGATGTAGTAGTATATTATGGCAGAATTCTTGATCCGCCATGTAATAAAAGTATGCTGCATTGGTTTGAGGCATTTTTTTAAAGAAAAGGATGCATATTTATTTATTGGTGTGTCCTTTTTTTTTTTTTAATGTGTTAAAAATCCCTATACACAAATATAAATTCTTGTTGTTTCTTTGTGTCCCAGATTCCTGGCTACTGGAGAGACCTTCTCTTCTCTGCACTTCCAGTTCCGTCTTGGAATATCCACCTTGTCTGGAATAGTTGCAGACACCTGCCGGGCTTTGTGGAACGTTCTCTGTCCAGAATTTATGCCCCTGCCCACCGTGGAAAAGTGGCTTGAAAATGCAGAAAGATTCTGGACAGTCTGCAATTTCCCTAATTGTTTGGGTGCGGTGGATGGGAAACACATCAGGATTATAAAACCCAAGAGAACTGGATCAGAGTACTACAACTATAAAAAGTACTTCTCTACAGTACTAATGGCCATTTTGGATGCAGACTGTAAGTTTGTTGCAGTGGACATTGGTGCATTTGGGCGTGGAAATGACTCCCAGGCTTTTAAGAACTCAGACATGGGACGGAGGTTGTATGGCAACCAGTTCAATTTCCGCATGCCACGGCCTCTTCCCAACACCGAAGGTCCGCCACAGCCCTTTGTAATGGTTGGAGATGAGGCATTCCAGATGTGCCAACACCTGCTCAAACCATACTCCAGCCGGGACTTGGACCACACTAAAAGAATTTTTAATTACAGGTTGACCTGGGCCAGAAGAACTGTAGAGTGTGCCTTTGGTATACTAGTATCCAGATGGCGAATTCTCTCCACAGCCATTAATCTTAAACTAGAAACTGTGGATGAGGTGGTGAAGGCCTGTGTTGTTCTACACAATTTTGTGATGGATAGAGAGCACCCTAGTTTTGAACTAGATGATTCCTCTCCTAACCCCTTGCCAGAATCTAATCAGCACCCTCTATGGTCATCTGTTGAAGTAGGGCAAATGAGGGACCAATTTGCGACCTACTTCACCTCTGATGTTGGACGGGTGGCCTGGCAAGAGCAAATGGTGTAACCTAATTTTTGTGTGTAGTGTATGTTAATAAAACACCTGTGTATTTTCAACATCATCTCACTTTGTAAACACACATTAAATAGAGTATGAGGTTGTTTATAACTTGGTTCCCCAACTCCAGTCCTCAAGGCCCACCAACAGATCATGTTTTCAGGATTTCCTTTGTATTGCACAGGTGATGCAATTATCACGTGAGCAATACTAAGGAAATCCTGAAAACATGATCTGTTGGTGGGCCTTGAGGACTGGAGTTGGGGAACCCTGATTTACAAGGTCTATCTATAATAACCTTGGATTGTATTCCAAACAGTAAAATGATGTTACAAAACACCATAGTAGATTAACTGATAAGGTAACAATAGATAGTCCTTGCAATCAACACCATCATCTATTACGTTACCTGAGCAAAGACACTGAGGCCATGTAAAAAATGAACGTATATTGAGTTTTTCTTGTTTGCAGATACATATCTCCAAAATTGACACACGAAACGTGTCATTTCTGGAGCTATGTGTACACAAAAAAGAAAAGTGTACGGCGCAGTGTGTGTACGGCGCAGTGTGTGTAGGCGGCGAAAGACACATTAACCAAACATTATTTGAACACAAAATATTCAATGTTTATTTATTTTTTTTAATAAAATTATTTTCACTTTGAAGGACGTTTGGGAGAAGTGTTGGATACTTTGGGGGTGTGGAGAGAGGATGAACGGCTGGAAACTGAGGAAGGGGTTCTAGGTGAAGGTGCTACTAAATTACTGGGGGAAAGGAGGTCAGGCATGATAAAGGTGGAAGGTTGTGAAACATTGGAAGGAGAGGGGGGATTGAGTAAAAAAGTCTTTTGTTTTTTCTTCTTTGGGGCAGGGGTCAGCTGCCTGGACCGACTACCACCGTGTGACCGCCTTCCATGGCTTGACCGCCTAGAGCTGCTGGTCCGTGGACGATGTAAATAAAAAACAGAATGAGGGTCTCCCCTTGGGTGCTCGGTGGTGACGCTGGCGGTGCTCCTTGTAGGTGAAATGGAGGTGACGGTGCTCATGGAAGGTGAATTACGCCCGGTGCATCTGGTGGGAGAAGTGTGGGCGGTGCTCCGATCTGGTGAAGTAGTGGCGGTGCTACTCTGATGTTGAGTTTTGGAGGTGCCATGAGGAGGCGAAGTTTTGGTGGTGATCCTCTGCAGAGTAATGGTGGCGGTGCTCCTATGAGGAGATGTGGTGGTGGTGGTGGTCCTCTGAAGAGTGGTGGTTGGGGTGCTCCTTGTATGGTGCGGAGTTGTGGTGGTGCTCTCATGCATTGGAGAAGTGGCGGTGCTCCGATCCGGAGATGTTCTTTCTGTGCGAACAGGTGAAGAGGTGGTGGCCCAACGAGATTTAGCACTGGAGGTGTGCCAAGATGTGGTAACGGTGGCAGTACTGGTGCTCCAGACAGGAGCAGCGCATGACATGGTGGTGGCGGCGGGGGTGGAGTGTCCAGCAGCGCTCGACATTGGTGTGGTGTAGTGGTGCCCAGCTTGGCTAGGAATGCAGGTGGCTGTGCAGTGATATGCAGCAGAAGTCGGTACTGTGGTGAAGCGAGTCAGTGGTGGCACAGGTGGGAATGACAACACTGACTGCTGCACGTACTGATTCTGCTGCATAACCTGCAAGTAAGCAGTGTTGCAGGCGTGTCAGACAGTCAGCTGTTGCTCAGGACTAAGGTGATCCGCCATGCCCCGTTCAATTTTACTAAAGAAATGGTGTGCTGGTCTATTGAGGTCGGCCTCCAGCCAATCAAGGCGCTGTGCGGAAGAGTGGAAGAGGTGTTCCATGTAGTTAAAACCACGATCCATTAGAGAAAATCCACTTTCCACTCTTTCGGACAGCGTCTTGAGACTGGCATGAAAGGCCTCGCTCAAGTACATGAACTCGGGCAAGACAGGCCTGTCCGAGGCCCTCTGCCGCTGGCGGGTAGTGCCCTCATAACCAGTGGCAGAGACCTGGGACAGGGGAACACCTAATTGACCAGCTTCCTGGCCACCATCTGTCTGTGTTGCTGACCTGCAACTTGCTTCCTGGCTGTCGGATGGCTGGGACGGGTCCAAGGTCAATCGATGAAGAACCGCTCCTGGGACAGGTTGCAGGGTGCTGCTCCAGGTGCTGTGAAAACAAAAGGTAATCATTAGTATCCAGCATTAACAAGACGGATCGGCTGTGGAATATAAAATAGGGTTAATAAGCTAAAAAAATAAAAATAAAATATGCTCTGGTGGCAAGTACTGGTCGTAAGAATTCCAAGGCGCGATGATACCGATACTTGGTTCTTGTCCTTGCAGAAGAGCCACTGCGAACCTGTCCCTCAGCACGAACATCAGTGTTGAAACGGTCCTTCAATGAACGCCAACGTGTGCAGACTTTGTTCACTGTTGAAACAATGGAAAAGAAAAACAAAATTAGGTTGGACAACACAATGATGGTATCTGTATTACCACACACACATGAGTTGTCATCAATGCTGAATCACCAATCATTAAAATAAAAATGCATTCACTATTGAACCTGAGGACACGTGTGTTTACTGCAAGCAGATCTCTTGCAGTAAACACACATGTATCATCAAGATCAAGAGTGAACCATAAAAAAGACACAGCATTCAATACACAATGCGTACACTATTGAACCTGAGGAAACATGTGTGTTTTACTGCAAGAAGATCTCTTGCAGTAAACCCACATGTATCATCAGGATCAAGAGTGAAGCACAAAAAAAGAGACAGCATTCAATACACAATGCGTACACTATTGAACCTGCGGAAACATGTGTGTTTACTGCAAGCAGATCTCTTGCAGTAAACCCACATGTATCATCAGGATGAAGAGTGAACCATAAAAAGACACAGCATGCAATACACAATGCGTACACTATTGAACCTGAGTAAGCATGTGTGTTTACTGCAAGCAGATCTCTTGCAGTAAACCCACATGTATCATCAGGATCAAGAGTGAACCATAAAAAAGACACCGCATTCAATACACAATGTGTACACTATTGAACCTGAGGAAGCATGTGTGTTTACTGCAAGCAGATCTCTTGCAGTAAACCCACATGGATCATCAGGATCAAGAGTGAACCATAAAAAAGAGACAGCATTCAATACACAATGTGTACACTATTGAACCTGAGGACACGTGTGTTTACTGCAAGCAGATCTCTTGCAGTAAACGCACATGTATCATCAGGATCAAGAGTGAACCATAAAAAAGAGACAGCATTCAATACACAATGCGTACACTATTGAACCTGAGGACACGTGTGTTTACTGCAAGTAGATCTCTTGCAGTAAACACACATGTATCATCAGGATCAAGAGTGAACTATAAAAAAGACACAGCATTCAATACACAATGCGTACACTATTGAACCTGAGGACACATGTGTGTTTACTGCAAGCAGATCTCTTGCAGTAAACACACATGTATCATCAGGATCAAGAGTGAACCATAAAAAAGAGACAGCATTCAATACACAATGCGTACACTATTGAACCTGAAGACACATGTGTGTTTACTGCAAGTAGATCTCTTGCAGTAAACACACATGTATCATCAGGATCAAGAGTGAACCATAAAAAAGACACAGCATTCAATACACAATGCATACACTATTGAACCTGAGGACACGTGTGTTTACTGCAAGCAGATCTCTTGCAGTAAACACACATGTATCATCAGGATCAAGAGTCAATGCAGCATCACACAACAGAGAAATACTTACTGAACGCCTTTTTGACAGTTGCAGAGGCGCTGTCCCAGCCTATCAATGCTGCAGCCACTTCAGTCCATAGCTGCCGGGTCACCACAATGTCCTTGTACTGCTGGTCACAGCTGTCCCACAACGGCACACGCTCCTGGACAAGGCTGATGAGTTGCTCATTGTCTAGCTAGACGTCCTCATCCCGTTGTGGAACCTAGAAAAGAAATACATTTAGAATCTTTGCATTTATGGAGAGTGGTGATGGAGAAGAAAAAAAAAGGGGGAGAAAAGCAGGACAGAAAAACCAGAATCCAAAATTTTTTTAAAAAAATAAAAAATTAGGAAAAAACTTTCCTATCGTGCGTCTCCTTCCCGCCGTGCTTTGTGTACACTGCTCCGGCTGCTCACACTCACTTGGCTGGTCCGATGCTGAGGTCTGTAAAAGAAAAGAAATAATGAAACATTTGGACAGGCAGGTATACTTCACAAGACAGCAAACTACTCACCTCACGCTCTGCGTCTGCCAGTTCTTCTGCTGCTGGTGAGTATTCGGATCCAGAAGACATTCTCGCAAAAGAAAAAAATAAAACATTACTGCACATTATATATTTGAAAGCACAGGCTCACAGAAAAATTATACTCACATTAAGCTGCTGTGTTCCAAAAGATGATCTCTGGCTGGGTGGGTGTCTTTTCTTCTTGCAGTATGTCTGGAGAGTGATGAGGTGGCACTACAAAGCCCTTCTTTTATCTCCCTTGCTCCCAAACAACGCTTCTTGTTGAGGGGCTGGATTTAGACAGTGTCTAGACATTGTTTACTCTGAAATCGCACGCGCTCGCTAAGCGCTGACATACGCACTATACAGCGCACGTCAGCGCGCAAATAGACTGTAATACTACTTTTTTGCGCATTGCGTGTGCTGACGCGCGCATGCCCATTTTTAACGACGTTGGGCGGACCAAAAATGCAACATGTAGCGTCCGGCGTGTCTGATCGCAGACATGGAAAAATGCGCAGCGCACTGAAACGCTGAGGCCTGCGTGCAATCGTTAGACACTGCGCACGCCATTTTAAATATAGGGGACAAATGCGCGTGCGACCGATAGCGCACAATGCGCTGCGTGATAAAACGCAAATGTGAAACCAGCCTAAGTAAGGAAAAGAGTTGTTTCTGAGTCAGTGATGATGAGAATGCTTTTATAAGCACCAATTGCGTTAGGAATAGCCCCTTAGGGGCAAGTTTGAAAAATTGATACCTGAGTGAATTCTTCTAAAAGAAGCTTGGTGTCTTATTATATCGCACACAGGAATGTGGATGCGATCTCTTCTTTGTGTCTGTCTGTCTTTGTTGCACGTGCACTTTTAATAGCAATCTCAGTGTTTTAGCATCTTATGAGGGGCATGCGCTGCCCCAGAAATCCTACTCCAGTCAGGCACTTCAGTAGTATTTCTCATGCATGAATCGCCGCCCTGCCATGGCTCCTCCCAATCTCTGCCTATTTTGATGGAGCTGATTCAAACTGGTGCTAAAACGCCAACAGTTGTGGTCCCCATTATGCAAAAACTTTGCGACTACAAAACCTCTACACCAGTTTTCTGGTCCCATAAGCTCAATAACCTTATTAATGAAGGCAACCCGTATTCACCGTTGATAGATGTGTCCTTACAGAGCGGGACTATGAATTGTTGGCATGCAGGCAAATATGTGAAACATTTAAGCATTTATTAGGTCGATATCCTCTAAACATACTATTTGATATATCAGACTATATTCACAGGTTCAGTAGTTATTTTCATTTTTGGATCTGTATTGCGATGAGAAAAAGGAAAATAAAATGATCCAGTACAGGATTCATTCATTCAAATGGGGATGGAAATGCCCAAAAATGTCTTGTGTTTGACTGCAGTCCAGCTGTAATTCACATTAAAATCTATGGGAAACAAATCATCTATATATATTGTGGTGTAGCAACCATTGAGTCCTCTAGGGGGCGTTGTGTGGATGTCCCAGTAGAAAGGATGAATGGCAGAATACGGAATGGCCGTTTTGTATCCCAAAGTGGGTGGCTTTGAGATGGAGACTTATGTGTTGTTCAGCAATGATATTGCTGAGGTGTTGTTTCAATGTGTAAGGGAGAAGTCTCCAGGTAACTAGAGAGGGGCGGGGACCTGGTTACCTACAAACCCACCTGGGGGTGAGTTTAAAGCACTGTTGGAAAGAGTGTGTAAATGCTTGAAGGACCTGTGATGAGGTCAGTCATGTGACCCGGTGGGCGTGGCTATGAACCATATAATGTGGCCAGGGTAGGTCACAGGTGGTGAATGCTTGGACCCGATTGGTCCAGTGTGGAAGGTCCCACTGAGATGGGGCTTCCTGCCTGACAGCACGTGTGGATGCTGTATTTAATGGCTGCAAGTGCCTGATAGTTCCTTGGAGGGAATGACTGTCTGCAGTATGGAGAAGCAGCCATGAGAGAACCCTGACGGGGTGAGATATAACTGTGGGGCTGAAAAGCCGGCGTATTGGACATAGCTAACAGAGTGAAGCTCTGTCATGGACACTATGCCATTTATGGTCATGGTTTATGATGTTTAATAAACCACATGAACTATACTGGTTTATAGAAAACCTGTGCCGTGTCTGATTTTGTGGCTGCCAAGCAAGTGATCCCCTACTTAAATGACAGCACTACCTCACAATATAAATGCATTGTCGTGTCTGTCTGTAACCGAAATCGCGGGCTTCTGAATGGTCGCGGCCGCCAGGCCGCAACCAATCAGCGACAGGCGCAGCTGTTTGCCGCGACCAATCAGCGGCAGGCACAGGCCTTAATCTGTAAAAAAGAGAATTAAAATAAAAAAAAGTTATTCTCACCTTCCGACGGCCTCCTGTCTTCTTTCCACGCGCCCGACCTCGCGTTCCCAGTAATGCTTTGCGGCTTAGACCGCTGATGACGTCACTCTCGTGAGAGCGAGAAAGAAGACCGACGTCACTCTCGCGAGAGCGAGAAAGGAGACCGACGTCATCAGCGGTCTAAGCCGCAAAGCATTACTGGGAACGCGAGGCTGGGCGCGTGGAAAGAAGACAGGAGGCCGTCGGAAGGTGAGAATAACTTTTTTTTTTTATTTAATATTATTTTTGTACAGGGCCGCGGTAGTGATTGGTCGCGGACAGAGGGCCGCGACGCTGATTGGTTGCGGCTACACGGAAAGGGGGGTGAGGGGACCATGCATATCAGGAAATGGGGGTGAGGGGACCATGCATACCAGGAAAGGGGGGTGAGGGGATCATGCATACCAGGATTGGGGGGTGAGGGGACCATGCATGCCAGGATTGGGGGGTGAGGGGACCATGCATACCAGGATTGGGGGGTGAGGGAACCATGCATACCAGGATAAGGGGGTGAGAGGACCATGCATACCACGAAAGGGGGGTGAGGGGACCATGCATACCAAGAAAGGGGGTGATGGGACCATGCATACCAGGAAAGGGGGGTGAGGGGACCATGCATATCAGGATTGGGGTGAGGGGACCATGCAAACCAGGATTGGGGGGGTGAGAGGACCATGCATACCAGGACTGGGGGGTGAGGGGACCATGCATACCCCAAAAGGGGGGTAAGAGGACCATGCATACCAGGATTGGGGGCGAGGGGACCATGCATATCAGGAAAGAGGGGTGAGGGGACCATGCATACCAGGAAAGGGGGGTGAGGATACCATGCATACCAGGATTGGGGGGTGAGGGGACCATACATACCAGGAAGGGGGGGTGACGGTGAGCATACATACCAGAAAAGGGGGGTGAGGGGACCATGCATACCAGGATAGGGGGGTGAGGGGACCATGCATACCAGGATTGGTGGGTGAGAGGACCATGCATACCAGGACTGGGGGGTGAGGGGACCATGCATACCCCAAAAGGAGGGTAAGAGGACCATGCATACTAGGATTGGGGGGTGAGGGGACCATGCATATCAGGAAAGGGGGGTGAGGGGACCATGCATACCAGGATAGGGGGGTGAGGGGACCATGCATACCAGGATTGGCGGGTGAGAGGACCATGCATACCAGGACTGGGGGGTGAGGGGACCATGCATACCCCAAAAGGAGGGTAAGAGGACCATGCATACTAGGATTGGGGGGTGAGGGGACCATGCATATCAGGAAAGGGGGGGTGAGGGGACCATGCATACCAGGATAGGGGGGTGAGGGGACCATGCATACCAGGAAAGGGGGGTGAGGATACCATGCATACCAGGACTGGGGGGGTGAGGGGACCATACATACCTGGAAAGAGGTGTGACGGTGAGAATACATACCAGGATTGGGGTGTGAGAGGACCATGCATATCAGCAAAGGGGGGTGAAGGGACCATGCATACCAAGAAAGGGGGGTGAGGGGACCATGCATACCAGGATAGGGGGGTGAGGGGACCATGCATATCAGGAAAGGGGGGGTGAGGGGACCATGCATACCAGGATAGGGGGGTGAGGGTACCATGCATACCAGGATTGGCGGGTGAGAGGACCATGCATACCAGGGCTGGAGGGTGAGGGGACCATGCATACCCCAAAAGGAGGGTAAGAGGACCATGCATAACAGGATTGGGGGTGAGGGGACCATGCATATCAGGAAAGGGGGGTGAGGGGACCATGCATACCAGGATAGGGGGGTGAGGGGACCATGCATACCAGGAAAGGGGGGTGAGGATACCATGCATACCAGGATTGTGGGGTGAGGGGACCATACATACCAGGAAAGAGGTGTGACGGTGAGCATACATACCAGGATTGGGGTGTGAGAGGACCATGCATACCACAAAGGGGTGTGAGGGGACCATGCATACCAAGAAAGGGGGGTGAGGGGACCATGCATACCAGGATAGGGGGGTGAGGGGATCATGCACACCAGGATTGGAGGGTGAGAGGACCATGCATACCAGGATTGGGGGTTGAGGGGACCATGCATACCCCGAAAGCGGGGTAAGAGGACCATGCATACCAGGAAAGAGGGGTGAGAGAACCATGCATTCCAGGATTGGGGGGTGAGGGGACCATGCATTCCAGGATTGGGGGGTGAGGGGACCATGCATACCCCGAAAGGGGAGTAAGAAGACCATGCATAACAGGAAAGAGAGGTGAGAGGACCATGCATACCAGGATTGGGGGGTGAGAGGACCATGCATTCCGGGATTGGGGGGTCAGGGAACCATGCATACCAGGATAGAGGATTGAGGGGTAGCATGCATATCAGGATTGGGGGTGAGAGAACCATACATATCAGGATTGGGGGGTGCATTATTGCATTATTATTAAATCTTCAAAAATAAACTGCATATATATTCTAGAATACCCGATGCGTTAGAATCAGGCAACCATCTAGTAATACATAGTTATCCGTAGAGAGATCCGGTTATTATCACTGGGTATGTCCAGAACACTAGAGGTGTGAGAGGACCATGCATTCCAGGATTGGGGGGTGAGGGGACCATGCATACCCCGAAAGGGGAGTAAGAAGACCATGCATACCAGGAAAGAGAGGTGAGAGGACCATGCATACCAGGATTGGGAGGTGAGAGGACCATGCATTCCAGGATTGGGAGGTGAGAGGACCATGCATTCCAGGATTGGGGGGTCAGGGAACCATGCATACCAGGATAGAGGGTTGAGGGGTAGCATGCATATCAGGATTGGGGGTGAGAGAACCATACATATCAGGATTGGGGGGTGCATTATTGCATTATTATTAAATCTTCAAAAATAAACTGCATATATATTCTAGAATACCCGAAGCGTTAGAATCAGGCAACCATCTAGTAATACATAGTTATCCGTAGAGAGATCCGGTTATTATCACTGGGTATGTCCAGAACACTAGAGGTGTTTAGAATCACCTGATGGTGAAAAAACGGAAATTAATTTGTGCATCCATTTTTCTTCTGTTTTCTAACGGATCCAGGTTTTTAAAAATATATACTGTATACAGGATCTGTTATAAACCGATGCCATCTGGACATGTGAACAGAGATTAATGCTAAGTACTAGAGTGGGTGGTCCTATGTTAAAAATCGCTTTGATTTGGGGGTACTGGGTAGTATGGTGAATTCTGCCTTTTTTATGTATTATTAACAACGACAGTCCATGAAAATGACATCTGAATGGGTTAATATTTTTACCCATTTCATGGGCGCTGGGTACGCAGACCCCCCACAGAGGGCGCTTTATACATTACACTTTGGACTTAATGGACTGAACATTTACAGAGATGTCAGGACTTCTAATTACAGCTGTTAGAGCACATTAGAGTAGGAGGGAAGAATGGGAAATGAAGAAGGAAGGAGGGCAGGGAGCTGGAGAATAATAGTTCAGGCGCTGAGAAAGGTAAAGGGCAGGGTGTGGGCAAGAACTGGAGGAAAATGGGACATTAAAGGAAGGGCGTGTCAGGCAGAAAATGAATAGAAGAAACTAAACAACTCTGAACAATATTAGGCTTCATTCACACATGGGAGAAATATGCAATGCAGTGTTGGGTTATTCTCCAATATGTTCATTAATTCTAGGGAAAATATTATCGTAATACAATGTGTGATGGAACAGGCCACTATATCACCGTAATATCTCCTTAAACTTGGAGGTCATATTGACCTATAACAGACTGTGTACACGAGGCCTAAATGTGACCATACACATCAGACGGCTAGCGGTCAAAAGTTCTTTTGGCTGCCAGTTCTCTCCACCTACTCCCCATATGCCCGCTCACAGCTAAGCCTGGGCGTGTTATGCATGGGGAGAGGAGCGTAAGCAACAACCGGACACCCCTTTGGTGCCAGCTTATCTCTTAGGAGAACGAAAGGATCAGGCATGATCAAGTCAAAGGCCCCTATACTCAACCAGTGGTTGGCTGGTACACCAAGATCAACAGGTTTGGCTGATTTACTCCAATGTGTAGTCTTTAGGTTGTCCGTAATTTAAAGTTCCATCTATGTTTTTCTGCCCACAATAAAAAGTGTAACTATTACTTTCTTGCCTAAATCTTCCACATTTCTTGGTCACGCAGTAGTTTAGGTTTGGAGATTTGTCATTGAATTACGAGATACAATTGCCTTTCTGAAGATTTGAAGAGCTAAGAGAATCCTATGGAAGCGGTAGAAAAGGGCATATTGGCTGTCACCTTGCTTTGCAGCAGATAGAACCGTAGAATAGAATCAACGTGACAGCGGAGAACAACTCAAGTTATATTATATTTACTGGTGATTTTTATTTATTTTTTTAGAGGTAGAGGGAAAAATGTGACATGATAATAGATGCCGGGGGCCTTTTTAGAGTAGCAGAAGTTGAGGAATGAGGGAAAAGAGGAGTAATACGATGCTGGAATATCTGGTAAGGTTGAGGTATTCCGAAGAGATGGAAAATTCTCATTCATTTGTGCGGTAATTCACTTTTCACCTCCAGTCTGGAGATCTAATTCCGATCCAATAATTGTAACTAGCCAGGAAAGAGCAGCAGAGAGAGGGCAAGAATTAAATCAGTAAGGAGCACTCATCTCCCCCTCTCCCTGAATGTTAATAGAGGCTCAGTAACTCTTCACTGACTGCAGCCTGTGCCAGGCAAAGCCGTAGAGAATTCCCCGGTGCCGATATTCATTCTCTCTTCTTGTATTCATCTTTATCATATTTCTCCAGCATTTTTCTTCTTAGTCATATCTGCTTTGCATCACTGCTAGAACACTGTGCGTAATATCGATTTCCGTGATGATAAAAATCCCTGCCATGCAATTACTCATAATGATATAATTATGATAATATAAATACCATATTAAAAAAAGCCAGCAGGGGCATTTCTGAGGGAGGGGGCAACAGAATATGTGCCAGGAGCACTCCAAGTGGCCACAATGCCCTAGCCATAGCATTAGCTTACCCTATGGGATTTCGGTCTGATAAGCCATGGCTTTTATGATTATTTTAAATTGCCGAGTCTACTAAAATATGTTCCAGCATAGCATATGACTAGTAGTGTACGGCTTACTCCATATCTATGTTTTCCCAGAGAACCTTTCCTTACCAGCACCTAAGCTGTTCCAGCAATATCGGTACCAAGTCTGCCAGGGATTGGGTGGCACTGTTATGCAAAATGGGCACTAAGGCCAAACAGTGGCCGCTATTGGACTGCTGCAATTTCAATTCTTCCAGTTGTCCAACATTGTTCCAAGGGAAGTGAATGTGCAGCAGCCAAATAATGGCCGCTGAATAGCTGCAGGGCTTATATGGCATATCAGTGTCCAGCAAACCCCGGTAGACCTGGTGATGATGATGCTGCCGTAACGTTGCTGGTGAGGGTAAATTATTTATTTTACGATGGGGACTACTTTACCTGAAAGGGGTTTTCCAGATAATGGACTACCCCCTTAAATAGTAAAAAAATACCAGAGAGCTGCAATATTTATTGTGTGAGACTGCATGCTGCGAAAGGGGATGAAGAGTAGCAGACTGAGACATTTAGATAGGATGCAAAGAAAGATGGGGCACTCACCACTTCGCATTAAAACATTACTTTATTGCAATTTCCAGGAACAGACAAAGTGGAGACATATGTGACTGACAGCCGTTTCGCATGAGAATCATGCTTCCTCTGTGGCTCAGAAGAAACCGCAATAAAGTGATGTTTTAACGCAAAGTGGTAAGTGCCCCAAATTTGTTTGTATCTTATCTTCAGCTGGCTTCTTTCATGGTGAGTGTCACTGAGGCATTCATTTGCTGCAAATATGTGATACCAAAAATTATTACTGCTTAATTGTGCAGGATGTGAATGGGAGTAATGCCGAAGCCTTGTTTTTCTACAATTTGAGAGTGAGAGTGAGACATGTAATTGGCTCCAAGAACACAGCACAGATGTATACAGGGCCCTCATTAGGTTGTACTGCTACTATTATTATTATTTATTTATAAAGCACCATTGGTTCCATGGTGCTGTACATGAGAAGGGGTTACATACAAATTACAGATATCACTTACAATAAACAAACTAACAATCACAGACTGATATAAAGGGAAGAGAGGACCCTGCCCTTTCGGGCTTACATGCTACAGGATGGTGGGGAAGGAGACAGTAGGTTGGGGGGTTGAAGCAGCTCCAGTGATGATGAGGCGGTAGCTCCAGTAGTGGTGAGGAGGCAGCAGGGATCATTGCAGGCTGTAGGCTTTCCTGAAGAGGTGGGTTTTCAGATTCCGTCTGAAGGATCCGAGTGTGGTTCATAGCCGGACGTGTTGGGGTAGGGAATTCCAGAGAATGGGGGCTATTCGGAGAAATCTTGGAGGCGGTTGGGTGAGGAGCGAATAAGTTTGGAGGAGAGAAGGAGGTCTTGGGAGGACCGGAGATTACGTGAAGGAAGGTATTGGGAGATTAGTTCAGAGATATATGGAGGAGACAGGTTGTAGATGGCCTTGTAGGTCAGTATTAGTAATTTGAATTGGATACACTGAGGGAATGGGAGCCAGTGAAGAGATTTGCAGAGAGGAGAAGCGGAGGAGTAGCGAGGAGAGAGATGAATTAATCGGGCGACAGAGTTGAGGATGGACTGGAGAGTTGCGAGGGTGTTAGCAGGGAGGCTACAGAAAAAGATGTTGCAATAGTCGAGGCGGGAGATGATAAGGGCATGCACAAGTAATTTAGTAGAGTGAGGGTTAATGAAGGGACGGATTCTGGAAATATTTTTGAGCTGGAGGCGACAGGAGGTGGCGAGAGCTTGGATGTGCGGTTTGAAGGACAGGGCAGAGTCAAAGGTTACTCCGAGACAGCGGACCTCCAGTACGGGGGAAAGCGTGATGTCATCAATTGTTATAGAAAGGTCGGGTAAGGAAGATCTGTGAGATGGGGGAAAGATGATTAGTTCAGATTTGTCCACATTGAGTTTGAGGAAGCGAGAGGAGAAGGAGGATATGGCTGATAGGAGCACAAACGTATACGGGGCCCAAATCCAACCACCTGCTACTGCTATACACCAGTGGCTAGATAGGGGTTATAAAGCTTCACATGTGTAAATTCATATGCCCAATTAGCATTAATAATAATAATAATAATAATAATAATAAATTTTATTTTTATAGCGCCGACATATTCCGCAGCACTTTACATTTCAGAGGGGATTTGTACAGACAATAGACATTACAGCATAACAATAATCACATACAGTAGATTATAACAAATATCAAGAGGAAAGAGGGCCCTGCTCGCAAGCTTACAGTCTATGAGGAAAGAGGTAGACACGAAAGGTGGGTGGTAACAGTTGCCCTGATTGTATGGACCAGCCATAATGTTAGGTGTGTGACAGTACGGACACAGAGGGCTAATGGATGCATAAAGCATGTGGGAGAATGATGCGGGGAACCTGGTTATGGTAAAACTTTTGGCTCTGCCATACAGGGATAGATTAATGTGTTGAGGTGGTAGGCCAGTCTGAATAAATGCGTTTTCAGGACACGCTTAAAATTGTGGGGATTGGGGACTAATCGTATTGACCTGGGAAGTGCATTCCAAAGAATTGGCGCGGCACGTGTATAGTCTTGGAGACGGGAGTGGGAGGTTCTGAATACTGAGGATGCTAACCTCAGGTCATCAGCAGAACGGAGGGTGCGGGTAGGGTGGTATACTGAAACAAGGGAGGAGATGTAGGGTGGTGCTGAGCCATGGAGGGCTTTGTGAGTGAGGGTAATAAGTTTATACTGAATTCTGGAATGGATGGGTAGCCAGTGTAATGACTGGCACAAGGTAGAGGCATCGGTGTAACGATTGGTGAGGAATATGATCCTGGCTGCAGCATTCAAGACAGATTGGAGAGGGGAGAGTTTGGTAAGAGGGAGACCGATTAGAAGAGAGTTACAATAGTCGAAACGAGAATGAATAAGAGAAACAGTAAGAGTTTTTGCAGAGTCAAATGTAAGAAAAGGTCGAATTCTAGAAATGTTTTTGAGGTGCAGATGACAAGAGCGAGCCAGTGATCGAATATGGGGGGCAAAGGAAAGCTCGGAATCAAGTATGACCCCAAGACAGCGGGCTTGTTGCTGGGGAGTAATAGTGGAACCACACACAGAAATGGCAATGTCGGGTATAGGTACATTAGTAGAGGGAGGAAACACCAGGAGTTCAGTCTTTGACAGGTTCAGTTTCAGATATAGTGAGGACATGATATTAGACACAGCGTTTAGACAATCGCCGGTGTTTTCTAGAAAGGCTGGCGTGATGTCAGGAGAAGAAGCGTATAATTGGGTGTCATCAGCATAGAGATGGTACTGGAAACCAAATCTACTGATTGTTTGACCAATAGGGGCAGTGTACAAGGAGAAGAGGAGGGGGCCTAGAACCGATCCTTGGGGGACCCCAACAGTAAGGGGAAGATGAGAGGAGGAGGAACTGGCAAAAGATACAGTAAAGGAGCGGTCGGAGAGATAGGAGGAGAACCAGGAGAGAACGGTATCCTTGAGGCCAATGGAACGGAGCATAGTGAGGAGAAGCTGATGATCCACAGTGTCGAATGCTGCAGAGAGATCCAAGAGAATTAGCATGGAGTAGTGACCATTTGATTTAGCTGTTAGCAGATCATTAGAGACTTTAGTGAGGGCAGTTTCGGTGGAGTGTAAAGAGCGGAAACCGGATTGGAGAGGGTCGAGAAGAGAGTTTTCTGAGAGATAGCGGATAAGACGGGAGTGGACCAGGCGTTCCAGGAGTTTAGAGATGAAGGGAAGATTAGAGACAGGTCTATAGTTAGCGGCACAGTTTTGGTCGAGGGATGGTTTTTTAAGTAGTGGATGTATGATGGCATGCTTAAATGAGGAGGGAAAAATACCAGAAGAGAGAGAGAGGTTAAATATTTTAGTTAGGTGAGGGGTGACAGCAGGGGAAAGGGACTGGAGGAGCTGTGACGGAAATGGGTCACTGGTGCAAGTAGTTGGGTGAGAAGATGCAAGGAGCCTGCTTACTTCTTCTTCTGTGACTGGTTCAAAATCAGAGAGTGAGTTAGATGCAGTGGGGGAGGGAGGACAGTGCATGGTATGAGGTGATTGGGAGATAATTTCCTGTCGGATCTGGTCAATTTTTTCTTTGAAGTAATTGGCCAGATCGTCAGCTCGGAGCTCCGTGGTTGGGGCCTGTACTCTTGGATTGAGTAGAGAATGAAAAGTGTCAAAGAGACGTTTCGGGTTATTGGACAGTGAGGTGATGAGGGTGTTGAAATAGGTTTGTTTGGAGAGGTGAAGGGCAGTATTGTATGTTCTAAGCATAAACTTAAAATGGATGAAATCTTCGGGTAGATTGGATTTTCTCCACAGACGTTCGGCGCACCTGGAGCACCGCTGCAGGAAACGTGTTTGCACCAGGTGCCAGGGTTGTCGCCGTCTGCGTTGTGGTGTTCTATTTATAGGGGGTGCCAATTCATCCAGGGCAGTTTGAAGTGTTTCATTGTAATGCTTCAATGCAGAATCAGGACATGAGAGGGAGGAGATAGGGGCCAATGAAGACTGCAAGTTCTTCATAAGTTTCTGGGTGTTAATGGCCTGTATGTTTCTATAAGTCTGGACAGTGGGGGTGACCTGAGCAGCCTGGCAGTTCTTGATAGAGAATGAAAGAAGATTGTGGTCAGAGAGCGGGAGAGGGGAGTTTGCAAAATCATCCACTGCACAAAGCCGCGAGAAGACCAAGTCGAGGGAGTTTCCGTCTTCATGCGTTGGAGAATTAGTAAGCTGCGAAAGTCCAAATGAGGAGGTTAGAGATAAAAGGTGAGTAGCAGATGGTGAGAGGGGAAGAGCAATGGGGATGTTGAAATCTCCCATGATGAGGGTAGGGATGTCACAGGAGAGAAAATGTGGAAGCCAAGTGGCAAAATGATCCAGGAACTGATGGGAGGGGCCGGGAGGACGATACACCACCGCCACTCGCATGGAGAAGGGGGTGTAGAGTCTGACGGCATGGACCTCAAAAGAAGGGAAGACAAGTGAGGGTACTTGAGGGATAACCTGAAAGGTACATTTTGGTGATAGGAGCAGACCAACGCCTCCACCAGCTCTATTGTCTGATCTTGGGGTATGAGAGAAGTGAAGCCCCCCGTATGAAAGAGCAGCAGCAGCGGTAGTGTCTGACTGCTGGATCCAGGTTTCAGTAAGAGCCAGGAGGTTAAGAGAATTAGAAAGGAAAAAGTCATGAATGAAGGAGAGTTTGTTACACACTGAGCGAGAATTCCAAAGTGCACAATTAAGAGAGACAGATGGCATGCAGGGAATATTAATAAGATTAGAGAGGTTTCTGAGTGTAGCAGTCGGGAGGTTTGACTTTCTATAACATGGGGGACCAGGGTTTGGAGCAATGTCTCCTGCGACTAGGAGAAGGAGGATAGAAAGAGTGAGCAGATGGTTAAGTGATTTGTGAGAGCGTCTCTGATGTTGAATGGTGGGACTGACTGGATCTGTGCAATTTAACAACGTGAAAAGAGCATGAGTGCTATACATAGGAGAGGAAAGAAGCGAGGGGCCAATGTGGATGGAGTGTAGAGAGTTAATGCCAGGGCGGTGGATGTGTGTGAATGCAGCGGCCAGGATTAAAATTACACAAATGCATATGGTATATATTTGTTGTACTCCAAATGTACAGGGAGTAGATGTATATAAATGTCTTACCTGTCTCCTGCCCTGTCTAACTGCCATGTTATAACTGCCAGTACTTTGATAAACTGTACTTGGATAAAGTGTGCATAAATGCCCCCTGCATAAATGCTATCCCCAAGCTATGTCTGAATATATAGGAGGATAAGACTTAGAACTTAGCATTCTGTCCCTCTCGCCATTCATTAAACTGTATATAGGGCAGGAGCTTGAGAGTCTACATAAAGATCTTATTATAGCCCTGCATTGCACATCAGTGGATCATTATACTTACGAAGTATAACAGCGTTCCTCATATGCCCAACTAATGTATGCAATAAAGGACGAAGTTGAAGCATATACGTAATAGGGTGTTCATGAGCCATTACCATTTGCCTTTATAGGGTAAAGATATTTATAAGGTAGCTCTGTAATCATAAAACATACATTGTCCTAAATATAGGGAAAAAATGAATGTCATTTTCTTTATGCTGTAGTACGCACCAAGGATACATATTCCCTTGCTTGTTCCATTAAAATAATGGGAGCTTAGCCAATAAGTCTATGAAAATGTAGAGAATCATTATCCATGAGATACTGCGCCTCTAACTACTGATCCTCTCTTCTGCTTCTATCATCACTTTGCCATTCAGCATCTGTCTCTCCATCTCATACTCTCATTTACTCTTTTCCTCACTCTCTATTTTCTGTCTCCTGGCTCAGGGGAAATCAGCTTCGTTGGTCGGCGCTCTTCTTGCTAGCAGAGCAGCACCGGCCATCATGCGTAACGCGCGAAGAGTTCCACTCCGGTGAACATAGAATTAAACTGGCCAGAATTGCAAGTTTATGGAAAGATACATTTATCAGGAGCTGACTGTCAACATTTCACATTCACGTGTATTCATACGATGCCCTTAGAGTGATCCATATGGCAAAGCTTGCTAATCTGCCTTTCCACAAAGTAGGGCCATCACCCATCCGAAGCTGACACACACAAAGCTTGTCACTGACTTGTCACCAACACGTAACGTGTAGGCGCTGCGCCATCATGTGTCACATAACATAACGATGGCAGTTATCACATCACAAATAAAATCACATTGGATATGCATCCTTGAGAGCCCATGTCAATAGGCGTGTACAGGTCAGTGAGTGCAGATGACGTAGACTTTCCTACACCACAACTTCTTTGATCATGTCGCACATTCCCAATGAGAGCATCTTCCACTGCTGACAACTTTAAGAATTACTGTAAAGAAAAGTCTGAGATCAGCTCAAAATATGCAAGTGTTGGTTGCTTTTTTTGTTGTTTGTGTTAATTTACTGGTTAAATAAAGAATTAATGTTTTAGACCACCCAGTGCATTGAAAGTTTAGAGACCCAGCACACATTCCAGCAGAGTTGCTCTTGAGAATTGTTCTAAATTCTAATATTGCAAAGTGCTTGTAAAAACATGCAAATATATAATTTACATCTTATTAAAACTACTCTGTTTTCAAGATCGGAAAGATTTTTAATATTATTGTGTACTGCTCATTGTCTAGGTTACTGCCCACCTCGGCAGTCCCATCAGAGGTGGCCATTCTTGACTAGGATTGCAGCACTTACAACCTCTTTACTTTAGAGCTTGTAAGTGCTGCTCTGAAACTGAACGGATCACTGTATCCAAGCATTTCATTCCTCCTGTGCTCCGCCGTAGCTGCTTCTGCTTACAGCTTGGAGGAGCACACGTTTCAGGCCAGAGACTCAGTCCGAACCCTCAATCATCATGAGCTCAGTGCCCCTCAACAAAAAGAAAGTTGGTAGGCAGAGAAGTTGAGGCAACCCCTTTAAAATGCTAGCCAAGCACCTATGATTAACGGCCACATTTCCTCCATAAACAGTGTCAGGCAGAGAGTATATGCCTAAAGTGTCATACAATGAGTGCGCCTCTATACGGCATCACCCAGAGAGGCTCCCCAAAAATAGTGTAAACCAAGGGGTGCTCCCAGTAAACAATGTAATCCACAGAATGCCCTGATACAAAGCGTGAACCATGTTGTGAATAATTGACAAAACATAGCAGTGTCCTCATCAATAGTGCCAGCCAGTACATTAAAATTCAAGCTAGGTAAATCAAAAGCAAGTAGCTAACACAAGTAGCCAGTCTTTTCCTCTACCATTAACAGTTCGTAACCCCAAAAGACCCATATCCACTTATAATCCAGATTAAATCAATGTCTGATTAGTTCAATGTGAATTGTGAACCATTCCTTTATCCCCCTCTCCTTGTGGCTAATGTTGGTCTACATTTTACTATATGCAATGATGTCTGCCTGCTCGGAAATCTAGGTGATGAGCAATATCCCAGTAATCATATACTTTACAGTCTGACTGTCGCAAGGGTGAAAATTCTGTAGCATAAAGGTGTTAAAACGCCAGCACCTTGCTTTCACGGATACCCAGGGATATATGCAATATCAGGCTCCGTCTAACAGTGCCATACCATATATAACAGGTACAGCGAGGGCACTGGTAGCGTTGTCTTCCCTCTCAAACTAGCTGACGAGGCTTTTTTCTGGGTGAAGCTGTGAAATTATTTTTCTACTTGAACAGTTTTCAATTTAGATTAAGAAAAATTTGAGACTCCACGTCAAGAGGCGTCAGTAACTCAACCAGGACTGCCTGACACAGAGCGAGGGAAGGAGGAGAGGGAGGGAATGAGAGATAAAAGGAGAAGAAGATTATGGAAAGGATGGGGAGAGGCGATTCAAATGAAAAGGGAAATTTGAAAAATAGATGGAAATGAAGAAGAAGGGGAGGCTAGGGCAGACTATTAAAAGAGGCAGAGGAGAATATGAAACTAGGAATGTTCATCCACATAAAAAGACTAATATGAAATAAGTTGGTGTCTTAAAAGGTCTGCCTGTCGTAAATTTAGGTGTAATGAGGCAGCAGAGAGGGGTCCACCATCTGAGAACCCACTATATTAGCTAAAGCGGATACCTTATTTTTATACCTCTATTGTCACAAGTATTAATTGAAAAGAATGATAAATGAAAGTCTATAATGAATTTCCATAAAACTTCCCAAGCAGATAAAATCTGATCATAAGGCTTCTAGCAGTAATATCTTGTAACAACCTGATAGGTCTTAAATGTACTTCCTTGCAAAACTTGGCATCTATGGATCCATAACTCTTCTTGAAGACCTCTATTAAACAGAAACATGGAAAGATAGGAAGTACTCTAGGCCTATGGCTATAATCATCATGGACCCCGTGCCAACAAACATAGCTTTAAAATATGATATACTGATTTGAAATTTAGTGTATGAATCTGATCTATATTTTTTATTTTTGGGGGGAGGGGAGGTGGTGTGGTTGTCCCTTTATGACTGAGTTCAATGACCAATCCACCCCTACTCAAAACACCCTTTTTATTTACTATAGAGGGCCACTCACTTTCTCAAAAATTTTGAGTTAAATGCCTTGTAAAAATCTCTGCACTCCCCTGATTTTTGCCTCCTTCTTTTCCATTCGTTGCTCTATTGCAGAGATATTAATTTTGTATCTTATGCGGCGCACTATGTGAAATCTCTGCTTTGCTGTCCAACTGTGCATTTCTTCAGTCTTCTCTGTTGAGTACGCTTTCACTTCTCTCTTACAGATAGATCCTGAGGAAGAAGAGTGTGTGTACTTCGAAACACATTGATTAAATAAGCGCTTGAATACAGTTTATGACTTTGGATCCTCATTTCTGAGTAACAGCAGCGTAAAAAAATTCAAGTCTTTTACCAAATGTTCTGTACCAGTCGGATGATCTGCAGATCTCCAGCAGTTGGTTATACATACTCCTTCATTTTTGTGTGATCACAACTCTTCCATGTTAGCATAACCTATTATTTTGTTAAATTTTTTTCTAGGTAAGAACGTATCACAATTTTTTGCGCCCCAGCTCCTTCATATACAGTATATCTGCAATGGAGTAACGTAGCACAAAACAGAAGATTTGCTGAATCAGAAGAGGTTGGAGATTTTTACAAGATTTTCAATTATTTTCTTCTAAAAGTGACAGGACCTATTTAGCTCACACTATGCCACACAAAATTTGTATGAGAAGTCAAGACTGTTTTTGTGATATGTATAACATAAATTAGAAATCATAGCAGAAATTTTTCATCATGAAATTTTTTAAATCAGTTCTGCTTTTGAATGCTTTGATTTGTGCCAAGTTGGTTTATAAATTTGGGGCATTTTTATATTTAACATTTCTGTTACATATACAGTTGAAACCAGAAGTTTACATACACTATATAAACAGACAAATATGCATGTTTTTCTCAAGATCTGACATGAAATCAGAATATACCGTTCCCGTGTTAGGTCAATTAGGATTACCATAATTATTAATATTTGCCAAATGCCAGAATAATGAGAGAATGTTTTAAGGTATTTTTATTACTTACAAAGTTAAAAGTTTACATACATTTCATTAGTATTTGGTACCATTGCCCTTAAATTGAGTGACTTGGGTCAAACGTTTGGGATCTCCTTCCACAAGCTTCTCACAATAGTTGGTCAGAATTTGGGCCCATTCATCCTGTCAAAATTGGTGTAACTGATCCAGGTTTGTAGGTCGCTTTGCTCCCACCTGCTTTTTCAGCTTTGCACATACATTTTCAATAGCATTGAGATCAGGGTTTTGTGATGGCCACTCCAAAACATTGACTTTGTTATCCTTATGCCACTTTATTACCGTTTTGGCAGTATGCTTTGGGTCATTGTCCATTTGGAAGACCCATTTACACCCAATCTTTAACTTCCTGGCTGATGTCTTGAGATGTTGCTTTAGTATTGCCATATAATCTTTTTTTCTTATGATGCCATCTATTTTGCGAAGTGCACCAGTCACTCCTGCAGCAAAACAAACTCACAACATGATGCTGCCACCACCACTGTGTTTCACAGTTGGGATGGTGTTCTTCTCCCTTTTTTCCTCCAAACCTAACCATGGTCATTATGCCCAAAAAGTTAAATTTTAGTTTCATCAGACCACAGGACATGTCTCCAAAAATTAAGGACTTTGTTCCTGTGTGCATATGCAAACATTAATCTGTCTTTTTTTATTTCTTTTGGAGTAATAACTTCTTCCTTGCAGAATGTCCTTTTAATACATGTTGATACAGTACTCGTTTCACTGTGGATATCGACACAATCTTACCAGCTGCCGCCATCATCTTCACAAGGTCTTTTGCATTTGTCTTTGGGTTGATATACACATATCAGACCAAAGCATATTCATCTCTGGGACACAGAACTCTTCTCCTTCCTAAGCGGTATGATGGCTGGACATTCCCATCTTGTTTGTATTTGCGTGTAATTGTTTGTACAGATGAACGAGGCACCTTCACCTAGGTATGTTGAAATTGTACCCAAGGATGAGCCAGACTTGTGCAAGTCCACAATTCTCTTCCTGATATCTTGGCTGATTTCTTTAGACTTTCCCATGATGCTACACAAAGAAGCAGTGTGTTTCAGATATGCATTAAAATACATCCACTGTTGTATAATCTCCAAAAGCAGAACCAAAGTGACTGCACTAGAGAATTTCTTTATTCACCATTACTCTGATGAGCGGTCATTTTTTACTGACTAACCAGTATTCATATCCAAAGCGGGGTGCTCAGCAAAGAAAATACAAGTCTATTCTTAAGTTCCAACAAAAATAATGCGGCACTCACCAGATGGATTAAATATTCCAAAGTTCTTTTTATTTCATCTCGGTGAACACGAGACTTTGTACAGGATTTGCGAGTTAGGGAGGCATGCAGGGAGTGTGCAGGTGGACGACGGCCGTTACGTGCAGCAAGTGCTTCAATGGGTACAGGTGTCACCTTAGCGAAGAGCACTGGATGAATGTGATCCCAAACATTATGTAAAATGTTCCCAATAAAAGCTTCAAATCAATCCACAAAAAAGTAACTCTTACTCAGGTCTGTCATCTGTTAACGGAAATATAGGGGACTTCCACATTACTGGTATACAATGTCTCTGGAAAAGCAAAATGGCTCCTCACCCTAAAGAGAAATTCAGCAAATTCTGCGCTCTGAACTCCAAATGCCCCCTCTTCTGAGCTCCACCGTGTACCTAAACCACATATAGCATCCACATTTTTGGCAATTCTGAGGCAATGAGAGTGCTCCTAACTTATGGGTTCATGTCTGAGACTGAGACCAAAGCTGATGCAAATAAGTATATTAAGAAGTGAAACAAAACTAACAGAGCACTTCCTGCAATAGTAATGAAAACACAGCACAATAGAGAATGATGCAAGTGAAACAAAACTAACAGAGCAATTCCTGCAATAGTAACGAAAGCACAGCACAATAGAGAAATGTCCAGTGAAATTGAAGAGCGGAGCGCAACCGCTAATATGAACCAGTCCAACTGTAATATGACGCCGGTGTGCACTAGGCACTAAATGTGAGAGTCCAGCAGTATATATGAGAGGAAGCACATGACCCTTAAAGAGGAAGTCCAGCGATATTATGGGTGAGCGCGCACACCGCATTAACGTGTAGAAGTCCAGCAATCATATAGGTGGAAATGCACACGGCACCTAGATGTAAAAGTCCAGCAATTCACATGAGTAGCATTAACAGAGGAAGGTCATCACATGTGCCTTTTGGGCTGAAAGTCCCGCACAAGTCCAGCAATGCAGCCCACACAAACACAGACCAAGAGGAGATGGTGATGTCAGGATTCCTTACTGGCCACAGCAGTTCCAGAGGCAAACAGCTCCTCACTAGAAGTCCAGATAGCATTGTGACATGGCACCCTTAAAACAATTCCAGCAAAATCTTAACTCCAATATGGCACCTCTTCCCTTATGAGCTTTGCACTGTGCCTCAAAAGTAGTATTCCCCCACATATGGGGTATCATTGTACTCAGGAGAAATTGCACAAACAATTGTATGGTGCAATTTCTCCTGTTACCTATAGGAAAATAAAAAAATTGGGGCTAAAATAACAGTTTTGTAGAGAAAATGTGATTTTATTATTTTCACAGCTTAACGTTATAAACCTCTGTGAACCACTTGGGGGTTCAAGGTGCTCACTACACATCTAAATACATTCCTTGAGGGGTCTAGTTTTCAAAATGGTTTTGTAAATTTTGTTGGAAAAAGGAGAAATCGCCTTCTCAACTTTTAACCCTTATAACTTCCTAACAAAAAAAATTGTTTCAAAAATTGTGCTGATGTAAAGTATGGTAAATGTTAATTATTAACTATTTTGTGTGACACAGTTCTCTGATTTAAGCCATTAGAATTCAAAGTTTGAAAATTGCAAAATTCCACAAATTTTTACCAAATTTCTGTGTTTTTCCCATATAAACACAAGTTATGTTGAAGAAAGGTTACCACTATGATGAAGTAGAATATGTCACAAAAAACATTCTCAGAATCAGTGGGATCCGTTGAAGCGTTCCATAGATATAACCACATAAAGTGACACTGGTCAGAATTGTAAAAATTGGCCTGGTCATTAACATGTAAAACAACTTGGGGTGTAAAGTATTAAAGAATATAAGCAGTGGAAGGTCTGCAGTATACATAGGAGGTACTGTGACTGCTGTATACATCACATAGGAGATGCTTGGGCTGGTGTATATACTGTATATTACATAGGAAACAGGGCCGGTATCAGCTGGAAGTGATCAGTTGTGGAGTAGAACTACACAGCTCAGTCAACTGTATAGTGTCTGGAGCAGAGTATTGCAGATCCCCCTATTTTCCAATCCTGCTGTAATTGGACAACCCCATTAAATCTATAGGATATAACCATCTCACCATATATATCATGTTAGAGAGAGAGAGAGAGAGAGAGTCTCGTGAACAAACATCATCTGTCGATTTAGTTTTCCCCATTTAAAGTTCACACATCACACACTTTTCTGAATCCACTAATGAATTAGTCAAACATCTGAACTAAAACTACAGACAAAACCAGAACAGGATGGAATGAAAGAGCCAGCTACCAAACTTATCCATCATTCTATAAAAAGTCTAGGCCTAAAATCAGGAATTGTGAAAAAACTCAGCAAACTATAATTTGCAAGAAAAAAATCATATTTTCTGGCTTCTTTGTACTGTGCAAAAGTTTTAGGCAAGTGTGCAAAAAATGCTGCAAAGTAAAATATGTATTTTTATCTATTAATAAAATATAATGTGAATGAACAAATGCAAAATTTAAATCAAATCAATAAATATAATGACGCACTTTGCCTTTAAAACAGCATCAAAGCTTCAATCCTTCTAGAGACACTTACACACAATTTTTGTAGGAACTTAAAGGGGAGGTTGTTCCAAACATTTAGGAGCACTATTCTTCTGTGGTTGTAAATGTGCGTGAATCCTTCTGTCTCTTCATGTAATCCCTAACAGACATGCTGACGAGATCAGGGCTCTATGGGGCCCATAACATTACGTCCAGGACTTCTTGCTCTTCTTTACGCTGAAGATAGTCCTTAATGACAGCGACTATAGGTTTGGAGTTATTGTCCTGCTGCAGAATAAATTTGGAGCCAATCAGATGCCTCGCTGATGGTGTTATATTATGGATAAGTATCTGCCTGTATTTCTCAGCATTGAGAATACCATTAATCTTTGTCTAATTCTCTGCTCTATTTGCTGAAATACTGCCACATACTGGAAAGAAACCTCCACCATGCTGCAGACCCCCCTTATTATACCGCTCTACATCCCTTTGGTGAACAAACTGCCTTCTTATCAGTCCTGAGAACCTGTTGCCATTTTTCTGCATCCCAGTTCCTATGTTTTTATACATAGTTGTGTCACTTGGCCTTTTTTCCATGTCGAAGGTATTTGGTCGCAATGAAAAATAGTTCTTGCCAGACTCCAATAATAGATGGATGGACCTTGGTCCCACAGTTCTGAGCTGATGCACTGCTTTAGGATTTCAAAGGGACATGAGCATGATGTGTCTTTCATCTGCTACACTAAGTTTGCTTGGCCAACCATTCTGTCTAATGTAAGGATTGGCTCTGGTAGGTAATGGCAGGGCCGCAGTAAAGAGGCAACACACAGGCTTAGAGTCCAACTTCAGTGGTTTAATAACAATTTTAAACAGTAGGTTAGCAGAAAGTAAAGAAAAACCACAGACATACTCCAGCTTGGAGAACCACTGGTCTCAGGCTCACCCAGTGGCGTAGCAACTGTTTGTGGCGCCCGGGGCGGTCGAAAAATTTGCCGCCCCTTTGGTCGCTGATAATCCGGAAGAATCCGAAGAGCCCACACTACACTCAAAGATCTAATTTTAAGTCTACTACTAACTCTGCTGTTATTATTTCTAAATTTCTAGACTTTCATCTTCTTGCAGTTCTCTCTCTCTATATATATACAGTGGGGAAAAAAAGTATTTAGTCAGTCAGCAATAGTGCAAGTTCCACCACTTAAAAAGATGAGAGGCGTCTGTAATTTACATCATAGGTAGACCTCAACTATGGGAGACAAACTGAGAAAAAAAAATCCAGAAAATCACATTGTCTGTTTTTTTTTCATTTTATTTGCATATTATGGTGGAAAATAAGTATTTGGTCAGAAACAAGCAATCAAGATTTCTGGCACTCACAGACCTGTAACTTCTTCTTTAAGAGTCTCCTCTTTCCTCCACTCATTACCTGTAGTAATGGCACCTGTTTAAACTTGTTATCAGTATAAAAAGACACCTGTGCACACCCTCAAACAGTCTGACTCCAAACTCCACTATGGTGAAGACCAAAGAGCTGTCAAAGGACACCAGAAACAAAATTGTAGCCCTGCACCAGGCTGGGAAGACTGAATCTGCAATAGCCAACTAGCTTGGAGTGAAGAAATCAACTGTGGGAGCAATAATTAGAAAATGGAAGACATACAAGACCACTGATAATCTCCCTCGATCTGGTGCTCCACGCAAAATCCCACCCCGTGGGGTCAGAATGATCACAAGAACGGTGAGCAAAAATCCCAGAACCACGCGGGGGGACCTAGTGAATGAACTGCAGAGAGCTGGGACCAATGTAACAAGGCCTACCATAAGTAACACACTACGCCACCATGGACTCAGATCCTGCAGTGCCAGACGTGTCCCACTGCTTAAGCCTGTACATGTCCGGGCCCGTCTGAAGTTTGCTAGAGAGCATTTGGATGATCCAGAGGAGTTTTGGGAGAATGTCCTATGGTCTGATGAAACCAAACTGGAACTGTTTGGTAGAAACACAACTTATCGTGTTTGGAGGAAAAAGAATACTGAGTTGCATCCATCAAACACCATACCTACTGTAAAGCATGGTGGTGGAAACATCATGCTTTGGGGCTGTTTCTCTGCAAAGGGGCCAGGACGACTGATCCGGGTACATGAAAGAATGAATGGGGCCATGTATCGTGAGATTTTGAGTGCAAACCTCCTTCCATCAGCAAGGGCATTGAAGATGAAACGTGGCTGGGTCTTTCAAGATGACAATGATCCAAAGCACACCGCCAGGGCAACGAAGGAGTGGCTTCGTAAGAAGCATTTCAAGGTCCTGGAGTGGCCTAGCCAGTCTCCAGATCTCAACCCTATAGAAAACCTTTGGAGGGAGTTGAAAGTCTGTGTTGCCAAGCGAAAAGCCAAAAACATCACTGCTCTAGAGGAGATCTGCATGGAAGAATGGGCCAACATACCAACAACAGTGTGTGGCAACCTTGTGAAGACTTACAGAAAACGTTTGACCTCTGTCATTGCCAACAAAGGATATATCACAAAGTATTGAGATGAAATTTTGTTTCTGACCAAATACTTATTTTCTACCATAATATGCAAATAAAATGAAAAAAAAACAGACAATGTGATTTTCTGGATTTTTTTTTCTCAGTTTGTCTCCCATAGTTGAGGTCTACCTATGATGTAAATTACAGACGCCTCTCATCTTTTTAAGTGGTGGAACTTCCACTATTGCTGACTGACTAAATACTTTTTTTCCCCACTGTATGTGTATGTATTAGCGTGATGACCCTACTGAACCTCCACCACTGCCCTGCCGAGAGCTGCACCATAAAACAGTGTAAGGAGACCCACGTGTCTTCCCCCTGCACAGACCCACAGTACACCCCCTACAGAGCCCTCATGTTCTCCCCTTGCACAGCCCCCCTCCCCCGTGTACCCCCCTGCACAGCCCCTCCATGTCCTCCCCTACATAGCCTCCCCATGTACCCCCCAGCACAGCCCCCCATGTCCTCCCCTGCACAGCCCCCCATGTCCTCCCCTACACAGCTTCCCCATGTACCCCCCTGCACAGTCCCCCATGTCCCTCCTACAGAGCCCCCCCATGTCCTCCCCTGCACAGCCCCCCCATGTCCTCCCCCTACAGAGCCCCCTCATGTCCTCTCCCTACAGAGCCCCCCCATGTCCTCCCCCTACAGAGCCCCCTCATGTCCTCTCCCTACAGAGCCCCCCCATGTCCTCCCCCTACAGAGCCCCCTCATGTCCTCTCCCTACAGAGCCCCCCCATGTCCTCCTCTGCACAGCCCCCCATGTCCTCTCCCTACAGAGCCCCCCCATGTCCTCCTCTGCACAGCCCCCCATGTCCTCTCCCTACAGAGCCCCCCCATGTCCTCCTCTGCACAGCCCCCATGTCCTCTCCCTACAGAGCCCAACTCTTTTGCATAATATCAGCTATATGAAGATGTAGGCAATCCAACTCCAAGGATTAGGGAGCCTCAACTTTAGAATTAGTAAATGGGGGAGAGGGAGTAATTACCTAGATGCCGCCCCCTGTAGCATAACTTTACATGATGGAATGAAATTCAAGGGGCAATCACATACCGCGGTGTCTCCCTCCCCTCACAGACATCATGGGCAGGCTGGGCAGCGCTTCCCGCCGTCCCCCTCACTCACCGGCTCCTGTGTCCCGGGATCCGCTCCTCCTGCGTCACCTCAGCCACACGCCACGTGTTCTTCTGGTAGCTCCGACCGAACAACCAGCCCCGAGCGGCCAACACCTCCGCCCAGCACCGGCTCAGGAGCGGAAAGCAGCCGGGGCTCCGAGTCCGAGTCCAGCAAGGCAGTGGCGTAGAAGGTAGAAAGTGCCTGCACTGTGCCTCCGCCGAGTCTGCGCTGTTCTCCCAGTCAGAGGAGAGGAATTGAATTGCTGCTGCCGCGCCGCCCCCACACACGTGCCGCCTGGGGCGGACCGCCCCCCCGCCCCCCCCACGCTACGCCACTGGGCTCACCCTTGCATGGGACGGGCTTAACTAAGCGGCTGCCCTGTCAGCGGCGTCCGCCAGGTGCAATTCCCAGGGTTGTTTTGAGTCTTGCCGCTAAAACTTTACAGCACGGGTATTTCAACAAAACAAGTTCAGGCTAACTCCAGCCAAGTTCCTCCTATCTTACACACACACTCACCATGTGCCAAACAACATCTCCATTACATAACCCATAACTCCACCCACAGGTGAGGTACACATCACATGGGCTGATCACGTGGCCGTGACATCATTGCAGGTCCTCCACTTTAGGGAAAATCCCGGCCAAACTTTATCCTGCTGGGAGAAATGTATCTCCAGTCCCATCCAGCACTACACCCTTTGCTGTACCATACTTAGGTCCTCACTGATATCCATTTCTTGTTTTCCTCAATGTTGAAAAATACAGGCAGATAATATCCATCATTTTTTTTTCTTTTTCCAAAATCATATTTATTGAAATTTTAAATAGTTAAACATGAAAACACATCAATTCCGCAAACAGTGCAGAGTAGATTAATAATACATCAAGAAAACAGACATACAAACGTAGGAGCCAAGGAATAAGGGGGGAAAAGGGGGTAGGTACACCTAAGTATACGACTGTAAATTACTTAGATCAAAGGTCTTAACAGAAACTGATCTGCTAAAGTGCAAGTTCCTCAATATCAAAGTGGCATATAAGCTAGACACATAGCAGGGTTCATCGCGGGCAGGGAATATCAGACCCTGAATCGAAGTAGCACAAGCATCATCACGGTGGATTGAAGGAGAGACTGCTACCAAGCCATGGTTCCCAAATCTGGGACTTTTTCTTTTTAGATGACACAGATAATACCAGAGCCCTTTCGTATTGGCAATGAAGGTTCATCCTGTCAATCACAAATTGTATGGTCGGAGCGCTGGCCACTCTCCATTTGGATGCCACTGCCAGTCTAGCGGCTATAAACAAATGTGAGAACACTCCTCTCAACACATACGGGATCTCATCCAAACCGATATGCAATAAAACCATACTGGGTTGTAAGGCCATCCGGATCCCAGTTACCTCAGCTATCACGTCCTCTAGGCTAGCCCAAAAAATAAAGTAATTTCGGGCACGACCACCACATGTGGCTAAGTGTCCCCAACATACCGCAGCCTCTCCAACACAATGGGAAGCACTGAGGGCCAAAGCGAGCAACTTTAACTGGGTAATAGTACCAGCGTAAGTGGACTTTTTTCAATTGTTCCAGATGGTTTAAGCAAGAGGAAACTCTCCGAACCTCTAACACCGCCTCCCGCCACCCATCAGGCGCTAGGGTGACCTGCAAGTCATCCTCCCATTGTCTCATGAATTGCAGTTTAACCTCTGGGTCAGGATCATTCAGGGCTCTATACAAGATAGATATATTGTGAGTACTAGGTCCGGGCACCAGGAAGAGGCCATTTACTGTACGGTCTAGGTTAGAATTAAAGAAGTACGACGGTTGTGTAGTGTGTATAAGATGTCTTAGTTGCAAAAACTGATAAAATCTATGTCGATAATATCCATCATTAAATACCATCAGGGAGGCATCTGAACAAACGCCTTGCCAAGTTCCTCCAAAAACTGTTTGCAAGTGTAAATAGAATTGATACTTTGATGCTGTCTTGAAGGCAAAGGGTGGCAATGTGAGCAGGTTGCGGGAAGCAGTGACAGGCAGGAGACAGAGCAAGGGTTAACTGGGTTTTAGTCAACAGTGAGATACTCCACGCAGGGAGGTAAAGGGTTAAACAGGGAATATCAGTTCATTGGTGAAATTGTGGGTAGGGTTAAAGAACAGTGAAGACAGTAGAGACAGTTCTTGTGGGGTTAACTTATCCTATCCACTGATTCTCAGGCAGTGGATGTTGTGAATCGGTGATGGCGCCAACAACGGTTGACGTGGCGCGTGTCCACGTAGGTCCTGGAAATAACAGTGATCTGTCTTCTGGCGGCAGTGGTTGGTCTCCTGTACCTTCTGCTGAGCGACTAGTCCATGTACCAGTGTGGCGGGAAGGATGGAAGCCACCGCACGGTCTGAGCCCACCGTGGTCTGGCAATAGTATACTGGGGAAGCAGAGCGCTGATAGCAGTTCCACTCTCGGTCTCTCTCAAGTGGCAGCAGCGTGATACTCACGGGCCCGGAGCACTCAGTTTCTTGCTTTGTCACGATCAGCGGGCGTACTGCACGTCTTTTCTCACAAGTTCTGCTGGCAGCAGCGGAGATGCTCTGGCGCGGGCCTGCGTTGTGCCGGTGCTCGAGGGAAGGAGTGCTCACCCCTGTCTGCTGCGCGCTGTCTCTTCCCGCCAAGTCTCTGGCAGGCTTAAAGTCAGAGGCCGGGTAACTGCCCAACAGTCCGGGGAACCAACACACAGGTAGAATATAATACAGCTTCTTACCTAGCAGAGAGAAGCTGAGGCACCACGTTGATGCAGGAAAGCCGGATCCAGGACCTGTGAGGAGGGCAGAGCGATAGGGAAGCGCTCAGAGCCCGCAGGACCTCCAGTCACGTGACCGCGCATCAGAGGAGGGGGGCGGAGTAACTGCAGAGCTCTAACAGTGCTGCTGGATACAGTAACACAGGAGCGTCACAGAGAAGTCAGGCAAACAATAGCGTCATACACGGGGCGGGTGGCAAAGTACAGGAGGGATGCTCAGTAGAGAGGTCAGACGTAGCCAAGGGTCACACACAGAATGGGCAGCGCGGTACAGGAGGGGAATTCAGGAGGGAGGTCAGACGTAGCCAAGGGTCACACACAGCACGGGCAAAGAAAGTACAGAATCAGCAAACCAGAGACGTAAGCAGTAACCGAACGAGATCCAACACCAGGCAGACAGACAATGATTGGCGTGAAGCACGGACAGGACAGGGTCAGGCACACTCAGATAGGAGTATAAACGACAGGGGATGGCTCTCCCCTGATGCTATAAGAACCCTCCCCAGATCCACAGAGAGGCTCTCCATATTAACTCCTACACCACCTAACCTGAACGCTCAATAAACCATGACAGTACCCCCCCTTCAACGGGGGGCCTCCGGACCCCCAGGTCTCTCCGGATACCGAGCATGATACGCCCTAACCAGGCGGTCCGCGTGCACCAACCTGGCTGGTACCCACAACCGATCCTCTGGACCGAACCCCTTCCAATGAACAAGATACTGCAAGGAACCACAAAACCATTGGGACTGTACAATGTTTTGCACTTCAAACTCCATATGACTGTCCACCAACACCGGAGTTGGTAGAGAACCAGGTTCCTCTACCACCGAGCCTACTGGTTTGAGTAAGGACCTATGGAACACATTGTGAAGTTTCAAGGATGAAGGGAGGAGTAAACGATATGCCACTGGGTTGATTACCTTGGTTATCACATAGGGGCCAATGAACTTATGCCCCAACTTGGCGGAAGGTAACTTTAAGCTTATGTTTCGCGTAGAAAGCCATACCTTGTCCCCACATTGTAGTGTCTGACCCGGATCCCTCTTCTTGTCTGCAAAATGTTTGTACTTCTCCTGTGCTTTGGACATGTTCGCACGCACCTTAGCCCATAGATCACTTATCCTGCTGACAGAGTCCTCAGCCCCTGGACAGTTTGAATCCAGGCGTGAGAACTCCCCAAAGTGAGGGTTCAATCCATAATTAATAAAAAACGGTGACCTACCAGTGAATTGATTTATTCGATTGTTGAAGGCAAATTCCGCCGACGGTAAGGCATCACACCAGTCATCCTGTAACGTGGAAGTCAAGCATCGGAGGATCTGTTCCAGCGACTGATTGGTGCGTTCAGTTTGTCCATTGCTCTCTGGGTGGTAAGCTGAGGAGAAAGATAGAGATATCCCCAACTTCCTGCAAAAAGCCTGCCAAAATTTAGCTACGAATTGTGCCCCCCTGTCGGAAACAATGTTAGTGGGTACACCATGAAGGCGAACAATTTGAGAAAGGAAGTGTCGTGAAAGAACCTCTGTTGACGGTAACTTAGTCATGGGTACAAAATGTGCCAACTTGGAGAATCTATTCACAATTACCCACTCTACTGTATTACCCCGGGATGGAGGGAGATTAGTGATGAAGTCCATGGACAAATGAGTTCAAGTAGAGTTGAGCGACTTTGGTCGGATCGGGTTTCATGAAACAAAATTTGTTTCAGATGAAACTCGTCCGACTAGGGCAAAAAAAGTCGGAGTTTCGTCCGAAACCCGACCCCATTGCAAGTCAATGAGGAATAAAAGTCGCCATTGAGTGGATGAATGTCATCTCGGAATTGGTAAATGTACCAATTCCCCGGCCGGCCGGCAATGAGAGCTCTTTGAACGTGCGCAAACCCCACATGCAGTGACATGTTTCTTAATCTCTGCATACATTAATGGCCACCAAAAAAACTCTTTTAACTGCCTCACATGTGGCTGTAATACCAGGATGAGCGCCTAATTTTGAGTCATGGAATTCTCGTAGGAGATTAGAACGCAAGTGTTGTGGGACAAACAATTTATCAGCGGGTTTGGACCTTGGAGCCAAAGATTGAGCCCCCATAATCTCCCGCTCCAGTTCCGATGACAGCTCCGATATCACCACCCCGGGTTGAAGAATGGATGACGGCGTATCGGGGGCAGACAATGGTTCAAAACTGCGTGATAATGCATCGGCTTCCACATTTTTAGACCCTGGACGGAACGTAATAGAGAATTGAAATCTGGAAGAAAAAAAGTGACCAACGGGCCTGTCTGGGAGTCAACCTTTTAGCAGTTTTGATATATTCTAGATTTTTGTGATCAGTGATAACCGTAATCGGATGTTCTGCCCCCTCCAAAAAGCGTCTCCATTCTTCAAACGCCAGCTTGATTGCCAGAAGCTCTCTATTCCCAACATCGTAGTTTCTCTCTGCCGGAGAAAACTTCTTGGAAAAAAAAGCACAAGGTCTAAGGTTAGTCAGAGTAGCTGGACCCTGAGACAACACAGCCCCTACCCCCACCTCAGAGGCATCAACTTCCACAACAAATGGCAAGGATGGGTCTGGTTGCACTAGTATTGGAGCAGACATAAAACAATTCTTTAAAACCAAAAAGGATTGTTTCGCCGGGAGAGACCAATTTTTGATATCAGTCCCTTTGCATGTGAGGTCGGTGAGAGGCTTCACAATCTGTGAAAAGCCCTTGATGAATCTACGATAATAGTTCGCGAATCCCAAGAAGCGCTGGAGTCCCTTCAGGTCCTGAGGTTGGACCCACTCCACAATGGCTTGCAACTTCTTGGGATCCATTCAAAACCCCTGTGGCGAGATTATGAGCCCCAAAAATGCTAGTTCTTGGACAAAAAAGGTACATTTTTCAGGTTTGACAAATAATTGATTTTCCCTGAGACTTTGAAGTACAGTTTTCACATGCAACAAATGAGAATCTTTGTCAGTCGAGTAAATCAGAATATCATCCAAGTAAATGACTACAAAGTGGCCGATGAGGTCCGCGAACACCACATTGATAAAATTTTCAAAGACAGCTGGTGCATTAGTGAGGCTAAATGGCATCACTAGGTTTTCAAACAACCCCTCTGACGTGAGAAAAGCAGTCTTCCATTCGTCCCCTTCTTTAATTCTTATCAAATTATAAGCCCCTCTAAGATACAATTTAGAGAACCATTTTGCCCCTGAGAGTTGGTTACATAAATCTGGAATCAGGGGTAGGGGATAGGTATTCCTGACAGTAATTTTGTTGAGTTCTCAGAAGTCGAAGCAGGGACGCAGGCCACCATCTTTCTTTTTAACAAAGAAAAACCCTGCCGCTACTGGGGTTGTGCCGTTGAAGCCACGGCATGCCCAATACCAGCCCTGCTGGCAGGTTGTCCATGACAAAGCATTTCATCTCCTCAACATGGGGGGGATCAATACACAAACAAAAACTGTTAGAAACATAATGAATCCCCGAACGGGTGAAGGGGGAAGAGTCAATGGCCACGATTTTCAGAGGGGTCTCCAACCTGATTGTCCCTATCTTGACCCGGGAGACGACACTGGAGCTGATCAGATTAAGTGATGAACCGCAATCCACTAAAGCTGTAGAAACAAAATAATAACTGTCTACTACCAGTTCGACTTTAAGCAGAACTTTAGGGCATGAGGAAAAAAAGTACCTGAGAGTCTGAGCACTTGATCACTACTCAGACCTAGTAGTTTCCTATCGGCTTGGAGGACGCTGGACACACTGGACAATCTCTCCTCCAATGTCCTGGTTCCCCACAGTAGAAGCAGAGTTGCTTCTCTCGGCGGCGCTTCCACTCTTTCTCTCTGACCAAGGTGGCGCTAATTTCCATGGGCACTGGACTAGCCTCCACCTCTTTGCTGCCAGAAAATAAGGACGTTTCGGAATGCATAACCCCTCTGGCTCTCAGCCGGCGGTCCATCCGCACGGCTTGGGTCATGGCATCCTCCAGGGTGTCAGGAGGTGGATGCAGGGCCAAAGCATCCTGAAGGCGTTCTGACAGGCCTCTACGAAATAGTCCCCGGAGAGTGGCATCATCCCAGGAGACTTCTGCTGACCACCGCCGGAACTCGGAGCAGAACCACTCCGCTGAGTGCCGACCCTGACGTGCGCCCATCACCATGTCCTCAGCCAAGCGAACCCTGTCCGGTTCGTCATAAATGCGGCCCAAGGCCTCAAAAAATGCATCCACAGTCATACGTTCTGGGGCTGTGGGGGCTAGGGAGAACGTCCAGACTTGTGGGGCACCCCGAAGTAGGGAAATAATCACCCCCACCCTCTGAAATTCTCCCCCAGACAAACGGGGTCTCAGGGAAAAGAAAAGTTTGCACCCTTCCCTGAATGCCCTGAACTCCCTTTTGTCCCAAGAAAGAGAGTCCGGCAGTTTAACCGGAGATTCCGGGGAAGTAAGTGACACGTCGGGACAGAGCGCCCCCTGTACAGTATTTACCAGCTGCTGCTGGGTATGGGCCACAGAGCGCTGCTCCACATTTAATTTCTGGAACATCTGCGATAACTGTTTCACCTCGTCTGACAATGCTTTCATAGGATCCATGACGCAAGATGTGCTTCCCACACTCACACACCTTTCGTTCAAGGGCAGGGGAGTAGAACAGTAACGGTCGTTTATAATGTCAGGCTTAAAGTCAGAGACCGGGTAACTGTAACAGTAACCGAATAAGATCAAACACCAGGCAGACAGACAATGATTGGCATGAAGCACGGACAGGACAGGTCGGGCTCACTCAGATAGGAGTATAAACGACAGGGGACGGCTCTCCCCTGATGCTATAAGAACCCTCCCCAGATCCACAGAGGGGCTCTCCATATTAACTCCTACACCACCTACCCTGAATTCTCAATAAACCATGACAGTCTCCCTGTTCCTGCGCACTCACTGGCGCCTCAGAGACTTAGCCACGCTCCCTGTTGCTAAATGCAAAGGTTGGTCCGGTTCTCTAAGCTTTCCCCCTGACAACAGAGGAGACAGCCCCAACAGTTCCAGACCCCGCGCAAAACAATTAAACCTGGTCCGGTCCTTCTTCTTACTTTCTACCGGTGTGGGTTTCTGCCAGATTGCCTGGTATCATCCCATACTCCACAGATACACAGGGAGCATAGTTTGGAAGCCCTCTAAAAATGATTGTAAAGCGCAATGTGAAATATATTGGTGATAAAAAAGCAAGTATAATAAAGAACTAAATCAATTTCCATCTATCATAGTTTGTTAAAAATGGACCTTCAAAGGAATCTGTTAGTAAGATGAGCCTGTCCAAAACTGCATAGATGGGCATGTGGAGCGCCCGCCAGGGCAATGGGGATACTTGGTACCGGGCCGCTTTTTAAAGGGATGTGTCACAGCGGCAGTGACCCGGTTTGTGGCCCTGGGCGTCCAATAAAAGGGGATATATTTACAGGGGATGAAAATAAAGAGTTTGTAAAGTGTTTGTGATGCCACCTGTGGTTTCTGGTCAGAAGTGACCAGCGCTGCAGTGCAGCTCTTCTGGGACTGATGGTGCGATGCAGCAGAGTTGGAATAGCTCTCCACAGGTAGAGCTTTGTGTCCCAGGGCAGTAGTTGTTATTAAAGATCTGATGCTTGCTGATGGTAGATGTAATAGAATACAATTGTGGCACACATAATATATGTGGAAACCATGAGGAAAAATGGTTATCCTTCACAAAATATTTATAGAGGTATTATATAGGGGTATAGACCACATATATATATATTATTAGTGCTAAGACTAATAAGGGCAACTGCAACTATAATATAGAACAAACTGGAAGTCCCACGGCCGCGCTAGCTGTCTGTCAAGCCACAGACTGCCTCCCCTGTGATGTAACCGGAAACACGCGGGCCCCACGTGATCCAGCGTCATACAATAGGAGGAGCCCACTGCTGGGCTGAAAGACAGTGCGCGTGCACATGACATGGGGTGCTCCATCGTCCAACCTCTTCCTGGGGCTGTGGGAGAGGGACCTCTTCCTGTCCGACAAACAGGGGTCGATTGAGCGGGTCCAGTTAGGGCACGCTATATCGACGATATCTTCTTTGTCTGGCAGGGCACCTCCACCAACCTCTTGCAATTCATAGCAGTCTTGAACATCAATGATCTGAACATTCGGAAGGAGCTGTGTGCTCCGAAACGCGTGTCGGGGACAGGCCGATACCACTGCTTCCACTGCTCCCAGGTAATGACACCTTATACATAATGATTTGGTACATATTGCACATGGCACTTATAATATGAGCATTTGGTCTGTGACTTCTATGTTATGTGAAGGGGTTTTGCTGCAGCGTCTGAATTTAATTATGGGCATTTGCTATGTGATGATTCTTTTAATATAATTACTTACAGCTGCATTTACAACATGGTCATTTTTGACCTCCCCATAAAATAAAGGTGCCTATTTTATTCCTTTTGCACTTGCATCTGTGTATGGGGTTAATTACTTTGGGGCTGTGCTGCTAAGACATCTGGCCTTTTTGCCATTGGGCACGCTTGTTTTATACTCCCTTCAATTCTATACACTGTATTGTCCAATTTTATAATTTTATATGTATTACTAATAAAATATTGTTTTTTATGGATTTTCTACTGCATGTGCCATTGTTTGACCTTGATATAAATATATGTATAATGCTCCCTTCATCTACGGCCCTTGAGGAGCAGGTAATATGCCATACTGTTGACTCTTTAGCTGCTGATTTTGATATGAGCACTTTCTCTGTGATTATCTGTGAGGTGCATGCCATTCATGAGTTTTTCTATTGCTGATTTTGATACATCTTTCAGGCAATATGCCATGCTGAAGACTCAGTTGTTGGTTTTGCTAAGAGCACTTGCTCCATGATTGTTTTTACATTCTATGCCACCGAGAAGTTCTCTCACTATGGTTCTGATATACCTGCCCTAGGATTATATAAAGGACTATTAAATGATTTAAGATACATGTTTCTCAGGGCTGCCTGTTGTGAGGCTGTGTGTGTGGCTATCCGGTCCTTGTTTTTAAACAGCAGAAAAAAAGGCAGCATCACTTACCTGCCCAGGCCTAAGAACAAATGCACTACAGGGTGCAGCCAGCCCATAAAGCAAGATGTTAGCAACACAGGTGCAAAATACCAGATTAACAGCCACTCTCCACATACCCATTCCTGGAGGGGGTGACTGCCTAGTATAAAATTGCACAATAAAGGCCCGCATAGGGCGCTGTTCACACAAAGGAACTACACAGTGTCTGACTCACAGCCTATTAGTCACACCCCTACTATTCGACTAGGCGGGCTGGCCAGCACACCCTCAATGCATCCCAGTGTGAACACCCCTCATACGAGACCAAAAGTGTTTGGGCTCAGCTGCACCCTGAAAATAATATAGTGCAAAAAGTACACAATTAGTGAGGTATTAGCTGATATTTTGGCCAAAATACTTGTGCCCGTAAACTGCGCCAAAGTTCCCCACGCTTACGGGTCCCTACACTAAACTAAATAGCAAAGCCACTAAAGAAGACTCAAGGTTTCCAAAAATACCTGCCCTAGGATTATATAAAGGGCTATTAAATGGATTTAAGATACATGTTTCTCAGGGCTGCCTGTTGTGAGGCTGTGTGTGTGGCTATCCGGTCCTTGGTATGCCATGTGCGCACGCTTTGTATCCCCTGTATCCCATGCACCTTATTGTCCATGTTTTATAAAGCGTTACCTAATAAAATTCTGTTCTATGGGACTTTTTTGACTGCTTGTCTTTTTGGTTTGTTCTGATGGTAGATGTAGCAGTGCTGAGTGAGTGTGGAGGCAAGAATTCAAAGGTCACAGTTGGGTGCAGTTCCAAAGCTTTACTCACAGTTCTGTCTGCAGTACAGGTGCCCGCTTGGTGCCATGTCCTTCAGGTGAGGGGCTCAGTCAAGTTCCAGGCAGATGAAGAACACTTTTCCAGTACTCCCTTCAGTATATGCCTCTCCTGGCCATCTCACTGTGTTGCTTTCTCGCCTCTTCCTACACAACACCTCACAGTCAGTGTCCCAGGACAGCAGCCATGGACCTTGTCGGATAACGTGCCCAATGCATTCCCTTGCTCCTTTCTGGCTGCCTTTCCAGTGAAGATAACTGTGGTTAGTGGCTGTGACCCCTAAAGTTGCCACAGCTGTCAGCTTGCTAGCTGAGTCCTGTTGTCCACTCTACTAGGCTAGGGGCCGAGACCCTTCTGCGACCTGATCCCTCCACCTGACGGCCATCAGCGTGGAACGAGCCCCACGGGTGGCCTACGCTCTGCCCGTGCCTCTGGGATCCCTTCCCTCTACAGGGAGCTTTCTTTCAAACTACTCCGTCCAGCTGCTCCTCCCAACCGGGAGCTGCTTTAACTACGTCCTTCCACTTCTCCCCCTAGGGGAGAACTGCCCTTCACTTCCTTTCAGGTCTCCCACTCTGAACCTAAGCTCCACCCACCTCCCAACACCCTTTCCTATCCAGCAGAGATGAGATCATCCTCCCTTAGGGTCCTTCCAGGGTGCCCTGCTGCTATAAGTGAGTGTTGGATGCAGGTGTAAGAGTGCTGTCAGGTGCCCCCACCTTACCTGGTAGTGGGATACTAGACCTCTGGATGAGGTGCAGTACCTCTGTTGCGACTGAACCCTCAGGGGCACCACACATGCACGTCTTTGAAATTTAAATCTATTGACACCATTGTGGTGCCCCTGAGGGTCCAGTCGCCACAGAGGTACTGCACCTCACCCAGAGGTGTGGTATCCCACAACCAGGTAAGATGGAGACACCTGACCATCATTCCATCCCACATCCCACACACACACGTAGAATAGCAGAGCACCCTTTATGGCCCTTGCTTGGAACACGAAGGGTGTTGGGGGGTGGGCGGAGCGTAGATTCAGAATGGGAGAATTGTAGGAAGTTAGAATAGATTCCCTCAGAGGGAGGGAAGGAGACGGACGTGTCTTGTGCAGCTCTGGTCATCAGGAGTTGCCGGACTGAATAGCTTGACAGAAAGCTCTCTAAAAGGAAAGTTGGTTCTTCTTGAGACACGGCTGGAGCGTACTCCCCGTGGGGCTCATTCCTTGCTGACGGCCGTCAGGTGGAGGAAGAACCCTGGTCGCAAAGGATCACGGCCCCTAGCCTAGTGAGCGTACTTCAGGGCACTACTAGCAAGCCGATAGCTGTGGTGACTTTATGGACCACAGTCCCTACCAGTTATTCCAACTGGAAAGGCAGCTACATTGGATCACAGAAACGGAAGGGCATTGTCTGACAGGATTCGCAGCTGCTGGCCTGGGACAATAATTGTGAAGTGCTGAAAAGGAAGGAAGGTGGAAAGCAGCATATTGTGTGGAGACGGCCAGGAAAGGTACATACTGACAGGGAGTGCTGGAAAGGTGTACTTCATTTTACCTGGAAGTTGGCCTGCCTCAACTGCCCTGGGATTACAGCTCTGCCTGTGGAGAGCTTTACAAACTCTGCTGCAACCTACCATCTGTCCCAGAGAAGCAACATTGCAGCGCTGGTCACCCCTGACCAGAATACCACAGGTGGCGTCACGAATTCATACAGACTCTTTTCTTATTTAATTTCACCCATTCTATATGACCGCCAGGGGCCACGGACCGGGTCACAGCCACCGCAACACTTCCCCTTTAAAACACCGGCCCGGTACCGAGTATCCCACAGCCCCTGGGGCGCGTCACCATTATTTCTTGTATCTTTTGATGCATTCAGGAAAAATTAATGTTTTCATTCATACACAAATGATGTGTTAAGGGCTCTGGGTGTAACAGAGCACTTCACGATTGTTTGTCTCCCAAAGTTGTTTCCGCGCTCAGCACCAGCGTCTTTAGCTTGATTGATAGCTCACTGTCTGATTTCCTTTTCTGGAGCCTGATGTCACACCGGCAGTGAGCTATCAATCTAGCAAAAGATGCTGGTGCTGGGCGGAAAATCACTTCAGGAGGCAGAGGTCCATATATGCAGTTTTTGGGATTGATCTTACTGACTGATCTCATTTAGCAGTGACATTCTTTGCTTGTTTTGAGCAGATTGCCGGGGCTTAGAGCACATGGGGGGCCCACTCACCATCAGGGAAACCGTCGCGCTATGAGGACCCAGTGCCAGCGCCCGCAAGTGGGCCCCTCTAACTGCTTGCTCAGGGCCGCAGTACATGCAATACTTACCTCTCCCATTCATGCGCTGCGGCGTCTTCCGTGTCTTCTGACTCTGACGTTTCAGGTTAGAGGGTGCAATGACACCGCGTCTGTGCGCCCTCTGCCTGAATAGTCAGTGCTGAGGTCCAGAAGACACCGACGCTGAGGAGTCCGGGGCAGAGCAGCGGCCAGCAAGGAGAGGTGAGTATTTTATTTTTTTATCTTTGAAGCATTATGTGGGGCCCCTCATATACTGGAGCATCATATGGCACCCAATATATATGGAGCGCATCATATACTGGAGCAATATATTGGGCCCATTATATACTGGAGCATCATATGGGGTCCATCATATGCTGCAGCATCATATGGGGCCCATCATATACTGTATGGAGCCTTATATGGGGCTTGTTATGTATGGAGCCTTATATGGGGCTCATAATGTATGGAGCAATATATGGGGTCCATTATTCTGTAAGGTGTATTAGATTGGGTCCATTATTTTGTATTGAGCAATATATGTGGTTCATTATTCTGTATGGAGCAATATATCGGGCTCATTATACTGTTTTGAGCATTATATGGGGCTCATTATACTGTATGGAGCAATATATAGGGCTCATTATACTGTATGGAGCAATATATGTGGCTCATTGTTCTGTATGAAGCAATATATGGGGCTCATTATTCTGTATAGAGCATTATATGTGGCTCATTATACTGTATGAACCAATATATGGGGCTCATTATACTGTATGGAGCATTATATGGGGTCCATTATTCTGTATGAAGCAATATATGAGGCTCATTATTCTGTATGGAGCATTATATGCAGCTCATTATTCTGTATGAAGCATTATATGGGGCCCATAATACTGTATAGAGGACTATACTGTCCGATTTCTGAGCTATTGATATCACTCATGTAAAGTAAGAAGTGAAATCTTTAGCGCAGTACTATACCTATATTTCTCTGCCGTATCTGTCCCTCATAAATTAAGGTATGTTTTTAAGTTGCTCACTGGTACTTCTCCGCCTGGGGCCAATGAAACCCTGGAGCCGGCCCTGGTTCTGACCCTGCTACTCTCTTCCTCCCTCAACTTCTCACAGTCTTCCCTTCATTCTTTCTCTCTCGGATTCCCTAACTTTACAGCGGTCTCTTTATGGTGGTTGATTGTAGCAGGATGTCTCTGTATATTTCAGCGTCTTTCTATAATGGGAATGGGGATGTCTCTCTCCAAGATGATTGCCAAGTAATTGCTATGTGTGGGCCAGGGGTTAATTGAGGTCCCGGATGTGAGTCTCTTATATTGAAGGTGTCATTGCTGCATCTCTCCTCCCTCTTCTCTCTCGCCGTGCTTCGAATCTCTCCTCCTATTTTGCGCCTTGAGCTTTTATCGCCTCTCAGATTTCTATAATGTCATTGCTTTTTCCTTCCCATCATTCACCCTTCATTCTCCATGCACTCTCCAATCTTTTCTTCTCTCACTCATCATCAGTTGTGCAATTAGCACGTCCTTTTTTTCTTCTTCCATTGTGCTCAGATCCCGCCTTGGACACAAGAGCTGACTGTTTGTCATTCAGAGTCCTTGGGCATCAGTGTTTGGAGAAAGGCTGGTACACCAGGGTTAAATTCGCCAGGCTGTGGCTGTCGGGAGGAATTTACTTCCCTGTGTTTAAACCGAGTGGGACATTTATCACTTCCTGCTCCAAATGGGTTTGTGTCACTGGCTGGCAGCTGCAATAAGTCACCCGCCCTGCTCTGCTTGCTTGGCCCATCTGTCACTGTCACCCTTGGGCCAAGAGGGAACCCAGCCCCTGAGCCCGCTGCTGTCAGGGCATCATCTGGTCTCAGCTGAACACATGACTGTCTGTGCCGCACTCTATTCTGTAGCACATAGGATTGGCACCAGTTAGGCATGGCTGCGTCTCATTTGTCCAATGCTCGGTTCATAGACGTGGGCCGCAATTTTATTAGGGTGGGCTGATGAGAAATGTCATAACTTACATAGGATGACTAGTTATTGTCGGTGGGAGTCTTTGCATCCGAGCAGAAGGGAAAAGAACAATTCCATTTTTTGTCTCCAACTATAAATTGGCTCCTGTGCCATTATCGCTGTCCAGATTTTAGGATTGGAATGTGTCTCGGCACAGCGGGTACAACTCCTTGGCACTGTAACATGGCATTGGCACAACAGCATATTCGATTTGTACCGTCTCAAGACATAATTTGAAGCTCCGTTCTGGGTTAAAATGCAAAATGTATCATTTATAATGCAGGTCTCCTCTTATGGACCAAAAGGACCTTATGGACCACCTCAGATTCCAGTGTTTGGCACCAAGAAACCTACAGTCGCCTTTCTGGTACTGATGCTACATGGACATTCCTCCCGATAGAACATATGCTTCATTTTCCTAGTACAGATTGACTATGGCATGGTGGCATCATATGCCTCATCTTTAGCTGGCGGGCACAGGAGCTCTTACGACGCCTCCATCTTTTCTCTTCGGTCCTCCTTATAATTTATCCATTTTTTTCCCCTTCTTCCACTTCCCACCTGTTGCATTGCTTTCATCCCAGCCTTTTGCTTGGCCGTCTGCTCCTATTTATCTCCTTCTGCTTTCTGTGCTCAGTGATAAATCTCCTTCATTTAAAGGCATTATCACTGTGTAACAGATCAGCAGCAGACAAGGGCACAAGGGGCAAACTGATAAGTATCCTGTGAATGTCATATAGCAGCCATCAGAGTAGAGTGGTTACATTCACTGACAAAATGCAGCCTGGCATTTGTCCTAGTCCACGATTTTAACCCTTTGCACAATAGGTCATTTTCACTTTTTCCGTTTTAACGTCTTACGTTAACTTTAATGTTGTGGCTCAGCTCAGCAGTTTAAAATGTGCCAACCCTGCCCCTTTAAATGGTTCTGTAAGAGTAGATGGTAGCACAATAAACTGTCTCTCCATCCCCACTGGAAACACATACTGCATTATTGTCAGCCATCTCACCTGCATAGTTGGCATTGCCAATCTTTTCATCCCATGTGTATTGCTGGTTTATCTCCAGTATAGTCAGTTTTTCATCAAAGTATTACTGTGTCTGTGTACATCTGCCAGCTCTCAGGAAGGACTGGCGCCAATCTGCTCATTACGTGTGAATACTTTACCAACGAGGATAAACATTCTACAACTGCTTGCACAAAACTCATTGAAACTGTCTATATATGCACGGTATATTTATATATCGCCACTTGTATAGGAAATTTTCATCACCTATACTATTGGACTGGATTATCAGCATATATTAAAAGGGTTTAGACAGGTGTGTGATGAAAATGTGCAGTCATTTTGACTGTAGACGACTAAATCTACATAGCGTGCACACGGCACACTGTCACGATTCTCTGGGCGGTCAAGTAACCGAAATTATGCGATGTACATGTTTCCAGCCACATTCCAACTAGTCTTGAGCAACTTTGCTCAATACAGATGAACTGAGTTTTGCTCAGCACGTCTAGATGTGAACGCATGTTTGCAAATCACATACTTGCATCCAGATAGAAACAGCAGTAAAATATAGTGGCAGCCTGGGCTTTCTTAAATACAACTTTTCCAAGCATTAAGCTTTAGTTCTCCTCATACGCAGGGCAAGATACATACAGTGGGTGGGTTACACATTAATATGGTTGACAGCTGTGCCAATTCTGCTAGCGTCTAGTACTGCAGAGCGATCGTGACCTCTGCTGGTTATATGAGGAACACACATTGTGAGACATTACTATTTGGCGTTTCTCGGTCAATGACAGGTTTCTATACTCTCAACATTTTGATAATGACATAAAAGATAACAGGGTGTCTAAGCTTTCTGTTATTTATTAGTTCAGAGGATACAATTCTCAGAAATGCTACATTCATCTGGATAACACGACATTCACCTTTACAGTCAGCACAGAATCCTAAACGGGTTGCTCCTTATTGATAATCTCTTTGTAAGTAGAGATGAGCAAACTCGTTCGGAAAACGTTCGCCAACCTCAATCGGCACGAATGTAGCACGTTTTTACTCAAAGTCAGCAAAATTCGGTCCCAGTTGGGTAAATCATCGCGTTTCCACTAATGCTTTTGTATGACTTTGGCTAGGATCGTGGTGCTGTGTGATGAGCGGGGGGGACGTGTTTGATGAGGGGAGGGGATGTGGAGAGGTTAGAAGAGCTATGGAGGTTAGTGAAGCGGTGTACTCTTTTTTTTATTCCCTTAACTTTATAAGTGTTGATTCCAGCAGCCAATCAGGGCTCAGAAGCCATCCAAAATGTCATGATTCAAGGTCTTCTGTGATTGGCTGCTGAAGCCGCTCCTGATAGTGCTGCAAGTGAACTTGTCAGCAGGGGTGAACCTAGCCTCTCTGCTGCCTGAGGCGAACAGCAAAATGACGCCCAAACACACAAAGTAGATTTTTATATCTATCCTGTAAAACTGAGTACAACAATGGACATTTTGATTTAGATAAATAGAAAAAAAAAACGTGTCCAAACACAAGGATGTCAGCCATCACACGCACATACAAGAACAACACAGAAGTATCCAGAACAAGGGCCATTAATGGCAATAGTTGGCCTGGCACAGGGCCGGACTGGGACAAAAAAGCAGCCCTGGCACACAAATCCCACCAGCCAACAAACTATTAGCTTACGTGCACACGGTGCGGATTCTGCTGCGGATCCACAGCGGATTTGGCTCTGCGGATTTCCAGCAGAACTGCATGTGATGTACAGTACCATTAAAGGCAATAATAATAATAATCTTTATTTATATAGCGCCAACATATTCCGCAGCGCTTTGGTGCGCTGTTTGGTGCGCATATTCCTCTGTGCACATGGTGCGGATTTTTCCGCGCAGATTTGCTGCGGATTGAAAACTGCAGCATGTCACTTCTTTTGTGCGGATTTCCTGCAGTTTTCCACCTGCTCCATTCTAGAAATCCGCAGGTGGAAAACCGCAGGGGAAAATCGCACAAAAACTGCACTAAATCCGCATTAAAACCGCACTAAATCCGCATTTTACCTGTGGATTCAGCAAAATCTGCACGGAAAAATCCGCAGGAGAATCTGCATCGTGTGCACTCAGCCTAACACTCATCAGCCCCGATCAGTGAATTTTTGCTATACTTTGTCGACCCCTCATCACTCTCTTAAAGGAGTTATTTGAAGAGCCACATGTGAATGGCACCACAGTGCGTATGATTGACCACAGCTCTATTTACATGGTGCTCTTCAAAGCTACGTTTCCTAGGATCCTTGGGGTCCCAGCGGTCAGATCCACAACAAACAAAGTCATCCCCTATCCCCACATAATGCTCCATACAGTATTATGGGCCCCATATATTACTGTATACAGTATAAGGGGCACCATATATTACTTCATACAGTATAATAGGCCCCATATATTACTTCATACAGTATAATGGGCCCTGTTCTGCCTTCAGGCACGCTGACACGTTGTGCACTCCAGCATACAGCATAAACTACAGCTCTGTCTTCCAAAATAAACAGACTGTTCTCTGTAGTGTAACTTGTTTATTGGTAAAGAGTATAGAACATGCGGTAAAACTATAAGAATACAAATGACATGCATAAGTATTGGGCATATGATCACAGCTAACACAAATACAGAAGCATTCAGTGTGATGCAACCTACATAGAAAACACAGGCGTCTAATTACATCTCTGATAAACTTTCTGCACACACTGCATTGTAAGAAAGATTAAGCTTACCAGATATGCTTTACCTGGATAATGAACTCAAGTTGGAGAGTTAAGATGGAGGATAGGTAAACACATGCATCCTATGATATACACAGAAGCAAAATGGCCCTTCTTTGTCCCAGAATACATTGCTTCCTTCCCACAAAGCATTGCTTCAATCCCATGTGCATTGCTTCTGTTAAAGTCACAGAGTGAAAATGTTACCAAAGACACTGCTATAAATTCAGCCACCACTAGATGGTGCTATAACAAACCCAGCATATAATACAAACATTCTTTGCCCTATTCAGAGGGCAGAACACTCCCCGCTTGGCATTAACTAATGCCACTTCATTTTCCAGGTTTAGAGCGGTAAAGGCGTGCTTGCAGTGGTGCCAACCTTTACAAGACTTCTGACTGGTGGGTGATGTTGACTTGTAAGACTGAGCCACATGAATTAAACAAGCAATGGCACGAACAAGCGAGGTCCAGGTAGAAAACCTGCTGAAATGGTAGGATTTGAGGTGATTGTTTGAAGTCACCGTACTTAGAGCGGATACCTGAGGGCGGATCTTCATCTGCATCTACCAGTTCAAAGGTGTCTGATTCATCACTGTAAGACATTGAACGGCATAAGAATGCAGGGCCCGTAAACCAGGTTGTGTCCTTAAGGTGTCCAGATTCAACGGATCTAGTCACGTGGTCCACAGGATTGTGGTGTGTGGACACATAGTGCCACTGTTTAGGTCAAGTGATCTCCTGATCCTTAGCACCCGATTGCTGACGTAAACATAAAAGCGTCGAGTTTCGTTGCAAATGTACCCAAGCACTACCTTGCTGTCTGAGTAGAACTCAACGTCCGTGATTTCCAGGTCAATTTTTGTCGAGATAAGTTCAGCTAATTCTACTGCTAGCACAGCCGCACAGAGTTCCAGTCTGGGTATTGTGTGCTCCTGGACTGGCGCTAGTTTTGTCCGGCTCATAACAAGCCTTACATGGCACTGATCCCTTATGTCAGTAGTTTTCAGATATGCTACTGCTGCAATCGCTTTGGTTGAGGCATCGCAGAAGATACAGAGCTTTTGAGTCTTGACTTCTGTTGATGACACTGAAGCGTATGGTCGTGCCACTTAAATATCGGACAAGGCTTCTAAAGATTTCTTCCATCTTACCCACAGATCTCTCTTCTCCACGGGAAGTGGATCATCCCATTCAGACATCTCTTGGGTGAAGTCTCTCAACATCATTTTACCTTGGATAGTTACAGGGGTTACAAATGCTAGAGGATCGTACAGGCTGTTTATCACGGATATGATGCCTCTACGTGTGAAAGGTTTTTCTTCTTCGCTGATCCGAAAGGTAAATGCATCTCTCTTCAAATGCCAGAGCAAACCAAGGCTCCATTGCATGGGAAGGGAGTCCGTGTCCAAATCCAAGTCTTTTAGATCAGTTGCGTAATCTTGAGTGGGAAAAGCGGTCATTATTCTTTGGCTGTTGGAAGCAATTTTGTGCAGCCTCAAGTTAGACAAAGCGAGCATTTCCTGTGTCCTCTTTAGGAGACAGACCGCCGATTCATCTGTGGGTGTGGATTTCAAGCAGTCGTCCACGTAGAAATCCTTCTCCACAAACAATCTAACATCCGACCCATAATTTGCCTCGCCCTCTCTGGCTGAATGTCTAAGACCATAGATGGCGACAGCAGGGGAAAGGCCATTCCCGAAGATGTGTACTTTCATCCGATATTCCACGATGTCCTTGTAGGGGTCATTATCACGGTAACAGAAAAACCTCAAATAGTTTCTATGTTCTTTTTTGACAAGGAAGCAATGAAACATCTGTTGTATGTCAGCCATGAATGCCACTGTATCTTTGCGGAAGCGAAGAAGTACTCCTAGAAGTCTGTTGTTGAGGTCTGGGCAAGACAAAAAGACATCGTTTAGCGAGACACCTTCATATCTGGCGCTTGAGTCAAATACTACTCTTATCTGACCAGGTTTCTTAGGATCAGTTTTAAAAGGAATAAATTTATGGACTTTTGTGCGCTCCTTGACAAATTACCACATCAGAGTTGTATTGATGGATTAACCATTTAATTCCCAACGCGTTTCGAAGTATACAGCACTTCTTCTTCAGGGGATGACATATATGAATAGATAGAGCTGTCTCCGGGTATATACATACAAAGTTTAAAAATTGGCGCCAATGGTCACATGCTATGCGATACAGAAGTCAAAGTTCACATAGATGATATTGCATAAAAATATATTATTAGTTAATCCATGGTATATAAAATCAATCAATCCTTTAATTTCAGATTGGTTCGTCCACACCATATATGGCCGCTCATGTTGCCATTTGTTGTACTTGATAAAGACCTTATGGTCGAAACATTGTATCTATTTTTGGCGGAATAAAAGAAATTTACCTCTTCACCTGGAGTGGATGCTGTTCCCCTTTCGTCTTTTGATGGCGAAGGTGTCTCTAAGGCGGGATGGGAGTTGTACCTTCTTTTCAGTGGAACGGTAGCTGTAGTCGACATCTCTGTGCTGGACGTCTACTCGCCTATGGTAGTGAAGCTTGGGGTTGGATCGCTGGTAATCGGCATGGACTGATCGATATGATGCGCCAGAGCTGTCATCTACGCCGGAATGTTGATGGACGTACTCTGCGACGCGTTGTGCTGTATCTTGCTGCTCTAGATCTGGTCCGAGAATGTTGCTGCTTCTTTCATAATCAGGATCTTTCATAGCTTCCAAATACTCTGCTTTAGCTATTGCAGCTGCTGTCTCTTTGTCTGCCGCAAGTCTTTCTAGCTCTGCTTGCAAACATGCAGTTTCCGCTTCTCTCTCTGCCTGCAAACATACAGTTTCGACTTGCAGGCGTGCAGCTTCCGCCTCTCTCTCTGCCTGCAGACGTGCGGTTTCGGCTTGCAGACATGCAGCTTCCGCCTCTTGATCTGCTTGCCTCAGCTTTTGATGCATCTGTCGTTAGGCGAAGGAGGATCTCGCTTTGGCTGGTTCGGCCTCAGCGGGAACGACAGCAGCTAGCTCTGCTAAGGACGACCTGCTGGAGATTGCTCATGACCTTGTTTTGAGTGAGGATGTACTTTTCCGAGACATTGTGCATTTAGCTGAGTACTGCTTAGTAGTGTTGAGCATTCCGATACCGCAAGTATCGGGTATCGGCCGATATTAGCTGTATCGGAATTCCGATACTTAGTTCCGATACTTTTTTCATATCGAATACCGGAATCGGAAGTTCCCATAATGCTAGGAGCCCGCTCGATTTGATTCAGCCAATGGGGATCCTCAGAAGTGTGGGCATATCCTGTTAGGCATGTAGGCATGTTAACTACTGGCATGGCTGTGATTGGCTGCTGAAATGATGTCATGATGCACTATAAAAAGCGCTGCAGCAGCCATTTCTGGTCACTCTGCTGTGAATTCAGTTAGGGACAGGCTGCTGTTGAAGACTGTGAGGGACAGTTAGAAATAGCGATTCCACAAAACATATAGTGCTTAACCCAGGCTACATAAACCACCACTGTAGCTTGCTTTTCCCTAGCAGCGCTGTTTTCACAGCTGTCTGCAAGGGCTGTGTGAGTGCAGACCCACGCTGTGTAGTGTGTCCTGCAGGCACGTCTGCTTGTAGGCCGGCCAGCGTGTGTCTCTGCCTCATACACATTTTTCTTTTATTGCTGCTTTTTTTTCTCCTGTATAGTGTGCTTCCATACGTATCCATATACGTTGGTTGCAAACACTAAAGGAGTGGACAGCGGAGCCTTTCAGCAGCCTTTCAGTGCTATAGCCCATTTCTCTGCACTGTTTTTGGCTGTCTGATAGGTCTCTCTGTGTGTGAGTGCAGCTCACGTTGCAGTGTGTTCTACAGCCACCGCTAGCTGTAGTCCGCTCAGCGCGCGTCACTGCCTCATACATAGTCCTTTTTTTGCAGCAAATTTAGCCAGATTTTTGCTCCTATATTAGTGTGCTTCCAACCGCATCCATTGTCATTGGTTGGTTGCAAACACTATATAGGATTAGATAGAGGAGCCTTTTTGCTGGCTTGTGCCCTTCAGGGCCAGCCAGGCTAGTATCACCCTATTTTTTGGAGCCTCATCAATTGCATTGTAGGTTAGCTTCCTGCATTGTAATCGCTCCAAAAAGTTTGTGATACTATAGCTTTCAAACTTTGGTCACATCCTTTCCTTTCCCCCCACCCAAAAAAAAAAAGGAAATAAAGTTCACCAAACACTCCACTTTACAGTTGTCTAGGCCACATTAGATCATATTAAAGTGTAGTACACACACTCTTAGCCAAATTAGTGTTTGTTATACTGGTTAGCAGGTGTTCAGGAATAAGAACACTAAGCCACCCTTTTTTACTTTTCTGCCTATCTTTATCAGTCTACCAAGATGAAGAAGGCAGGGAGTAAGGCACGTGGTCGTGGCCGTGGAGTTTCAGCAGGGAGAGGACCGGGGGATTCAGCAGGGAGAGGACGTGGGGATTCGGTATCTGCTGCGGCCACCAGTGACCCGGCATCCCCCAATTTTACCAGGCAACAGTCCTTCATGCGCAGCTTTGTAGGACCTCGCCGTACCCCACTGCTGCGTGACGAACAAATTGAAGCCGTTGTCGGATGGATGGCAGCTAACGCATCCACTTCAATGACTTCCGTATCCTCCCAAGGCCAGAGCACTGAAGAGCAACCATCTGTCTCTTCACCACCTGCCAAATTGCCCAGGCAGTCTGAGAGCCCTGGACAGGAGCCATCTCAATCTTTACTTCTGTTCTCAGAATCTGTTGGCTTGGAAAGAGGTGGCCAGCCAAGCAGCATTCTAGAGCGTGAAGAAGAGGGAGTATGCAGTGATGCGCAACTGCTTTGTCCCTCTGAATCTGAAGAGGCGGGTGGGCCAGTGCCTATGGTCAGCACACCTCAGTATGCATCAGATGATGATGAGACTCAGTTGCCAATTTCTGGTGCGTACGGTGCTGGCGAGACAACCCAGGACCAGCCGGTGCTTGAAGAGGGGAGTGGAGATGAGGAGGTCCTTGACCCATCATGGCGTCAGCCACAGGAAGGTGGTGGGAGCAGCTCTGAGGAAGAGATTCCCCGAACGGCCAAAAGAGGAGGGAGAGGGCGGGGGCAGACTTGGTTGCCTGTAGCCTCCACTTTGGCACCCGTGAGGAGCAATCCTCTTCCAAAACACAAAACGGGCGCTCCCAGGACTTGCAGTGCGTGGTCTTTTTTTGACACAGTTACAGATGACATTTGCTTTGTCAAATGCAAGCTGTGTCATCAGAAAGTGAAACGAGGCAAAAATGTGACCAACCTCAATACCACAAATATGTGGAAACATGTGCGTACCAAGCACGAGGTGGAGTTACACAGACACACTGAAGATGTAGGCCAACCTTCAGCAGCACCTACCACCTCTTCAGCTCGTGTTGGGGCCTCTTCCTCCAGCTCACACACAGCTGGTTCGGCTTCCTCACTGGAACGCCATGGAAGAACCACTGCCACTGTTGTCCAGAGACCCAGTGAAATTCCACCCACTGAACCACGTTCGCAGTCATCAGCACCCTCCCAGGCCACTCACCAGCAATCGGTAGCACAGGCATGGGAGAAAAAGCGGCCATACTCGGCAAACCATCCCCGAGCACTGGCTCTGAATGCCGGCATTGCCAAACTACTGGCCCTTGAGATGCTGTCATTCAGGCTGGTGGAGACTGACACATTCTGGAACTTTATGTCATTGGCAGTTCCACAATACAATGTGCCCAGCCGCTTTTATTTCAGCAGGCAAGCTGTCCCTGCCCTGCAAAAGCATGTGGAGGAAAAATTAAAAATGCGCTACTAAATGCCGTCAGTAGCAAGGTCCACCTGACCACCGATGCGTGGACCAGTAGCCATGGACAGGGACGATACCTTTCCCTCACTGCCCATTGGGTCAATGTTGTGGAGCCGGGTACAGATCTGGAGAGTGGCTCTGTACGTATTCTGCCAACTCCAAGGATTGCAGGAATGCAGTCTGTACATATTGAGTCCTCCTCCTACTCTAGTTCCTCGGAATCAGCACTGCGTGAGCCTGTTAGGCCAGATATGAGCACAGGTGTGGCCAAACGTCAACAGGCCGTCCTTAAATTAATTTCTTTGGGGAATCGGAGCCACACAGCACAGGAGCTCTGGAATGCCATCAAGCAGGAGAGCGATGTGTGGTTTGTGCCAGCGAATCTCCAGCCAGGTTTGGTAGTGAGTGACAATGGCCGAAATCTAGTGGCAGCTCTGGGCCTAGGCAACCTCACTCACATACCATGTCTGGCACACGTGCTCAATTTGGTCGTGCAGAGCTTTCTGAGGGACTATCCGGATCTTGATGCACTGCTGCACAAGGTTCGCCTAGAGTGTGCTCACTTGCGGCGTTCCAGCATGGCAAGATCGCGCATTGCATCTCTGCAACGCCGATTCCGCCTGCCAGAACATCACATCATATGTGACCTCCCCACCAGGTGGAATTCAACGTTACATATGTTGGAGCGGTTGTGTGAGCAGCAGGCAGCAGTAATGGAGTACCAGCTGCATCAGGCGCAAACAAGTCGCACTGTGCGCCGGACACACTTCACCACCACTGAGTGGGCCACTATGAGGGACATCTGCCAAGTTTTGCGTGCCTTCGATGACTCCACGCGGATGGCCAGTGCAGATGATGCACTAATCAGCATGACTGTCCCCCTCATCTGTCTGCTTCAAAAAACCTTACAAGCACTAAGTGAAGAGGTTTTTGAAGAGGTCGAGGATGAGCAGTCAGAAATGCCATCTGCTTCTGGCAAGTCTGCGCAACGTGCTTCCACACAAAGGCCCAGGCAGGGGACACTTAGTGAGGAGGATGACGAGGAGTCAATGGAGGAGGAGGAACACATCTCTCCAGAGGAGGGAGGTACACAAGGCTCTAGTAGTCAGTGTGTACAGCGAGGGTGGGGTGATGCTGAGCAGGCAGAGATGCTGCCTCAAGCTGGGGACAGCGTTTCCGGTCCAGTTGGCAGTCTGCAGCACATGGTTGATTTCATGCTGCAGTGCTTGTTAAATGACCGCCGCATCGCCAACATTCTCCACACGGCTGATTATTGGGTGTACACCCTCCTAGATCCTTGCTACCGGGACAACTTACAAAGCCTCATACCACAGTTGAACCGGGAGCGAAAAATGCGGGAGTACCAAGAAACACTTGTGCAGGCCATCATGTTCTCCATTCCCCCCACAAGTGTTGCTGGTAGTGCTTTTCAAACCAGCCATGTGGGTAGAGGCAGTGGAGGAAGCTCTGCACAAAGAGGTAGCAGAGGCAGTGCCGCAGGACAAGGCAAGGCCAGTATGGCCCAAATGTGGAAAAGTTTTGTGGGACCACCACAAACGGCTACACCATCACAGACGGCTCCAGTCAGCAGGAGGCAACGTTTCCGTCAGATGGTGACAGACTACTTGTCGTGCCCTGTTAGTGTTCTCCCAGACGGCTCTTCCCCGTTCAAGTATTGGGTCTCTAAGCTGGATACATGGCCAGAGCTTAGCCAGTATGCATTGGAGGTGCTGACTTGCCCTGCTGCCAGTGTATTATCGGAACGTGTCTTTAGTGCTGCAGGTGGTGTGGTAACAGACGGTGGCACGCGACTATCCGCCGATAATGTTGACCGGCTTACTTTTGTGAAAAGGAACAAGGCCTGGATCTCACCTGAATTTGCCAGTCCTCTTCCAGAATAAATAATTGGCTGGCAACAGGATCCAGGTCTCCTGTTGTGTTCATGTTTCTATGACCTGAACTTTATTTCCTGGGCTACAGCAACGCCCGTTGTTGCTCAGAAGTGCTGTCCGCACAGACAAAACACTCGCTCATGTGTAAGTGGGGTTCGGTAACGTCAGCTGATCCCCTGCTGTGTGTACGGCAAACTCTCCTGCTGCCTACAACTTCTGACTACCTCTGATTTAATATGTTCTCTGATTTGCCCTCTGTCTCCACTCTGTTTTGAGTATTTCCTCCGGCCTACAACACCGCCTGTTTCTGCTCTCAAGTGCCTTCTGCACAATCCACACTTGTTCCTGTGGTACCTGGGTCCTGTAACATCTGCTCATCTCCAGAGTTGAGCACGGCAATGTCTCCTGCTTTGTCTACATTCCCACTACTTGTAGTGGAAATGTGGACAGAGCAGGAGACATTGCCTGACTCACCTCTAGGGAGAAGCTGCTGTTACAGAACCCCAGTAACACAGGAACAAGTGTGGGTTGTGCAGACGGCATTTCAGAGCAGCAACTGGCGTGGTTGGAAGCCAGAGGAAATACTCGAAACAGAGTGAAGACAGAGGCCTAATTGGAGTACGTTGACAGTTAGTAGTAGTCTAGAAACAATCGCAAACTGCCACCAAGTAGGCATCGGCCTACTACCTGATTTTCCCTGGGCTCCGACACCGCCAGTTGGTGCTCAGAAGTGCTGTCCACACAGAAAAACACACTCGTTCATGTGAAAGTGGGGTTCGGTAACGTCAGCTGATCCCCTGCTGTGTGGAGGGCAAACTGCTGCTGCCTCCAAATTGTAACTACTTCAGATTTACACCTGGCTCCAAGTAGGCCTCGGCCTACTACCTCATTTTCCCTGGGCTCCGACAACGCCAGTTGGTGCTCGGAAGTGCTGTCCACACAGAAAAACACACTCGTTCATGTGAAAGTGGGGTTCGGTAACGTCAGCTGATCCCCTGCTGTGTGTATGGCAAAGTGTCCTGCTCCCTCCACAGTCAAACAACCTCAGATTTACACCTGGCTCCAAGTAGGCCTCGGCCTACTACCTCATTTTCCCTGGGCTCCGACAACGCCAGTTGGTGTTCGGAAGTGCTGTCCACACAGAAAAACACACTCGTTCATGTGAAAGTGGGGTTCGGTAACGTCAGCTGATCCCCTGCTGTGTGGCGGGCAAACTGCTGCTGCCTCCAAATTTTAGCTACTTCAGATTTAAACATTCTCTGATTTGGCCTCTGTCTCCACTCTGTCTCTAGTATTTCCCCTGACCTCCAACACCGCCAGTTCCTGCTCACAGTTGCCGTCCACGCATTCCACACGTGTTCCTGTGTTACTGGGGTTCTGTTACGTCAGCAGATCCCCCAATGTGTGTCCGCCACTGTCTCCTGCGCTGTCCACCTTCCCACTGCAAGCGGTGGGAATGTGGACAGAGCAGGAGACCGTGGCAGACACACATCAGGGGATCTGCTGACATTACAGAATCCCAGTAACACAGGAACACGTGTGGATTGGGCAGACGGCTACTGTACGCATAAACTGGCGGTGTTGGTGGTCACGTGAAATCGTGGAAACAGAGTGGAGACAGATGCCTAATTGGAGCACGTTGACAGTCTGTTGTAGCCTACAAACAATCTAAAACTGCCACCAAGTAGGCCTCGGCCTGCACCCTGGTTCTCCCTGGGCTCCAACAACGCTAGTTGGTGCTCGGAAGTGCTGTCCACACAGAAAAAGACACTTGTTCATGTGAAAGTGGGGGTCAGTAATGTCAGCTGATCCCCTGCTGTGTGGAGGGCAAACTGCTGCTGCCTCCAAATTCAAACAACGTCTTATCTTAAACTGCCTCCAAGTAGGCCTCAGCCTACAAAATGACTATCCCTGGGCTCCAACATCGTCAGTTGTTGCTCGGAAGTGCCGTCCACACAGAAAAACACACTTGTTCATGTGAAAGTGGGGGTCAGTAACGTCAGCTGATCCCCTGCTGTGTGGAGGGCAAAGTGTCCTGCTCCCTCCAAAGTCAAAATACCTCAGCTTTACACCTGGCTCCTAGTAGGCCTCGACCTGCACCATGATTGTCCCTGAGTTCCAACAACGCTAGTTGGTGCTCGGAAGTGCTGTCCACACAGAAAAACACACTCGTTCATGTGAAAGTGGGGTTCGGTAACGTCAGCTGATCCCCTGCTGTGTGGAGGGCAAACTGCTGCTGCCTCCAAATTGTAACTACTTCAGATTTAAACATTCTCTGATTTGGCCTCTGTCTCCACTCTGTCTCTAGTATTTCCCCTGACCTCCAACACCGCCAGTTCCTGCTCACAGTTTCCGTCCACGCATTCCACACTTGTTCCGGTGTTCCTGGTGTTCTGTAACGTGAGCTGATCCCCCAATGTGTGTCCGGCACTGTCTCCTGCGCTGTCCACCTTCCCACTGCAAGTGGTGGGAATGTGGACAGAGCAGGAGACATTGGCAGACAAACATCAGGGGATCTGCTGACATTACAGAACACCAGTAACACAGGAACACGTGTGGATTGGGCAGACGGCTACTGTACGCATAAACTGGAGGTGTTGGTAGTCACATGAAATCCTGGAAACAGAGTGGAGACAGATGCCTAATTGGAGCACGTTGACAGTCTGTTGTAGCCTACAAACAATCTAAAACTGCCACCAAGTAGGCCTCGGCCTGCACCCTGGTTCTCCCTGGGCTCCAACAACGCCAGTTGGTGCTCGGCAGTGTCTTTGGCATGGGGACTCCCTGTTGCCCAGCCTGGTTCCAGCACGCCTGCTGTTTCCGGGTAGTGTCAAGGTCACTATGCCACCAATCCGTTGTCCTGTCATCTTGCGGCCGGGTTAGCCGACTCTACGGTGCCTGCAGTTTAGGTGACTCCTATGTGGGCTGCGGGAACTGCCACTGAAGGCTGGATCTGTAGTGCCAATGGGACATGGACCCCCTGTAGGACTGTGGGTTTCGGTAACTGCGGCCGGCTTGCGGCCTGGCTACTTTGCTTTCAATGGGTACCTTCTGCTACCCACCCGGGTTCCAGCACCGTCAGCTGGTTCTCGGCAGTGTCTTTGGCACGGGGACTCCCTGTTGCCCAGCCTGGTTCCAGCACGCCTGCTGTTTCCGGGTAGTGTCAAGGTCACTATGCCACCAATCCGTTGTCCTGTCGTCTTGCGGCCGGGTTAGCCGACTCTACGGTGCCTGCAGTTTAGGTGACTCCTATGTGGGCTGCGGGAACTGCCACTGAAGGCTGGATCTGTAGTGCCAATGGGACATGGACCCCCTGTAGGACTGTAGGTTTCGGTAACTGCGGCCGGCTTGCGGCCTGGCTACTTTGCTTTCAATGGGTACCTTCTGCTACCCACCCGGGTTCCAGCACTGTCTGCTGGTTGTCGCCAGAGCCTTTGGCCTAGGTGCCTCCATCTCGGTATCCGAGGTCCAGCACCGTCAGCTGGTCCTTGGTAGTGCTTTTTAGCACAGGTACCTCCTGCCTAGTAACCGTGGTCCAGCACCGTCAGCTGTTCCTCGGTAGTGCCATTGGCTCTTGTAGCTTTTGCTACCCATCTGGGTTCCAGCACCGTCAGCTGGTTCTCGGCAGTGTCTTTGGCACGGGGACTCCCTGTTGCCCAGCCTGGTTCCAGCACGCCTGCTGTTTCCGGGTAGTGTCAAGGTCATTATGCCACCAATCCGTTGTCCTGTCATCTTGCGGCCGGGTTAGCCGACTCTACGGTGCCTGCAGTTTAGGTGACTCCTATGCGGGCTGCGGGAACTGGCACTGAAGGCTGGATCCGTAGTGCCAATGGGACATGGACCCCCTGTAGGACTGTGGGTTTCGGTAACTGCGGCCGGCTTGCGGCCTGGCTACTTTGCTTTCAATGGGTACCTTCTGCTACCCACCCGGGTTCCAGCACTGTCTGCTGGTTCTCGCCAGAGCCTTTGGCCTAGGTGCCTCCATCTCGGTATCCGAGGTCCAGCACCGTCAGCTGGTCCTTGGTAGTGCTTTTTAGCACAGGTACCTCCTGCCTAGTAACCGTGGTCCAGCACCGTCAGCTGTTCCTCGGTAGTGCCATTGGCTCTTGTAGCTTTTGCTACCCATCTGGGTTCCAGCACCGTCAGCTGGTTCTCGGCAGTGTCTTTGGCATGGGGACTCCCTGTTGCCCAGCTGGGTTCCAGCACGCCTGCTGTTTCCGGGTAGTGTCAAGGTCACTATGCCACCAATCCGTTGTCCTATCGTCTTGCGGCCGGGTTAGCCGACTCTACGGTGCCTGCAGTTTAGGTGACTCCTATGTGGGCTGCGGGAACTGGCACTGAAGGCTGGATCCGTAGTGCCAATGGGACATGGACCCCCTGTAGGACTGTGGGTTTCGGTAACTGCGGCCGGCTTGCGGCCTGGCTACTTTGCTTTCAATGGGTACCTTCTGCTACCCACCCGGGTTCCAGCACTGTCTGCTGGTTCTCGCCAGAGCCTTTGGCCTAGGTGCCTCCATCTCGGTATCCGAGGTCCAGCACCGTCAGCTGGTCCTTGGTAGTGCTTTCTAGCACAGGTACCTCCTGCCTAGTAACCGTGGTCCAGCACCGTCAGTTGGTCCTCGGTAGTGCCATTGGCTCTTGTTCCTTCTGCTACCCATCCGGGTGCCAGCACTGTCTGCTGGTTCTCGCCACAGCCTTTGGCCTAGGTGCCTCCATCTCGGTGTCCGAGGTCCAGCACCGTCAGCTGGTCCTTGGTAGTGCTTTTTAGCACAGGTACCTTCTGCTTAGTAACCGTGGTCCAGCACCGTCAGTTGGTCCTCGGTAGTGCCATTGGCTCTTGTTCCTTCTGCTACCCATCCGGGTGCCAGCACTGTCTGCTGGTTCTCGCCACAGCCTTTGGCCTAGGTGCCTCCATCTCGGTATCCGAGGTCCAGCACCGTCAGCTGGTCCTTGGTAGTGCTTTTTAGCACAGGTACCTTCTGCTTAGTAACCGTGGTCCAGCACCGTCAGTTGGTCCTCGGTAGTGCCATTGGCTCTTGTTCCTTCTGCTACCCATCCGGGTGCCAGCACTGTCTGCTGGTTCTCGCCACAGCCTTTGGCCTAGGTGCCTCCATCTCAGTATCTGAGGTCCAGCACCGTCAGCTGGTCCTTGGTAGTGCTTTTTAGCACAGGTACCTTCTGCTTAGTAACCGTGGTCCAGCACCGTCAGTTGGTCCTCGGTAGTGCCATTGGCTCTTGTTCCTTCTGCTACCCATCCGGGTGCCAGCACTGTCTGCTGGTTCTCGCCAGTTTCTCAGCCTTCTTGTACCTTCTGCTACATTTCCAAGATCAAGCTTTTTGAAATTGTCTTTGGTAATCCTTATTGATCTCCATGACGATGACCCTGATGATGACGACCCTGAAGACCACACCAAAGAAGACCAGAAATATGACCCTAAATAATAAGACCAAGAGGACAAAGAACATGAAGACAACCACCAAGATACAGAACAAAAGACAGAAGAACAAGAAGCAGAAGAAGCAAAAGCAGAAGAACAGAAAGCAGAAGAACATTAAGCATAAGACAAAAAATCAGCATAGAAGAAATGAAAATTATAAGCAGAAGAAGACTAAGCAGTAAATGGGGGTGAGTCCGTTCCTCCTCATGGTGCCCCTGGAAAATGCCTGCTGCTGCAGGCCAAACTGAACGCGAACAAATCCTGTTGTAAATCTTTTGTGACAGGCAGAACGTAAGGTGTAATCTTATAACTTTTATAGATAAGTACTACAGGAATGTCTGTCACCATAAGAAAATGAAGAAAAAGAAGAATAGGAAGAAGATGAAGAAATAGCATATGAAAATTAATAATAGCTGAATAAGAAGAATATGAAGAATGGAAAAAAAAAATTAATGGGAAGAAGATGAAGAAGAAGAAGATGAATAAGGTGAAGAAAAAGTTGATGAAAAAAATGCTACTGCTGCGGATCATGAAGGAGAAAGTGTGGGAGAAGTACAAAAGAAGGTGAAGAGCATGGAAGTTGTGAAACATACATATCTGACTAAATATAAAAAAGGTTAACATAGTCAATATCTTTTTAACTCCGAACGTCTTGAAAAAAAAAATTGTAATTAATGCTATGCCATGTGATTTGAATAAACCACTATGCTTTTAATGTCTCCTCCACCAGTAGCGTTCTGCGGCTGTATGGCGGCTGCTGTGATACCCGTATGCGGGGCAGTGTGGGTGTTAGCGATCCCGTACAGTCTATGCAATTACCATGTGCGACCAGCGGTCTTTTACTGAGCCCTGGGCTCTTGTCTCTGCGGCTGTGTGGCGGCTGCTGTAGTACCCGTATGCGGAGCAGTCTGGGTGTTAGCGGTGCCGTATAGCCTGGGTAATAACCGCTTGCGACCAGCGGCTCCTTAAGTCTTATTCACTATCACAGGCGTCTAGCATCTGTTTTACTGGGCCCTGGACTTGTCTCCTGCGGCTGTATGGTGGCTGCTGTAGTACCCGTATGCGGAGCAGTCTGGGTGATAGTGGTCCCTTACAGCCTGAATTCACTATCGCAGGTGTCTGGCATCTGTTTTACTGGGCCCTGGACTTGTCTCCTGCGGCTGTATGGTGGCTGCTGTAGTACCCGTATGTGGAGCAATTGGGTGTTAGCGGTCCCTTACAGCCTGAATTTACTATCGCAGGTGTCTGGCAATCTGTTTTACTGTTCTGCCTTCAGGCACGCTGACACGTTGTGCACTCCAGCATACAGCATAAACTACAGCTCTGTATTCCAAAATAAGCAGACTGCTCTCTGTAGTCTAACTTGTTTATTGGTAAAGAGTACAGAACATGCGGTAAAACTGTAAGAATACAAATGACATGCATAAATATTAAGCATATGATCACAGCTAACACAAATACAGAAGCATTCAGTGTGATGCAACCTACATAGAAAACACAGGTATCTAATTATATCTCTGATAAACTCTCTGCACACACTGCATTGTAAGAAAGATTAAGCTTACCCCAGATATGCTTTACCTGGATAATGAACTCAAGTTGGAGAGTTAAGATGGAGGACAGTATAACACATGCATCCTATGGTATACACAGAAGTAAAATGGCCCTTCTTTGTCCCAGAATACATTGCTTCCTTCCCACAAACCATTGCTTCAATCCCATGTGCATTGCTTCTGTTAAAGTCACAGAGTGAAAATGTTATCAAAGACACTGCTATAAATTCAGCCACCACTAGATGGTGCTATAACTAGCCCAGCATATAATACAAACATTCTTTGCCCTATTCAGAGGGCAGAACAGGCCCCATATATTACTTCATACAGCATAATGGGCCCCATATATTACTTCATACAGCATAGTGGGCCCCATATATTACTTCATACAGTATAATAGTCACCATATATTACTTCATACAGCATAATGGGCCCCATATATTACTTCATACAGCATAATGGGCACCATATATTACTTCATACAGCATAATGGGCCCCATATATTACTTCATACAGCATAATGGGCCCCATATATTACTTCATACAGCATAATGGGCCCTATATAATTATTCTCCCCATACCCCGCTGCTCTGGTCTCCTCAGTGTATTCTGATCCTCCGCACTGCTTGACACAGGGACATCATTAACTTTACATATATAATTGTCCACTTGGACCGATAGTAATAGTGAGTTGTTTGAACCCTGTTGTCTGGGGCTGGCCCACTTTATGGGGGTGCTCAGGGCATATGATTATACACCAGTAAAAAGTATGAGAGGCTCAATGTGACCAGTGCCACCTAGTTTCCTACCCCTCTTATTCTACTGGTACTGTGGGCACACTCACTGGTACTGAGGAAAAGAAAGAACAGAGAGAGAAAAAAGAAAACAGAGAGAGAAAGAAAGAAAGAACAGAGAGAGAAAGAAAGAGGGGAAAGAAAGAAGAGAGAGAAAGAAAGAGGGGAAGGAAAGAAAGAACAGAGAGAGAGAAAAACAAAAAAAGAAAGATTAGAGAGAGAAAGAAAGAGCAGAGAGAAAGAAAGAAAGATTCTTTAAAGATACTATAGCAGCCCAGCTCCTACTGTAATGCCCACCTGAGCCTCCCGATGCAGGACATATCATGATCCGCTCACATGGCTGGCATCCCTGAGTCCAATGCGATCCCGCTGTCCGTGCTGTTGGAGGGGGACACGTTGATGGATCTGAAGCATTCCCTGATGTGCCTGCATGGTTCTGTCACAATCTCCTCCCGAAATTACCTCATTTCCGGTCAGCTTCTAGCACGTCACTTCCGGTGGAACGTCACGTGCGAATTTTAAAGTGCTCCTCGGGGCTCCGCCATGTACTCCTGTGTCCGTTGGAAAAGTAAGCTCCCGGCTGGGGCAATGGGGCAGACTCTCTCTCAAAATCGGGACTGTCCAGCTGGGAGGTATGAATGCTTCCCACCATACACTTTGTACACGTATGGCTCTACACACCTCATACACACACGGTTCCGCTTTTTATGCCTCATACACACATGGCTCCACTCTGTACACCTCGCACACACGGCTCCACTTAGTACACACATGGCTCTACTCCGTAAACCTTGTTCACATGCGGCTCTGCTCCATAACCTTTTACACACGTGGCCACGTTCTGTATACATTGTACACACATGGCTCCACTCTGTAAACCTTGTACACATGCGGCTTTGCGCAATACACCTCGTACACATGCGGCTCCGCTCTGTACACACACGGCTCTGCTCCGTACACTTCGTACACAGGGCTTTGTTTTGTACGCCCCATACACACGCGGCTCCGCTCCGTACACCCCGTACACTAGTGGCTCCGCTCTGTACACCTCGTACACACACGGCTCTGCTCCGTACACCTCATACACACGCAGCTTGTACACATCTCTGCTCCATACACCTCGCACACGTGCAGCTCCGCTCCATACACCTCACACACACATGGCTCTGCTCCGTACACCTCGCACACGCGTGGCTCAGTACACCTTGTACACACATGGATCTGCTCCGTACACCTCGCACACACGCAGCACCGCTTCATACACCCTGTACACACACGGCTCCGCACATCTTGCATACACATGGCTCTGCTCCGTACACCTCACACACAAGCGGCTCCGCTCTGTACACCTTGTACACACATGGCTCTGCTCTGTACACCTCGCACACGCTCGGCTCCGCTCCGTACACCCTGTACACATGCGGCTCTGCTCCGTACACCTTGTACACACATGGCTCTGCTCCGTACACCTCGCACACGCCCGGCTCTACTCCGTACATCTTGTACACACATGGCTCTGCTCCGTACACCTTGCACACGTGCTGCTCTGCTCCATACAACTCGCACACGTGCGGCACCGCACCGTACACCTTGAACACACATGGCTCTGCTCCGTACATATTGCACACACGCGGCTCCGCTCCATACACCCTGTACACGCGTGGCTCCACTCCATACACATTGTACACACATGGCTCTGCTTCGTACACCTCGCACACGTGCGACTCTGCTCCGTACACCTCGTACACGCGCGGCTCCGCTCCGTACATCTTGTACGCACATCCTCTGCTCCGTACACCTCGCACAGGCGGCTCCCCTCAGTACACCCTGTACACGCACAACTCCGCTCCGTACACCTTGTACACACATGGCTCCACTCCGTACACCTCACACACAAATATAAGAAAAGAAACACGAAATAAGGAGAAACAGCGAGATTTACATTATATTAGGATAATGCTATGAATAAAAATAGTATATCGCCGGAGAATGATGGACTGTTTAAAGGACAGTCGTGTTACAAACACCAAATTTACACAAAGAAAGACGACCAGAAAGTCCCAGAAGGATAATATATTTTATTACGTCATTATAGAAAATAGTTAAAAACCATTACATAAAATTAGATAATACATATACTGAACAAAAAAAGGGGGGTTACGCTACCCAGGTATAAGGCATAAAAAATGTACCAAAAAATGTATAAACAATTGGTGATTAAGCAAAAAAGATAGTGATATATATAATAAATAATAAACAATATACTGTGCACAAACACCCAAAAAAAATTAAAAACCATAAACACAAGTGTAAGCCACTACCACAATGAAACCTATGAATATCAAAATATCAAAATAGTGCGTCTGTGTGATAAGGCTAAAAAAGGACACTATATGTGTCACCGTGAATTAAGGTGTCTAGCTGACCAGGAAAGGAAAAATGTTGCAAAAATAAACATACAAATAAGTGAAAAAACATATATACAACCTCTCCTGGTCTCCTGGGGAAGCAACCCGGTCCCGACGCGCGTTTCGGCGCTAAGCCTTCATCAGGGGGTGGCATCTCACAAGGAGAGGTGAGTATAAATACTGGCGCTAACCAGTAAAAATGTGGGTGTGTGAAAAACAAGCCAATCATTATAAAGTGCATATGCGAAAACATGCAAGCGTCATCGCGCAACTGCGCAGAAGCACTGACAAAATGCTGGTAACCCAGAACCGGCATTCAGTATTGAACCGGAAGAAAATGTCCGCCAACCGGAAGTCGACGTTACCTGGCAACCAGGCGCTTAGATTATCATGTGCCTGGAAATTAAGCCAACAAAAGTCATCATAATTGCTGAGGGACGACAAATCCCATGACCAACGGGACAGTGACAAACCTTTAAAGGTAACATTACTAGACAAAAAATCCGTAAACCGGAAGTGACCGTTACCCGGCAACCAGACGCCTAAAATATCATGTGACCAGGGCGATGATGTCAACCTAAAAAAGCGTCATAGTTGCTAAGGAGCTGGTGGTCACATGTACAGAACAAAAATGAGTGGTCTAAATATAACCTTGCCACGAAACCGGACATATGAATTGTCATATAAAAAAACCATATCACCAACACTAGAACCATACAAATTGGCAGGTAAAAAACAATCATAGATCCGGAAAAAGTTTTCTTAATCACTCATAGCAAGCGATACCTTAGCCGGACCATTACGGCTACCAGGTCATCCTAGACAGTTATATAGCAGACAACTTAGAACGGACATATGACAGAAATAGACAAGCATAAAGGGCATACCGCACACATCTAGACCGCAGCAGAAACCGACGCACATAAAGCAGGGGAGGCGGGAGCACAGGGGAGGGCGCGTCAAGTCGCAAAGGCGGCAAAAAACGCGACCCCACCAGGGCAAAACCGCATACCACCGCCACATGTGCGTACCTGCATAGGTCAGGAAGGTGCGACCCATACCAATAAAAATGAATAAATCATTGATAAACATAACATGCAAAAATATTAATGAAAGCCCCATATAAAGTGATACCCAGTGTATATATAAATAAAATAAAGTGTACAAAAATACATATATCAAACATGCCGTATACCGAGTAAAGATTAATAACAACCATATAAATCTTGATATCACATGTTAACAATTATATATTATATTCGACTCAATATATTAAAACACAAGACATTCGGCTGATTCCACTCTTGTGTTCCAGCTTGAAAAGTTCCATGTGGAGGAACAGGCCAGAAGTACAATGTTTTTGAAGCCTTGCCCTAGATTGTCATAAATATAGATAAACAAAATTAAAAAATATATAAAAATATATATAGTATAATACGTCCGTCAGCATATACGCATAATATCACATATCATACCCAAATATCAATTTAACATTAATGAATAAAATATATAATAAAAATGTCTCCAACAGATACACACATAGAGTAAAATCAGTATATATATATATATAATGAGTTTCAGATAAATGGAATAAAACTATTGTTTTCATTGAGACCATGTGGTTGGACTGTATTTAAAGTCCAAATCCACCTGGTCTCACGTTGTCCAAGCTTACGACTGACATCCACACCCCTAATACTGGTGGGTAACATGTCAATCCCACGGAAATATAATTTAGTACTATCACAGTTATGATGTTGTTTAAAATGCCTTGGAATTGTTTTTAGGGCATTCACATCATTTTCCGTTGCTGCAGCTTTAATACCTAAAATGTGCTCCCGAACCCTCACCTTAAATTGCCTTGTGGTCATACCCACATAAATTTTCCGGCATGGACACATTGCAAAATATACCACTGCTTTCGTGGTGCAGGTAATGTGATGTCTAATCTCAAATATACGTGTTTCACCTTGATTAAAAAATGTTTTAGTTCGTTCTACATTGACACAGGCAACACAATTGCCACACGGGAAACATCCAAGATCTTTTTTTGGAAAATTGTCCAAAAAGGTAGGTATCGATGCCGGTGTATAGTGACTTTTTACTAATTGATCACGCAAATTGTCTGATCGCCTAAACGTAATCTGCGGCCTATTTGGAAGATAATTGGCCAAAGTTGAATCAGCACATAGAATAGGCCAAAACTTATTCAGACATTCTCTAATCTGCTCAGCTTGAGCATTATATTTGGTAAAAAATCTAACCTTATTCGTTGTCTCCTTTTGTTTGTTGGAATATAACAACGAGTTACGTGACGAATGTTTAGCTCTTAAATAGGCACGTTTAACTGTACGGTGACTATACCCCCGAGCATAAAACCTTGTTTTTAGATCAAGTGCCTGCTTTTCAAATATTTCATCAGATGAGCAGATTCTTCTCAACCGAAGAAACTGTCCAATAGGTACTGCTCTAATTACTGATTGTGGATGGGCTGATGATGCATGCAGTAATGAATTGACTGCCGTTGGTTTACGAAAAATATTCGTCTGCAGCAAATTTTTCGAATCACGTCTAATATTAATGTCAAGGAAATCAACAAAATTGGAGTTTGCATTGTAAGTTAATCGAATATTCAAATCATTATCATTGAGACTCTTCATAAATGCATCCAATGTCTCAAGAGAACCCTGCCAGATCAAAAAGATGTCGTCGATGTACCGTGCCCAAAAGAGAACACGGTCAACCGACGACAGCCGATCCGACAGGAAGAGGTCCCTCTCCCCCAACCCCAGGAACAGATTGGCATAAGATGGTGCAAAAGATGCGCCCATAGCTGTACCCTGGAGCTGCTGGAAGAAGGACCCCTTAAAGGTAAAAAAATTGTGGAACAAAGAAAACTCCAACAGTTGCAAAATCAATGACACCATACTCGTTCCAAGGCCAGAAGACTCTAGAAAAAAGCGACTTGCTTTTAATCCATCGCTATGCCTTATACTAGTATACAGTGATTCTATATCACAAGTCACCAATATAGTATCATCATCCATATGTAGTCCATCAATCTTTTTTAATATATCAGCAGTGTCTCTCACATGAGAGGGGAGACATTCAACTAATGGCTGTAATTTACTATCAATATAACGATTCACCTTTTCTAAATAATTACCTGTCCCCGATACAATCGGCCTACCAGGTGGGTTCCTCATATCTTTATGAACTTTAGGCAATAAATAAAATGTAGGAATAATGGGTTCAGGGACTTGCAAAATTGTATAGAGTTCTTTAGATATAACACCATCGTTATAAGCCTGTGTTAGGATCTTGGACAACCCAAGAAAAAAACTACCAGAGGGATTAAATGTCAGTTTTTTATAACATTGTTGATTATTTAACTGACGGAATGCTTCTTTTTCATATAGTTTAGTTGGCCATATAACTATATTTCCCCCTTTATCAGACGGTTTAATAACAACATCATCCCAACATTGAAATTTAGATAATGATTTACGTTCCTCACCTGACAGATTGTCATTCTTCATATGTCTTGGAATCGCCTCCAGATCCTTAGAGACTAATTGGACGAATAAATCTACATTGGCACATGTTGAAAGAGCCGGAAACTTCCTAGATTTGGGGCGTATAGATGCAGGAATTCTATCATTCTCAAGAGTATCGTGTTCAACTGCCAGTTCTTCAAGGGTTCTTAAAGCCTCCTGCTCCGTTTCTGTAGGAAACATTTCATGTGAAGTCTGATCATGAAAATGCTTCTTAAAAATTAATGACCTAGCAAAGATATGTAAGTCTTTGATAACAGTGAACAAATCAAAATCCGATTTGGGAGAAAAAGACAAACCTTTTGACAATATATGTAGATCAGTCACAGTTAATACATGCTCACTCAAATTAATTACCTTCAGTTCATGTCTATCATTGCTTGGTGAAATCCCATTACTCCTTTTATAGGGAAGTTGTCTTTGTTCACGGTTACGTTTAGGTCTACTACGGAATCTTGTCACCATATTAAAGGAGGCAGAAGAAGAACTGGCAGATGTGTCACTCATAGATGTAACTGATGATGTAGACGGAGTCCTTGAGAATCCACGATTCTGTTTAGACTTTCTCCATCTATATACATTATTAGATTGGAAATCCTTCAAATCACGATTATATTTATTCAACTGAGTCTCCTGTATATTTTTGACAATTGTTTCCACAAATTTATCCATACTGCCATTCATCTCTTGAAATTGTTCGGCAGACAGATCAGATTTAGCTTGCTTGAGTAATTCATCCAAATGTCTGTCTAGCTCAATCAGGGTTTTTTTATTAGAATCAATCAACATTTCCATAAACTTCCTAGATGTATGATTACAGAGTTCTTCCCAGATTTTAATGAAGTTCTCATCATCTACTGGGTACGATGGGATAATCTTAATACGCAGTCCCCTAGGGATTAGCTGCTTAGCGATATAGTTCTCCAAAAATCTCATATTCCACCAAAGTCTAGTTCTTTTGGACAACAATTGCTTAATAGAATTATCAAAATCCACTTTCCTCTGACCATTAGAGTATTGAGCATCTGCTCCATTATTAAAAACTTGATTAATCTTGCCAAGCCACGTGAGTTCACTGGCTTTATAGTCCATCTCCTTAATAAACCTGTGCGAAACACAGCAATACAAATATAAGAAAAGAAACACGAAATAAGGAGAAACAGCGAGATTTACATTATATTAGGATAATGCTATGAATAAAAATAGTATATCGCCGGAGAATGATGGACTGTTTAAAGGACAGTCGTGTTACAAACACCAAATTTACACAAAGAAAGACGACCAGAAAGTCCCAGAAGGATAATATATTTTATTACGTCATTATAGAAAATAGTTAAAAACCATTACATAAAATTAGATAATACATATACTGAACAAAAAAAGGGGGGTTACGCTACCCAGGTATAAGGCATAAAAAATGTACCAAAAAATGTATAAACAATTGGTGATTAAGCAAAAAAGATAGTGATATATATAATAAATAATAAACAATATACTGTGCACAAACACCCAAAAAAAATTAAAAACCATAAACACAAGTGTAAGCCACTACCACAATGAAACCTATGAATATCAAAATATCAAAATAGTGCGTCTGTGTGATAAGGCTAAAAAAGGACACTATATGTGTCACCGTGAATTAAGGTGTCTAGCTGACCAGGAAAGGAAAAATGTTGCAAAAATAAACATACAAATAAGTGAAAAAACATATATACAACCTCTCCTGGTCTCCTGGGGAAGCAACCCGGTCCCGACGCGCGTTTCGGCGCTAAGCCTTCATCAGGGGGTGGCATCTCATCTGCTCCGTACACCTCGCACACACGCAGCACCGCTTCATACACCCTGTACACACACGGCTCCGCACACCTTGCATACACATGGCTCTGCTCCGTACACCTCACACACAAGCGGCTCCGCTCTGTACACCTTGTACACACATGGCTCTGCTCTGTACACCTCGCACACGCTCGGCTCCGCTCCGTACACCCTGTACACATGCGGCTCTGCTCCGTACACCTTGTACACACATGGCTCTGCTCCGTACACCTCGCACACGCCCGGCTCTACTCCGTACATCTTGTACACACATGGCTCTGCTCCGTACACCTTGCACACGTGCTGCTCTGCTCCATACAACTATCCACTCTGTAAACCTTGTACACATGCGGCTTTGCGCAATACACCTCGTACACATGCGGCTCCGCTCTGTACACACACGGCTCTGCTCCGTACACTTCGTACACAGGGCTTTGTTTTGTACGCCCCATACACACGCGGCTCCGCTCCGTACACCCCGTACACTAGTGGCTCCGCTCTGTACACCTCGTACACACACGGCTCTGCTCCGTACACCTCATACACACGCAGCTTGTACACATCTCTGCTCCATACACCTCGCACACGTGCAGCTCCGCTCCATACACCTCACACACACATGGCTCTGCTCCGTACACCTCGCACACGCGTGGCTCAGTACACCTTGTACACACATGGATCTGCTCCGTACACCTCGCACACACGCAGCACCGCTTCATACACCCTGTACACACACGGCTCCGCACACCTTGCATACACATGGCTCTGCTCCGTACACCTCACACACAAGCGGCTCCGCTCTGTACACCTTGTACACACATGGCTCTGCTCTGTACACCTCGCACACGCTCGGCTCCGCTCCGTACACCCTGTACACATGCGGCTCTGCTCCGTACACCTTGTACACACATGGCTCTGCTCCATACACCTCGCACACGCCCGGCTCTACTCCGTACATCTTGTACACACATGGCTCTGCTCCGTACACCTTGCACACGTGCTGCTCTGCTCCATACAACTCGCACACGTGCGGCACCGCACCGTACACCTTGAACACACATGGCTCTGCTCCGTACATATTGCACACACGCGGCTCCGCTCCATACACCCTGTACACGCGTGGCTCCACTCCATACACATTGTACACACATGGCTCTGCTTCGTACACCTCGCACACGTGCGACTCTGCTCCGTACACCTCGTACACGCGCGGCTCCGCTCCGTACATCTTGTACGCACATCCTCTGCTCCGTACACCTCGCACAGGCGGCTCCCCTCAGTACACCCTGTACACGCACAACTCCGCTCCGTACACCTTGTACACACATGGCTCCACTCCGTACACCTCACACACAAGCGGCTCCGCTCTGTACCCCTTGTACACACATGGCTCTGCTAAGTACACCTCGCACACACGCGGCTCTGCCACATTCAACCTGTAAACCCCCCTGACCCCACACAAACTTAATCATCCAGCACCATGGCAACCAGCACAGCACAGCAGAGTCCTGCACACACCGAGATCTGTGCCACAGGACCTGTGATGAGGTCACAGGAGGGGAGGATTCAGGGGTCACATGATCAGGGGACCCTGACTCCTTCCCTCATGTGTCCTCATCAATTACAAGCCTCTGCAGGCTACCGCAGCACCAGCGTGCAGAAGAGGCTAAATTGTAGGTGCTGTGGGTAGCAGAGCGCATAATACCGCCCCCTGTGCACAGTCTGTCACACACAAACACAATGAGTGACTCACCGTCACCGCAAACACCATTGCAGGAGCACGGCGTCGGCACCACATGATCTGATTGCAGGGGACTGCGCGTGCCGCTTTGCCCCCCCGCCTTCAGAGACTGAGCGCCGCCTAAGATAAATTCTCAGATTGACTCATGGATGATACGGCCCTGCTTGTCAGCAATATAGGATATTGGGGTGCAACCTGGAGGGCCAATTAGTTACTCCAAATCGTTTGTGATATAACTGTGTTTCAGTGGCAAATCAGGTCAGAGTTGCACTTAAAAATCATTAGGCCTAATATTGGGGTGCAGCCTGGGGGGCCATTTAGCAAATCCAAATCGTTTGTGATAAAGCTGTGTTTCAGTGTGAAATCAGAAGATCAGATTTCCACTTAAACATCATTAGATAGATAGTGTGCCTGAACAACACTGTTATAAGAAAATAAATGATTGTGATTGTTCATTTAGTGACTGGTGACTAACAGCTGTGGGCCTAAGTTTGTGAAACAGCATATTGCAAGAGAGGAAGGCTTTTTACAACATGAGTGGGCAAAAGCGAGGTCGTGGTGGAAGGGGGAATAGGCTTGGTTTTCAACGTGTACATGGGTTAGATGTTAATGTTAATGAAAGCTCAACTGAACAAACACCGTCTCGTCCTATCCAAAGACCACTGACAACATCTGTTACTGGACCATGGGTGGAGGTGATCCTGATGAGACTGAGATACTAGAGGCGAAAGTGAACTGTACTGTGGTGTCAGGGCAGGAAGAGGAGGAGGAGGGAGACTCTCAAGGTGAGGAGTGTGAGAACAGAGAGCTGAGTAGCTCAGCAGAAGAGGTGAAGGAGGAAGATGAGGAGGTTACGTTTCATCTTCCCACACAGACACGAAGTGATGCAACCTCAACAAGCTCTGGCCAGCACGGGTCATAAGCATGCAGTTTGCAGGGGCGGCAAGGGTTACCGAGTCTGGGGGGGTTAGACCACAAAGGATGACCCAACACACGTTATCTGTCAAATTTGCAAAAAAAACCCTGTTCTGGCAAAAAAAATGAAATAATTTGACAACTACATGTTTGAACTGGCACTAAAATGCAGAGTAGCGGGTCTCGCCAATCACAAGCCATCCCATCAACCCCATCTGCTGCTTCTTCCTCGTCCTTTACCATGCCAGGTCTTTACACACAGGTCTCCGGCTGCAGAAATTCCATTTATTTACCCCCTACAGTTGGAGTGAGTGAGAACGTCAGCTGTTACGGATGTGAACATGACTGCTGCTTTTGTGTCACCTGGCACAACACATCTTTCTCAATCCACCATAACATCTCCACCTGCACCTCACTCACAGTCCAGCAGTTTGTCCTGTTCTCCGTACTCCACCCTCTCTCTGCGCAGTAGCCAGCCCTCAGTCCCGCAGTTGTGGTGAAATAAAAGAATGTTTCCTCCTTCACATGCCAAAGCTAAGAGCTCGAACTCCACCATCTCCAATTTGTTGGCCATGGAAATGCTGTCTTTATGCCTGGTGGATACAGACGGTTTCAGAAAGTTGATGTCCGTTGTAGTCCCCCAGTACCACTTGCCATTACTTCTCTAAAAAAGCTGTGCCTTCGCTGTACCAGCATGGCACCGACAACATCATCCATTCCCTGAAAAAATCTGTCTGCCAGAGTGCATTTCACCACTGACACCTAGATGAGCAAACATGGGCAGCTGTGTTACATCTTACTGACTGGGCACTGGGTGACTGGTGGCTGTGGGGGCAGGCAGTCAAGGGGCTGCTCCACAAGTCTTTGAATCCCCAAGACTTGCCGGACAAACCTCTGTATCTAACAGTTCCTCCTTTGCTTCTGGCTCCTCCACCTCCTCTAGGGCCTCCACCTGTGCCCTCAACCTCTCCCTTAAACCAACACACGTTCCAACAGTGCAGATAGAATCCCTCCCCCACCTCTGTACTGCGCAGCCATGGCTCACCACAATCCGACAGTGATTAATTTAATAAGCCATGGGGATCGCTGTCACACAGCCGAAAAGTTGTGGACAGCTATCCAGGCCAAGTTAGAGAAATAGCTGTCTCCACTGAACCTGGAGCCAGGGATGGCCATGTGCAAAAACAGTGCAAACCTGGTGGCGGCTCTAGGCTGGGGCAACCTCACACACATGCCTTGCATGGCTGTCCTCAACCTGATGGTACAGCAATTTCTCTGCCACTATCCCGGCTTGGATGCGCTGCTGAAGAAAGCACAGTCGCTGTGTACTCACTTCTGCCGATCGCACCCCTCAGGTCATTGACTTGCATCAATACAGAAGTCTTTCAGCCTACAGGTTAACCGTTTAATTTGCTATGATCGTCTAACATGGTGGAATTCCACTCTGCACATGCAGCAACGGGCCCTGGTGAAGTATGTTCTTTTGCATAACCTGGACCAACAAAGTCCAGACGTCGTGCAAATCAAGTTTGCAGAGTGGGCACAGATGCATCCTTCTGTACAGTTTTGAAATAGCTACTAAGATGTTTAGCTCTGACTATACCGGCATCTTCATCACTATTCCGGTCATCTACATGCTGGAGCACACTTTGAATCATCTACGTCAGGAGGTGGTGGTCCCAGAGGAAGAGGTGGAAGCAGAAGAGCATGCGGAAGGGATAACAATATCTCAAATTTCTGGACTACTGTCGCACAGGTGGGTGCCATGGGAGGGTGGCTTACAGTGATCGAGGAGGACAAGGTAATGGACGCGCAACAGTCAGGCGATAAAGAGGATAATGATCCCCTCTCTGTTGTCCATGCTTGGTGGGAGGGGATGGAGGAACTAATCTTGACTGTTACCCTGCCACCAACACACCATGAACTTGGACCTCATGGAAGCACCCAACACATGAGCACCTTCTTGCTGCCCTATCTTCAACACAATGCCCATATTATTAGGGTTAGAAATAGTGGTGACTACTGGGTTGCCACTCTGTTAGATCCATGGTGTGGAAACACAGCATTGTACCTTAATTAACTATTTTTAGCAAACCAAGAAGAATAGACTGTTATCTGTATGTTGATTTTTGAATTTATGTGTTGGTCAAGAAAACAGACTTTTGTTTGTGTAAGCCTGTAATATTGACATTTCATACAACAAAATGTGCTCTTATCCTTGATGACTAGTGACCCCCCCATGTCTCCCCACACGGTACAAAAGTAAATTTAGCCAGACGGTTCCTCCTCTGGAAAGGGATGCACACATGCTAAAGTATCGAAACACACTTGTAGACAATCTTAAGAGTGGTTTTCCCCCCAGACAGCAGTGAGGCACACAGTCTGCATCCTAATTCTAGCCATCCAATCTTTATTTTTTATTTTTTTCTCAACCCCGGGAACATCAAGGTGTCATTGCAGAACATTAGCAACAGCAGTGTAAGTGGCATAAGCAACTTCTGTGAGTCATTTCACACATTTTTTTAGACTAGCTCATGCACGAGCAGAACAGAGTACAAGTCTGACACGTGACTGACTGGAGAGGATGGTGCAGGAGCATCAGGAGCTCAATGCCATCAGGGAGGGTTTGGACCCTTTTGCATTTGGTCTTCAAAATTGGAAGAGTGGGCTGAACTCGCCTGTCACGCCTTGGAGGTTTTGTCATACCCGGCAGCCAGCGTTCTCTCAGAACGTGTCTTCAGCGCTGCTGGTGGTTTTCTGACTGAATGCATCCGGCTGTCCCCTGAAAGTGTAGACCGCCTAACTTTCATCAAAATTAACAAGTCATGGATCTCCAATGACTTTAGCACTGCAGACGCAGACTGGGAAGAGTAGGTTATGGTGTCATGTTTAGTGTCATGCATTGATCGCACGTTATTGCAGTCTGTGTCATCTTTGTGGTGTCATCTGTGCCTGCTGTTGCTACTCCTGCTGATGTTACAAACAATTTTTTAAAATGTGGAGAGTCCAAGTTGGGTCTCCATCTGGTGGGTTGCCTGTGGTGTTACTTTCTTTACATTTTTCTACCAATATTACTGTATGAAACTGATGTTTGTGCCATCTGAGGGTGTCTGGGATAATAAATTTAAAAAAGGAGGTGTTGCATGAGGTATCAAGGCTTCCAGCTAAGAAGGCTTACACTGCTCTGTTAACTACCAGGTCCTCATATAAACTACAATTCCAAGCTGTAAATGCTGGGCCAAACCCTGATACCTCATGCATGGGCCATGGCTGACTGCTTCTGTGCCATTATAAAAGGTTCTACTGTGGGTCAATTGATCAGTCAAATACCTATGTTACTTTCTTTACATTTTCTACCAATAGTACTATATGAAACTGATGTCTGTGCCATCTGAGTGAGGCTGGAATAAAAAAAAAATGGAGTTGTTGCATGAGGTATCATGCCTCCTAGCTAAGAAGGCTTACACTGCCCTCTTAACCACCAGATTCTAATTGAAAAAACTTCAATTCCAAGGTGTAAATGCTGGCTCAGACCCTGATACCGCATGCATGGCCCAAGGCTGACTGCTGCTGTGTCCTTTGAAAATTGCTACTGTGGGTCAATTGATGTCACTTTTCATGGTGTCTGCCCCTAATTTTAGCTGTTTGGAAAGCTTTTTGTCACCCCTTAAGATGTTGTGTATATGTTTGGTTAATCTAACGGGGTTCCGTTATGTTCGGTGAACATCTAAACATTCTGAAAATCAAACCTTGAAAGGTTCGCTCATTTATATTTAAGTGATCATTTCGGGTCCAGGTTCTCTATCCGTTGATCCAGCAGATCTTTCCTCACCAGCAGTTGTTGCCGAAATATAGCTTTATATGGCAGCCATTCAAATAATGGTGGAAATCCATTAGCTGGACCCTACAGCTATCAAAAGGCAGATGTGCAAACTCCATCAACCCTGTTGGTCTTTAAAGAAACACTTCAATTAAAGTTTTTTTATCTTCCTAATATATTGCAATCATCATTTTATATACCACTGTTGCATTTACAATTAAAGGGAACCTGTCACCCCCCACCAGGCATTTTTAAGTAAAAGAGCCACCTTGTGCAGCACTAATGCTGCATTCTGTCAAGGTGGCTCTTTTACTTGGCGTCCCTTCCACCGCAGAAATAATCGTTTTTAAAATTGTTCAAAAATACCTGAATTTTGACAGGGGGGCAGGTTTTTCCCCCTCTGACAGACGCCTCGCATCCATCAGTCATTTTGTATTTGGCGCCGCCTCCTCAGTGTTCTTTTGAAATGCTGGCACCTGCGCTGTACTATAGTTTCTTGGGCATGCGCAGTTAGCGCTACCCGACGTGCCCGTGCTCTCAGATCACATCCTGGCCTTCATATCGCGCGGCCACAGATCTCAGCCTGCAGTCGCTTATGATTTATTCACACTGCGGGGCTGTGAATCTTGGGCATGAGAGCCGCAGAGAACTACTGCGCATGCCCAAGATTCCCAGCCCCGCAGTGTGAATAAATAATAAGCTACTGCAGGGCGGGATCTGTGGCCGCGCGAAATGAAGGCCGGGATGTGATCTGAGAGCACGGACACGTCAGGCAGTGCTAACTGCGCATGCCCATGAAACTTTAGTACAGCGCAGGCGCCAGCATTTCAAAAGAACACTGAGGAGGCGGCGCCAAATACGAAATGACTGATGGATGCGAGGCGTCTGTCAGAGGGAGAAAGACCTGCCCCCCTGTCAAAATTCAGGTCTTTTTGAACAATTTTAAAAACGATTATTTCTGCGGTGGAAGGGACACTAAGTAAAAGAGCCACCTTGACAGAATGCAGCACTAGTGCTGCACAAGGTGGCTCTTTTACTTAAAAACGCCTGGGGGGGTGACAGGTTCCCTTTAACTGCTTTCATAAACTCCCAATCATCCCAGATTCAGAGGGAGTGTTCCCAACTTCTAATATTCACCTCTCTCCAATGCCTTCATTGTGCTGTAGATCCACTTGTGGGGGGAGTATCTCTCTGCTCAGTGAATAAATTGTATTATTCCCACTTTTCCTGTGATCAGGTCTCCCCAGGACTGGAACTGCATAAACTCACATCTCCAGGCTCTTATGCAGCAGATTTAGCTACAAGCCACAGTTCATAATGGGAAACATGGGGGAATTTGATAATCTTGAGATGTATTCCAGGCAATGACCCAAGAAGCACTGTATATAGCAGTGTATTTCTTTGAATTCCTATACTGAGGTGAACAAAGTGTCAGATTTTGTTTTCCTTTCAAACTACTAAAAATAATAAAAAGCCATTACAAAAATGCAAGATTCTTTTTTTTCTGTGAGCTTACCCATGAACCCACAACCTTCAACATTACAGGCAGGAGCTAGAGGTAATGAGCCACAAGGTCTGGTGATGTAACTGGAAGAATTTTGTGTACTTGATCTATATTGCAGGCTCTGAAGCCACAGGCAGGTTATAGAGATACAGATGTACATAGCAATGTATTTTTATGTCTCTGTATTCTAAAAGGAGAATAAACAAGATTTTTTTCTACCTATAAAATTATTAAAAATAATTAAAAACAATCACATAAATGTCATTTTACTTTGCCTTTAAAAAAAAAATAATAACCATCACAAGTCAGCAAATAGCATGGACATATTTGGTGTCCCTGTAATCGTAATGACCCACACAAACCCATGAAAAATGTAATAAAAATATAACGCTGAGGCCGTGTTCACACGCAGCTACATTTTTATCTACGGCTTTTCAAATGCTGCGTTTTTTCTACTGCTTTTATCTGCACGCTTTCTGCAGATGTCCACACCACACAATGCAATATTAATGCGTGTTCCTCCCTATTTGATGCATTTTTTGTGCAGATGTGAAGCTACATTTTTAATGCTTTTTTAATACTGCAGAAAATCTTTGATTCTGCACTTAAAAATGCAATGGTGTTTTTTTTTTGTTCAGGCTCTGCATAGAAGCCAGTTGGGTAACAAAGCACCAACACCACAGTGTACAACAGCATCTCTAGACGCACCAAGGGTGGAGATTACATGAAATCACTTCCACTTTGCTTAGACATTTAGGCCTCTTTCACACATCTGTGTCTCCAGTACGTGTGGTGACAGTTTTCACACGTACCGGAGACAGGTACTCACATAGACCCATTCAAATTAATGGGTCTGTGCACATGTCAGTGTGTTTCCACGGACCGTGTGTCCATGGGCAAAACACACCGACATGTGCGCTTTTTTAGACAAATAGGTAGAGTAAACCAGCTCACCTGCCTCGGCCAGTGGTGCATGGAAGCACGGATCCTGTGTAGTCTTCACGTGCAAATGTCCAAAAAAAAAACAAAATTGATCCAGCTTCCGAATAAGTACAAAATTTATTTAGACATTCTAAATACAGAGAATGACGGACAGACCGCACAGGTTCTCAATGGCAATGCGTTTTGAATAATCAGTTGTTCTTTTTCAAAGCGGGAAAACATCCCGCACATGACCACACATTGATGTCCTCCATGTGCACGGACGGCCGCCGGAGAAGCACTATTGTAAAGCGCTGTTCTCCTGCGGCAGGTGCTGAACGCGGCTCTCATTCTCCCCTGTTCTGCCGGCGATCGGCACGAGCAGAGGAGAAAGAATGAATGAAAAACCCGACGTGGGTTCCCCCTATGTTTTAGAACCAACCCGGCAAAACTCACAGGTGCGGGCTGCTGTTTTTTGGCTGGGGGCCATATCTATGGCCCCTTACCAGCCAGAGAATAGCAGCCCACCCCTGTGAGTTTTGCAGTTCACCGGCAGAGCAGGGGAGAATGAGAGCTGCGTTCAGCACCTGCCGTAAGGGGAACAGCGCTTTACAGTAGCGCTTCTTCCCCGGCAGCCGTCCGTGTGGTACTGATGCGGCACACAGTTGCTACATGTGTGCCACACGTAATACACACACGGACACTGATATCTCCGATAACCGTTTTTTCCGGTACCAGAAATATCAGGACATGTGAAAGGGGCCTTAGACTGTGTTCACATGTAACGTAAATGTTGCGTTTTTTCCTCTGCTTTTTTTGCACAGAAATTCTGCTGTGTTTAACTGTCCGGGCAAAGTGGATGCAATTTCATGAAAATTGCGCCCTCTGTTCGTCTAAACCCACTGCTGAACTGAGTAGTTTAGGTGCTTTTTTCTTCTGGAGGCTTCTATGTAAATACGGCAGTTACTCTTTTTAAAATGCAGAATCAAAGTTTTTCGGTACTATAAAAAGCAATCAAAAACCCAACTGTACATCTGCCCTAAAAATGCATCAAATAAAGGGGAAAGGCATAAAGAAATGCAGCAAAAATGCAAGAATCAGATCGTTATTGCTTAGTTTGGTGCAGACACCTGCAGAAAACAAAAACACAGTAGTTTTACACAGCCTTACTAACGCCAAAAATCCAGATGTCACATAGTGTAGGTTTGTAAAGGTAAAAAAGTTCTGGCTGCTGCAGCTGTGAATAAATAAGTGAACAAAAAATAAAATATGCAAAAAAGTTTAGTGTCTGCTCACCTCCTCCTGGAGCGCACGGATCCTGTTGTGCGGCAAGTTTTCAGAACTTAGAAAAAATAAGTCCAGCGCTGTAAGTCCATAAAATCCATTTTCCTTTTATTCCATCTCTTCCAGTAGTATAAAAGCAATTACATCATAGTCCAAAACATTAAAATCAAATGCGTTTCAACGCAAAACCGTGCGTCTTAATCATTGACAGAGATCTAATGGCAGACTGAACATTTTAGACTTAAAAAAAACCTAAAGGTGCCAACTAGAGATGAGAAGGATGCATAGATGATGTACCAGCTCTTGCTGATTAAAAGCCTGGAACGTCAGTTGGTAAGAGATTTGCAGGCCTCCCGTTCAGCTGCCAGGTACCACTGACCTGAATGCTGGGCCAGAGACCCATGAATCAATCTGCTCATCTCTAGAACCAACTGTTACAGATACAGCGGACAGTCCCAGATTTGAGTCTATGCCCTGCAGTCTCAAGTGCATGAATTTCTCTAACTGCCAGGGTAGAAAGAAATGGTAAATTGGCAGTGATTACTGTATGGCCAGGGGTGGGGCCAAGATTTGCGGCGACGCTCTATGCGCCCAACATGATTTATCCCTCTTTCTTCAAAAGTTTGTGTTTTACCCTTCTACCCAGCTAATTCTTCTCTTTTGTCTACTCTACTGTACATAGAAATAGGAAGTCTCTTTTCCCTGCATGAATCATTCCTCTCTCCAACTCCTGACCAAACTGTTCCTCTCCTACCCCTGCCAGGGACTTTAGCAGGGAAAAGAGACTTCCTTTTTCTACATAGGGCATAGAAGGATTCATCTAGCCAGTTTTTAATGACGTCAGGTCATAGACCTAATGGAAAACTGAATTAGCTAGGTAGAAAGGGAAAATGAGCAATTGTAAGTACCCAGTGCTATATAATATGATGACTGTGATATATTAAGAGAATACACTGGAATGGCTGGCACACTATGATGTTTCTGAGATTTCCAGTAATCCAGTAATACTCAAATACTGACAAAGGCATCTTCTCACCGCCCTTGAGAAATAAGCAAAAATGTCAGCTCGTTACCACACATTACCTGCCCGGGCTTGCAGTTCAGCGGCGCCAACCACTCATCAGTCTGTTGTTTGCTCCCCACCCACTGCTACTGGCATTCCCCCCCCCCGACACTTTCCACTTGAAGACCAGTCTATAATATATTCATACCTCCCAACCTTTGAAGAAGGAAGAGCGGTACAAAGGCTGCACAGCGCGCCACAGCAAATTTTGGGCCACGCCCCTGACCACACCAATTTCGCAATTAGTCATACCCATGTCCATGCCAAACCACACCCATTTAGCACTGCTGATCACACTGACTGGTACTGAGGGCACAGTGGCTGGCACTGTGGGTACAGTGGCTGGTACTGTGGGCACACTGACTGGTACTTAGGAAACGAGAGAAAGAAAACAGAGAGAGAGAAAGAAAGGAGAGCAAGAGAGAAAGAAAGAACAGAGAGAAAGAACAGAGAGAGAAAGAAAGAGGGGAAAGAAAGAACAGAGAGAGAACAGAGAGAAAGAAAGAACAGAGAAAGAAAGAACAGAGAGAGAAAGAAAGAGGAGAAAGAAAGAACAGAGAGAAAGAAAAAGGGGAAAGGGAAAGAAAGAAAGAGGGGAAAGAAAGAACAGAAAGAAAGAAAGAGGGGAAAGAAAAAAGAACAATGAAAGGGAGAGAAAGAAAGAACAGAGAGAGAAAGAAAGGGGGAAGAACGAAAGAACAGAGAGCGAAAGAAAGAACAGAGAGAGAGAAAGGGGAAAGAAAGAACAGAGAAAAAAAAAGAAAGAGGGGAAAGAAAAAAAGAAAGAACAGAGAGCGAGAAAGAAAAGGGAAAGAAAGAAAGAACAGAGAGAAAGAGAAAGGAAGAACAGAGAGAGAAAGAAAGAGGGGAAAGAAAGAACAGAGAGCTAAAGAAAGAACAGAGGGAAAGAAAGAACAGAGAGAGAAAGAAAGATGGGGCAGAAAAAAGAACAGAGGGAGAGCGAAGGAAAGAAAGGGAGGAAAGAAGGAACAGAGAGAGAAAGAAAGAGTTGAAAGAAAGAAAGAACAGAGAGAGAGAAAGAAAGAAAGAGAAAGAAAGAAAAAAGAGAAAAAAGAAAGAACGAACAGAGAGAAAGAAAGAGGGGAAAGAAAGAAGGAACAGAGAGATAGAGAGAAAGAAAGAGGGGAAAGAAAGAACAGAGAGAGACAGAGAAAGAACAGAGAGAGAGAAAGAAGTAAAAAAAGAAAGAAAAAGAACAGAGAGAAAGAAAGAGAGGGGAAAGAAAGAAAGAAAGAGGGGAAGAAAGAACCGAGTGAGAAAGAAAGAACAGAGAGAGAAAAAGAACAGAGAGAGAGAGAAAGAAAAAAGAAAGAAACAACAGGGAAAGAAACAGAGAGAGAAAGAAAGAAAGATTCTATAAAGATACTATAGCAGCCCGGCTCCCATTGTAGTGCCCACCTGAGCCTCCTGGTGCAGGACATATCATGATCCGCTCACATGGCCGGCATCCCCGATTCCAAGGCGATCCTGCTGTCCGTGCTGTCGGAGGAGGACATGGTGATGGATCTGAAGCATTCCCTGAAGTGCCTCCATGGTTCCATCACAATCTTATCCCGAAATTACCTAATTTCCGGTCAGCTTCCAGGACATCACTTCCGATGGACCGTCATGTGCGTGTTTTAAAGTGCTCCTCGGGACTCCGCCATGTACTCCTGTGCCTGCAGGAAAAGTAAGCTCCTGGTTGGGACAACGGGACAGACTCTCTCTCAAAATCAGGACTGTCAGGCTGAGAGGTATGAATGCTCCCCACCATACACCTTGTACATGCATGGCTCCGCACACCTCATACTCACACGGTTCCGCTTTGTATGCCTCGTACTCGCTTGGCTCCGCTCCGTACACTCCATACACACACGGCTCCGCTCCGCACACCCCATACACAAATAGCTCCACTCCGCATATCCCATACACACACGGCTCAGCTCCATACGCTAAGTACACACACGACTCCGCTCCGTACACCTTGTACACACACGGCTCCGCTCCGCACATCTTGTACAAACACAGCTCCGCTCCGTACACCTCATACACACAAGGCTCCGCTCCGTACACCTTGTACACACACTGCTCTGCTCCGTACACTCCGTACACACGCGGCTCCGCTCCGTACACCTCGTACACACACGGCTCCGCTCCGTACACCTCGTACACATATGGCTCCCCTCCGTACACCTTGTACACACACGGCTCCGCTCTGCACACTCTGTACACACACGGCTCCGCTCTGCACACTCTGTACACACACGGCTCCGCTCTGCACACTCTGTACACACACGGCTCCGCTCTGCACACTCTGTACACACACGGCTCCGCTCTGCACACTCTGTACACACACGGCTCCGCTCTGCACACTCTGTACACACACGGCTCCGCTCTGCACACTCTGTACACACACGGCTCCGCTCTGCACACTCTGTACACACACGGCTCCGCTCTGCACACTCTGTACACACACGGCTCCGCTCTGCACACTCTGTACACACACGGCTCCGCTCTGCACACTCTGTACACACACGGCTCCGCTCCGTACATCTAGTACACACATGGCTCCGCTTCGCACACCTCGTACACACACGGCTCCGCTCCGCACACATCTTACACACACAGCTCCGCTCCGTACACCTCGTACACACACGGCTCCACTCTATACACCTTGTACACACATAGCCCTGCTCCGTACATCTTGTACACACACAGCTCCGCTCCGTGCACCACGTACACACATGGCTCCGCTCTGCACACCTCGTACACACGCGGCTCCGCTCTGCACACCTCGTACACACGCGGCTCCGCTTCGTACACACGCGGCTTCGCTCACCTCGTACACACGGCTGCGTTCCATACACTTCATACACACATGCCTCTGCTCCGTACACCTCGTACACACACGGCTCCACTCACCTCGTACACACACGGCTGTGGTCCATACAATTCGTGCACACATGGCTCTGCTCCGTACACCTTGTACACATACAGCTCTGCTACATCCACCCTGTAAACCCCTCCCCCACACAGAAACTTCACCTCATCCAGCACCATGACAACCAGCACAGCAGAGACCTGCATACACGTGACCCCTGACTCCTCCCCTCCTGTGACCTCATCACAGGTCCTGTGCGCACAGCCACAGAATAGCCTAGCGATGTCATCGCAGGCTGTGAGGGGTTGCAGTGGGTGTCTGGGAAGGTGAGGATGGGTCGGTGCATGGGGGGGCGTGGCAGCTCTGTGCAGTGCGGGAAAAATAGAGTCCCAGGCGGGACGCGGGTGGGGGGGTCAAAAATGGGACTGTCCCACCAGAATCAGGACGGTTGGAAGCTATGTATATTTATCCAGTGGGCAGTTAGGGAGATATAACATCCCTAGTCTGGACCAGTCGCACCCTGCCATTGTTATACTCCACCACAGATTGTTTGCTCTATTTGTCATTCCCAATGTTTTGGTGTCTCCCCAAATTAAATAAATAAGCAAACAGTGTTGGCTACCTCCTCCACTTACACCACCACGTCCACCTCCTCCTTTTGGACCTCCGCCTCCTGGTTCAAGATTATTATTTTTTACTTTTTATTCTGTATTAGTCTGTCATTTTCCTATTCACATTTATTTGCAGGGCAACTGTCCTGCTTTTTTGCTTCCTTTTGCAGCCCCCTAGCTCTTACTGTGACCATTTTACAGCATCAAAATTCGGGTCCCCGTTGACTTCTATGGGGTTCGGTTTCTAGTTCAAGTTCGGGTAGAGTTCTGGTACTCAGACTGAAGTTTGGACTACAGTTTGGTGGAACCCGAATATCCAGGGGTCCGCTCATCCCTATGACTAAAACACATGACTGCTGGTGGAGCTAATCACTGAGCTCAGCAATCATGGCAAGGAAGACAGCACAGGTTGCTGAGCCCTGTGATTGGCTAAAGTGGTCACGCCTGACATTACCACTGCAGCCTGTAAACATAGACAGAGCAGTATCAGAGAAACATCACTGGACCAGATGAAAATGAGTACCCCTAATTTTATTATTTTTTCTTCCCTACCACAAATTGATAAGCACAAAAAAAAGAAAAATAGAAGACCCCCTTTAAGGGAGGGCCATTCAAAATTCTTGCACAACGGCCACCCTCCCCTGTGGTCAGTGAATATCTTTGATGAGTTTTTTATATTTCTTTTCTGTGAAAATATTGATTTCTTATGACAAATACCAATCCAGACAATAGACACTGCAGTTACTGGAAGGAGCTGTAGTTAATGTGAGACTTGTTATAACAGGACTGTTAAGTGCTGAACGTGTAATTTATGGGTCAATAAATGGGACTAAAAAGCAATCTTGTGATATCAAACAATGCAACATCTATGGTACATTTTCCAATTAACCCGGACGGAGCTCTTACAATAGCAATAATAAAGTTGTGCCGAACAGACGGAATTTAGCGCATGTCATCGATACAAGCGTATAACACGTAGATTGCAATGAAGGCGTCTTACAAAAGGCACAGAACTAAAACTGATGACTTGTAAAGCAATTTAAGTAAACACACTAACCAATTTACCCCTGTTGAGAACAAGTACAAAAGGAATAATCAAGGCCAGAGTACCTGACTTCAAAGGAAAGGAGAAATCAGTGGCAAGAGAAAGGTATTCAAATCTAACTCACAAGCTTCATTTATTACTTAGAAGTAGGGAAATTGCAAGTTCAAGATGGCAGCAAATCTCCTTTTTGGTCACGTAGCTGTCACATAACATAAATATCTACTTTATAACCTCAGATCATTTTAGGTACATAAAGTTTTACTGATTTCATTATGTATGTTATATTTCTGCCTTTTTTTTAACCCCCATCATGACCGGAGGTATTTTCATTTTTGCATTTTTATTTTTTGCTCCCCCTCTTCCCAGAGCCATACCTTTTATATTTTTCCGTCAATATGGCCGTATGAGGGCTTGTTTTTTGCGGGACGAGTTGCACTTTTGAATGACACCATTGGTTTTAAGATCTTATTCTGGAAAGCGGGAAATAAATTTCAAGTGCAGTGAAATTGCAAAAAAAAAGGTGCAATTCCACAGTTGTTTTTTTTTTTTTATTATGTTCACTAAACTGACCTGCCGTTATAATTCTCCAGGCCATTACGAGTTCATAGTCACCAAACATGTATAATGTAGGTTCTTTTTTATTTAAGTGGTTAAAAAAAATTCCAAAATTTGCCATTTTCTGAGACCCGCAGAGTCTCCATTTTTCGTAATCTCGTGTTAGGTGAGGGCTTATTTTTTGGATGCCGTGCTGATGTTTTTAATGATACCATTTTGGTGCAGATGCAATCATATGATCGCCTGTTATTGCATTTTAATGCAATGTTGAGGTGACCAAAAATATAATTCTGGCGTTTTTACTTTTTTCTCACTACGCCATTCAGCGATCTGGTTAATTTTTTTTATTGATAGATCGGGCGATTCTGAACGCAACGATACCAAATAAGTGTATGGTTGATTTTTGTATTGTTTTATTTTGAATGGGGCGAAAGGGGTGATTTCAACTTTTCTTTTTTTTTTTACTTTTGGCATGCTTCAATAGACTCTATAGGAGACTACAAGTTGCCACAACCCAATGATCAGATTGCCTGTATGTAGCAGAATTGCTGACTTGCTATGAGCGCCGAGCGTTTGCAGGAGACCTCTGGTTGTCATCCCAACCCACCGGTGACCCACGATCACACGTGAGGAGGGTCACCGATGGGCAGTTTTCTGGCACACTTACGGGAAGTGTGTGTTAAATGCCACTGTCAGAGTTTGACAGCGGCATTTAATGGGTCAATAGGCGTGGGTGGATCGTGATTCCACCCGTGGCTGTTCGGGGCACATGTCAGCTGTTCAAAACAGCTGACATGTGCTGGGAAAGATGTGGGCTCCCCGCCAGAGCCCACATCAAAGGAAGGGTGTCCGACATCGGTGTATTATTTATTACGCCTGATGTCGGAAAGGGGTTAAATAGAGTACCGTAATTGAAATTAGCTGTTTCTATGGGCCAAGTCATAAAGCTTATTATAGTGAATCTGTCACCATCCCATCTGAAAGCAGCATAATATAGGGTGTATCAAAGAATGGAAGGAAAGGTTTATGGATGATTTCTGCGCTTGCCAACAGTTAAGGAGACGTATATCCCAGGACATAAAACAAAATGGTGGTTTATTCTACGCATTTCAAAGTACAAATGACTTCTTCATCAGGAAAGACCACAAGTATATGGTGATGAAAAAGTCATTTGTAGTTTGAAAGCGCAGAAACCTTCCACAAACCTTTCCTTCCATCCTTTGATGTCTTATGGTCAATTGCTGACCCGTGGATCTGCTGCAGCTGAAATTCCATTTGATATGCTTTTTGAATATGTCTAGAAGGTGAGTGTAATCTGATTTTACCACCTGTCATATCTCTCGGATAAGACCCTATGTTTGCGCTGATCCCTCCTACAGCTCTGTGATTAATGTAGGGTGTAGGGATTCAAGCTCTCAGGTAGTCATTAGGTAGCATTCACACAGGCAATGCGGTTTGGTCCAAAAGGTGCAGTTTTTTGCTTTCATAAAACTTGAAGGGATTCAAAACCAAAACAGCCTCACTGGGGCACAATTTAGCAGGGAGCATACTGAATTTTTCGGCTTATAAGACACACTTTTTTCCCCAAAATTTTTGGGGAAAGTGACGGTGCGTCTTCTAATGCGGATATACTTTACCGGCCGTGGTGGAGCAGGGTCCCAGGGTTGCGGCTGGAGGAGGAAAGAGTGGAGCGTTGCTGCAGGCTGCAGACTGGGATGAGGGGTGATCGGATGTGCGGCGCGCCACTGCAGGTGTCCGGTGCTGCTGCAGGGGCTCTGTCGACATTTTGTGAAAGGCCAGAGCCCCCGCAATTCCATGGTTTCCTATACGATGGACTCCGGGAAAATGGCTGCCGAGGCGGCGCATGCGCAGAGAGAGATCTTGGTACCAAGATCTCCATCTGCGCATGCACTGCCTCCGGCTGCCATTTTCCCAGAGTCCGCTGCATAGGAAACCATGGAACTGAGGGGGCTCTGGCCTTTCACAAAATGTTAGCAGAGCCCCTGTAGCAATGGAGACACCCACAGCAGCTCCGGACACCTGCAGCACCGGACACCCGCAGCAGCACAGGACACCCGCAGCATAGGACACCCACAGCAGCATCAGACACCCGCAGCATCGGACACCCATAGCACCAAACACCCGCAGCAGCACTGGAGACACCCGCAGCACCGGAAACCCGCAGCAACACCAGACACACGCAGCAGCACCGGACACCCGCAGCATCGGACACCCGAATCACCGAACACCCGGGGCAGCACCGGAGACACCCCCAGCAGCATTGGACACCTGAAGCAGCATGTCGCACATCCGAAGACCCCCTCATCCCAGCCCGTGGCCTGCAGCAACGCTCCACTCTTGTCTTCTCCAGCAGCGACCCTGGGACCCAGCTTCACCGCAGTCACCACCCTCAATAAGCAATAAGACACATGGATTATAAGAAGAACCACCATTTTATTAAAAAAAAAAGGTTTTTTTCCTATTTTTCTCCTTAAAATTTGGGGTGCATGTTATAATCTGCAATTACGGTATGTCAGTCTAGCTCACCGATTTACAGTTTTTTCTACTGTAGAAAATGTTCTACAGAAGTGACACAATCTCACCAGTCTCAGTATGCCATTCAACCCAAGCTCCAGCAGCTTCCAGCATGAAACAAAAGTTTTCAACTGCAGGCACAGTTCACACTTAACAGGCTGCAGCTTCGACACATTTCTCTGCAGCTCCAACACACAGACTTCTCAACTTTCCTAGCTAATCCATGCAGTCTTCATTCAGAGAAAGACTTTGGGTTGGCTCTCTCCAAACTATAGCTCACATTTTGGCTGGTCACTCACCACAGCACACTCGTCTCTGCTCAACGTACAGCATCTGACTAGTATACGCCTCCTCATCTAAACAAGCAACAAGGCAGTGTTTTAAATTAGGTTTACTCTGCTGCAATCCAGTGATCGATTCTTGCTGCATACTGCATGTGGTTCGGGTACTATGAATATGATGACTGGTTCCCTTTAAACCAAAAATACAAAATGTAAAGGCAATGGTAAGAAACAAAGCGGATTGCAAGATGGATAAGTCATAAATTAATGGAAAGTCTATCTAACTTTGAATCTTTCCAAAATAAATTGTTGAATTTTACTACCTCCCCATAGTAATCTACTCTCCACAGCTCAATCATATTTAATTATGCACAGCTTATTAAAATTTTTCTATGACTGATATAATTTCACGTCTAGTAATTAGACTGCACTGTAATACCTTTCTGCTTTTCATGTCATATTAAAGATATGCATTTTAATGAGCATCCATCAGTTATCTTGTGTATGTGAGGAAGCACTTTGAGGGGCACATAGTGAACACTTGACTTTTACAAATAAATGTATCCGTGGCCCTGGAATTTCTTTTACTGAGTTACAGGTTCATATTTTTTTCCAGTGCTAAGGACAGTAAATGTACAGATCAGATGTCTCTAATTGGATTTTTGTAGCTAGGCATTACATTTACACTGGGGGGCAAATAAATATTTTAATTTTTTTTGTTCTTTCCTTGTATTTAAATTCCCTGGTCAAGGTGAAGTTTCTTGTTGGCATTCCCAACTTCACACCTATCCATCTAAGAAACATGTTTTACCATATGCATTCCCCCAGCTACCAGTTAAAGGGTTCCATTGTAAGACAATCACAAAACATGCACTCAATTAAAGGGAATCTGTCAGCAGGATTGTGCAGAGTAACCTACAGAGAGTGTCAGGTCAGCACTGTTATACTGATTAAAATGATCCCTTGGTTGTTGAAATCTGTCTTGTGATTGTTGTTTAGTCTTCATTTTCAGTTTTGAGTTAATTATATGACCGTGCTCCAGGGCGGCCTGTGGAGGGCGCTGTGGAGGGTCTTCATGTGGTGCTCAGATTAGGTATTCATCAGTATGGCTTCTGACAGGTCACTGATCCCTCAGTGACCCGCCCCCTAGTTTACATAATGATTATTAGACATATCATGCTGCAGCATCATCACAAGGTGTAATGTGCAATTCATTCTTTTATATCATGCTATAAATAAATTCATTAAAAAAAAGTGTTTGAAAATAGTGCCGGCCGTGCTTGCTCAGTATCAGCTATCGGCAATTCAATAGCTGCTACTGCGCAGGTGCTGGTGGTGCCATCTTGCTAGAGAAAAAAAATTTCATATTCCAAGATGGCGCCACCTGTGCCTGCGCAATAGCAGTTATTGGATCGCCGATAGCTGCTACTGTGCATCTTTTGACCGGTGCCATTTTCAGACACTTTTTTTTGGTTCTGATGAATTTATTTATAGCATGATGCAAAAGAATGAACTGCACATTACACATGCAATCATGCTGCAGGTGATTTTTTTTTTCAATATATATGTATAATATTCATTATGTAAAATAGGAGGCAGATCACTGAGGCATCAGTGACCTGTCAGAAGCCATCAGTACGAACACCTAGTCAGGGCACCAAATAAAGCCTACCCCCACAGGCCACCCCGAAGCACGAGCATGTCATTAACTCAAAACTGAAAATAAAGATTAAAAAACATCCATAAGACGGATTTCATCAACCAAGGTATCATTTTAATCAGTATAACGGTGCCGACCTGACACTGTCTGTAGGGTACTCAGTGCAATCATGCTGCCATGTTTCCTTTAAAGTTAAAGGTTTAAATTGGTTAAAATATGATATCACCTATTCATATGGTGAGATCTGCTGAGATGTCCACCAAATGGTGCATTTTTGTCTCACCGTACGCTTGAACACTGCTCCTTCCATCCTACATAGGAGACTTGCTGTGAAAGCCAATAACAGGATTTTGGTTGCTTACCGTAAAATCTGTTTCTCGGAGCCTTCATTGGGGACACAGGAAACCATGGGTGTACGCTATGCTGCCACTAGGAGGCTGACACTATGAAGAAAAAAAGTTAGCTCCTCCTCCTCAGTGTACACCCCACCGACAGGAACTAGGATATTCAGTTAGTGAGAAAACAGTAGGAGACGAAATCTGTAAACGAGACAGAAACCACAGAAAAAACACAAACTCAAACTGTAACAATATAATACAGTAAACAGAGCTGTTCAACCTGGGAGGGTGCTGTGTCCCCCAATGAAGACTGCGAGAAACAGATTTTATGGTAAGCAACCAAAAATCCTGTTTTCTCTATCGCTTCATTGGGGGACACAGGAAACCATGGGACATCCCAAAGCAGTACCCAAGGGGAGGGAACAGCATCCAACTACAATCAGGGTGAAGAACTCACGATCATCACCTGTGAGGTCTTTTTACCTCAACCGGCACCCGCCGAAGGTAGGCATGGGCTCTGAAAAACCTTGCAGACTTGTGGAGAACATATCACACTGTAGCGGTGCCGGGCGGAGGCCGTAAGAGTACCTGGGACACCCTCACACCCAGGGCTGTGGTGTACTCGGTACCGGGACCGATGAGCTTCAATGGGAGATGTCACGGCAGCTGGGACCCGGCCCGTGGCCCTGGGCGCCCATTGTAAAAGGGGAATGTCCAGTGTGCTTATGATGAGTGATTTGTGATGCCACCTGTGGTGTTTGGCAATAGAGATGTAAGCTGACGTTGCAGACAGATCCTCTGGGACAGATGGTGTGGTGCAGCAGTGATGGTATAGCCCTCCATAGGCAGGGCTGTAGTCCCAGGGCAGTGTAGGTGAAGTGACACTTATATGGTGTAGTGTCAGGCGCAAGGGATGTAGCAGTGCTGGGCAGGTTGGCGCAGGAATAAGTGGAGGACACCCGGGCATGTAGTTCCAAAGACTTACTCACAGTCTGTTGCAGGTACAGGTGCCCGCATCCATGCCGTGTCCTCCGGGACATGAGCTCAGCCAACTTGCAGGCAAGATGAAGTACTCCTTTCCAACACTCCGCCAACATATGTGTCTTTTCTGAATGTCTCCTCTTATAGCGCCTTTGAGTGAAGTACTCCTAGTACTGAGTTACACTGGAGTTCCTCCTGTCTGATGTTCCTATGAACTCTACTTGTAATGCAGACAGCTGTAGCCTGCTTCGGGGACTCCTGGCTACTAAGTCCCGGATCACTATCCAGTTGCTGTTGTGCCACCAAGTCTTGTGTGGGAATAAAGTGGTCACTACTTCTATTCCTCCGGTGTCTGCTGCAGGACCATTAGTATCCGTACAACCTCGGGGACCGGGCCCCGGCCTTGCGCTTAGAACTTGAAAAGGGTTCTCCTCTAAACCTGGTCCTTGTTCTCTTATTCTCCTCACGTTCCGTGCTAATCCTTCTTCCCAATGTAGAATCAAGCTTCCTTTCTCTGTCTCTTTCCTGTGCCAGCAGACCCAGATCACTGTGGCCTGCTGCAGCACTTCCTTCTTCCATCCCTCTCCCGGGGATCTTCTCTGTCTCACTCTCTGTCCTTCTACAGGAAGGGTTCTCTTCTCACCCACGTCCTCTGTTCACTTTACTCCTCACTAGTGTTGAGCGATACCGTCCGATACTTAAAAGTATCGGATCGGATGGTATCGGCCGATCTAAAAAAAATATCGGGTATCGCCGATTCCGATACCGGAAGTCCCATTCAAGTCTATGGGACTTCCGGTATCGGAATAAGAAAAACCCTATTTTTGCCTTGTACAGCCTCTCTGGGGTCTGTACGGGACTTTCGGGGGGCTGTGCCGGCCTGCCGGGGGGTCTGTGCAGGCTCTGGTGGTCTGTGCAGGCCTGCCGGGGAGCTGTGCCGGCCTGCCGGTGGTCTGTGCAGGCTTCGGTGGTCTGTGCAGGCCTGCCGGGGAGCTGTGCCGGCCTGCAGGTGGTCTGTGCAGGCTCCGGTGGTCTGTGCCGGCCTGCCGGGGGGCTGTGCCGGCCTGCCGGTGGTCTGTGCAGGCTCCGGTGGTCTGTGCAGGCCTGCCGGGGAGCTGTGCCGGCCTGCCGGTGGTCTGTGCAGGCTCCGGTGGTCTGTGCCGGCCTGCCGGGGGTCTGTGCCGGCGTGCCGGTGGGCTGTGCAGGGATCGTCTGATGGGACTACAAGTCCCATCGGGCGATGCCTGCTACCATGACAGTGATTGACACATTAGCCAATGATGGGACAGTAGTAGTCCCATCATCCGGCTAATGTGGTGAATGTAAAAAAAAAAAAAAATTTACATGCTACATACATACAACATGCATACTACCTATATACTACATGTAACATACATACTATATATACTACATGCAACATACTACATGCATGCTACATACTACATACATACTACATACATAATACATATATACTACATGCATGCAACATACAACATATATACTACATGCATGCAACATGCATACTACATATATACTGTATATACTACATGCTACATACATGCTACATACTACATACATAATACATGCATGCAACATACATACTAAATATACTACATGTAACATACATACTACATGCTACATACATGCAACATACATACTACATACATGCTACATACATAATACATATATACTACATGCATGCAACATACATACAACATATATACTACATATATACTATATATACTACATGTAACATACATACTACATACATGCAACATACATACTACATACATGCTACATACATACTACATGCATGCAACATACATACAACATATATACTACATGCATACTACATATATACTATATATACTACATGTAACATACATACTACATATATACTACATATATACTACATGCTACATACATGCAACATACACACTACATGCTACATACAACATACATACTACATACATACACACTACATGCAACATACATACTACATACATACCACATGCATGCAACATGCATACTACATATATACTGCATATATACTACATGCATGCAACATACATATATACTACATACAATACATACAGACATACAGTACATATAACATAGAGTACATACTCACCGTCACTTGTCACTTTGATCCCCGAAGCCATTGTCCCCTTGAGGAATAAATATCAAAATAAAAAAACACTAATATACTTACCCCGATCCGCAGAAGTCCACGAGGGTCCCACGTCCATCTTGCGTGGAGAACAGCAGCATCAGCTGATGCTACCGTTCTCTACCAGCTCCAGGAATACAATGGCGGAAGGTAGGTATCCTTCCGCACTGTATTCCTCCACCACTTTTTTTTTTTTAAAGTGGTGGAGGAATACAGTGCGGAAGGATACCTACCTTCCGTCATTGTATTCCTGGAGCTGGTAGAGAACGGTAGCATCAGCTGATGCTGCTGTTCTCCACGCAAGATGGACGTGGGACCCTCGTGGACTTCTGCGGATCGGGGTAAGTATATTGGTGTTTTTTTATTTTGATATTTATTCCTCAAGGGGACAATGGCTTCGGGGATCAAAGTGACAAGTGACGGTGAGTATGTACTCTATGTTATATATACTGTATGTCTATATGTATGTATTGTATGTAGTATATATGTATGTTGCATGCATGTAGTATATATGCAGTATATATGTAGTATGCATGTTGCATGCATGTGGTATATATGTAGTATGTATGTAGCATGTATGTAGTATGTAGCATGTATGTAGTATGTATGTTGCATGTATGTAGCATGTAGTGTGTATGTATGTTGCATGTATGTAGCATGTAGTGTGTATGTTGCATGTATGTAGCATGTAGTATATATGTAGTATGTATGTTACATGTAGTATATATAGTATATATGTAGTATGCATGTTGCATGCATTTAGTATATATGTTGTATGTATGTTGCATGCATGTAGTATGTATGTAGCATGTATGTAGTATGTATGTTGCATGTATGTAGCATGTAGTATATATGTAGTATGTATGTTACATGTAGTATATATAGTATATATGTAGTATGCATGTTGCATGCATGTAGTATATATGTTGTATGTATGTTGCATGCATGTAGTATATATGTATTATGTATGTAGTATGTATGTAGTATGTAGCATGTATGTAGCATGCATGTAGTATGTAGCATGTATGTAGTATGCATGTTACATGTAGTATATATGTAGCATGTAAATTTTTTTTTTTTTTTTACATTCAACACATTAGCCGGATGATGGGACTACTACTGTCCCATCATTGGCTAATGTGTCAATCACTGTCATGGTAGCAGGCATCGCCCGATGGGACTTGTAGTCCCATCGGACGATGCCTGCACAGACCCCCGGAGCCTGCACAGACCACCGGCAGGCCGGCACAGACCCCCGGAGCCTGCACAGACCACCGGCAGGCCTGCACAGACCACCGGAGCCTGCACAGACCACCGGCAGGCCGACACAGACCCCCGGAGCCTGCACAGACTACCGGCAGGCCGGCACAGCCCCCCGGCAGGCCGGCACAGACTCCCGGAGCCTGCACAGACCACCGGCAGGCCGGCACTGACCCCCGGACAGTCGGCACAGCCCCCCCGAAGGCCCGAACTGACGGCGCATCATGATGCGCACAGACAGCGCATCATGATGACGTCATTTCGGCAGCCAATCAGAGCCACAAAAGTGGCTCATTGCATCTTGGACTTCCGATTCCGGTATCCGATATGAAAAAAGTATCGGTACTCGGTATCGGAATTCCGATACGGCAAATATCGGCCGATACCCGATACTTGCGGTATCGGAAAGCTCAACACTACTCCTCACGTTCCGTACTAATCCTTTCTTTCTATGGAGAGTCAAGCTTTCAGTCTATGTTGCGCTCTCTTTCTCTCCTTCCCGTGCCAGCAGATCCAGATCACTGGGATCTGCTGCAGCACCTCCATCCATCTATCCCTCTCTTTAGGGATCTTCTTCTCTCTCCAACCAACTACTGACTAACTAACTCAAACTCTTCCCACTCCTTGAAATGTAATCTAACTCCACCCACCTCCCAGCACGTTTCGTGTTCCCAGCAGGGAGCCACCAATGGGTGCTTTGCTATACTCCAAGCAGGGAGCCGCCGAAGGTGTTTTGCTACACTACTTTGTGGTGTGGGTTGCAGGTGTTGGAACGTGGTCAGGGGTCTCCACCTTACCTGGATGGTGAGGTACCACACCTCAGGAGGAGGTGCAGTACCTCTGTGGTGACTGAGCCTCAGGGGCACCACATACCCCCCCGTTAAACACAGCACGTCCGCGGGCTGAAAGGCAAACAAAGTTGACAAACACGGGAACATACAAAATTTTTGCGATGCTTAATAAACAGTTCTATCTAATCTTCTCAATGTGAGAGGCACTCATTCTTGAACGTTGCAAACAATTCTTTCCTAACTATCTAAAGTCTTAATTCAAAAGTGCAAGTTTCATCATCATCTTTTCCTTTTTCACATTTTCTACTTTTCTGTCATTAGCTTAAAGTGATAATCGCTGATACCTGGCTCATCACCTACATTTTCCAAATCTTCATTCTTTATTCAAATCTCTCATCTCTTTATTAAAACATTCCTACATATTACATAAAAGCTGTCATAAGAAACATTATCAAATACTTCACATTAAAACTTTCAATAATTCTTGTAAGTGCTGGACACCGCTCCCAGCCGGGATCTCTTGCAGTGTCCTTTGATTGGAGTCATGCTCCAGATGAGGTAGACCTTATCTTTGCAAAGTGTCTATGTAAAACCAAGAGGGGGCACCTAAAGAGGTGCAACTATTTACAAACACAGTTCTGGATCATTCAGCGTCCGTGATCTTCACAGTTCCAAATGAAGAAATGCTGCCAATCAAACTGGGCAACAAAAGTGCGAACAGAAAAACATGATGAACAAAATTAGAAAAAAGGCACAACGGTGCAAATACCTTCCTGGGCAACAAAGTTAGTTATTTTGCAGGTTTTGGCTAGTTGTCCCCTCCTGGGGTACTGGAAGCTGTTGACTTGGGCTGCTGCTTCCAGAAAAGATGCTTTGGGTATCTTCATCTTGTGATTGATTACTTGCTAATCGCAGGTACTCTGCTTCCCAAAGGGTGAGATTGGGACCGGTCGGGGTAATCGAAAGGGCCATTAAGACATCGACTGCCTCGGGGGATGGCGCGTCAGCAATTTCCAGGGGTACCTCTGCTGCGGTCAGTGGCTCAGCAGGTGTTGTTGGCGCCACTGGATCGTCTTCCTCCAGTTCCATCGGGACCTCCGTGATGGGTACTGTAGCCTGGGGCGGCCACCAGCGAGGGTCGATCAGGCCATTCCGATTCATTGGTTCTACTCCCACCACCAAGGTCACGGCCGGGGCGGTAATCATACCTTGCGCTCCCTGCTGAGGCTTCGATCCCAGTGTGGGTGCAGGGTGGTGAGCAGCGGCGGCCGCAATTCCCGGAGTTGCTGGCGGGGCAGGTCGCAGCTGAATCCGGCCAGGGGCAAGGTTGGTTTCTGCCAAGGCCGTCAGCAGGGGCCCGCGCGGCAGCGCCCGGTCTAGACGGGGCCGCGGTCCCAGTTCTCCATTCCGCTCCGGAACCCTCATGTACCTCCTCCGGGCAGGCCTTAACCAGTGGCAATATCTACTTTGAGGTGGTGACAGGTGCTGCAGAGGGTGTCTCTGCGGGCGTATACTACGCAGGGGCGGCCGGGGTGCAAGTTGCTCTTCCTCCCCCTGTTCTTCTGGCTTCTTCCCTCCTTCCAACATGGCGTTCTGGCGTTCTCCTTCCTGTCTGAGCTCTTTTCCCGCCACTGGCCTTCGCCCCTCCTTCTGAGGGCGGCGTCTTTTTCCTACTCTTCAATACCAAGCCAGTACACGAACCCCTCGGGGGGGTGGGCCATGTTGCAGTTGCACAGAAGTTTAGACAGGGGAGGCCCAAAACAGTTTGCGGTCTTTTCTTAGGACCACCCATGTTGTCACACCCTTCTTCACCACGCCAGCTGCCATTTTTAGCGTTCATTTTACAGTCTATCAAATAGGGTCTTCGGCACATTTCCACAACTTTTTAAGTTCAATAAAACATAGGCACACAGAACCCGATGGCATCGGGTCTCGTCATCCTTTTCGTGACGCCAAGTTGGGACGCCCCTCACAACCAGGGCTGTGGGGTACTCGGTACCGGGCCCGGTGGATCTCAATGGAAGTTGTCACGGTAGCTGTGACCCGGCCCATGGCCCTGGGCGCCCATTGTAAATGTTCAGTGTGAATGAATAAGTCGTGACGCCAGCTGTGGTGTTCGGCAATGTAGATGTTAGGCCGACGCTGCAGAGAGATCCTCTGGGACGGATGGTGTGATGCAGCACTGATGGTATAGCCCTCCACAGGCAGCGCTGTTGTCCCAGGGCAGAGTAGATAGGGTGACACTTAGGTGGTGTAGTGTCAGGCGCAGGGGAGGTAGCAGTGCCGGGCAGGTTGATACTGGGATAAGTTGAGGACACCAGGGCATGTAGTTCCAAAGCTTTACTCACAGTCTGTTGTGCAAACAGGTGCCTGCCTCCGTGCAGCGTCCTCCGGGTCAGGGACCCAGTCAACCCCCAGGCAAGATGGAATACTTCTTTCCAACACTCTGCCAACTTGTGCCTTTCTGAACGTCTCCTCTTATAGCGCCTTTAGATGAAGTACTCCTAGTACTGAGTTACACTGGAGTTCCTCCTGTCTGATGTTCCTATGAACTCTACTTGTAATGCAGACAGCTGTAGCCTGCTTCGGGGACTCCTTGCTACTAAGTCCCGGCTCACTATCCAGTTGCTGTTGTGCCCCTAAGTCTTGTGTGGGAATAAAGTGGTCACTACTTCTATTCCTCCGGTGTCTGCTGCAGGACCATTAGTATCCGTACAACCTCGGGGACCGGGCTCCGGCCTTGCGCTTAGAACTTCTAGGAAGGGTTCTCTTCTCACCCATGTCCTCTTTTACTACTCACGTTCCGTACTAATCCTTTCTTTCTATGGAGAGTCAAGCTTTCAGTCTATGTTGCGCTCTCTTTCTCTCCTTCCCGTGCCAGCAGACCCAGATCACTGGGATCTGCTGCAGCACCTCCATCCATCTATCTCTCTCTAGAGATCTTCTTCTCTCTCCAACCAACTACTGACTAACTCAAACTCTTCCCGCTCCTTGAAATGTAATCTAACTCCACCCACCTCCCAGCACGTTTCGTGTTCCAAGCAGAGAGCCACCAATGGGTGCTTTGCTATACTCCAAGCAGGGATCCGCTGAAGGTGCTTTGCTACACTACTTTGTGGTGTGGGTTGCAGGTGTTGGAGCGTGGTCAGGAGTCTCCACCTTACCTGGATGGTGGGGTACCACACCTCAGGAGGAGGTGCAGTACCTCTGTGGCGACTGAGCCTCAGGGGCGCCACACTTGCCCTTCCGGTGACCTCTTTAATAATTTGGTCCAATTGGAGCAAAACTGAAGGAAAGCCCAGGAAAGGCACGTTAGAGAGAGACCTGCTTGGGGATGTTCGCTCGTCAAGCAGTAAGCCAAATGATCCTTTGGATGGGCATGAGCTTGCTGGATCCGGGAAAGTGGAAAACCATGTACTTTCCTGCAAAAGAAATTTAGGTAGTGAGGACGGCCAATTCTTCTGGCCGGTCTCTAGAAGGAATGCCCTGAAGAGCAACTTATAAACTTGCTACCCAGGTGGAGGCAAGGGCACGAAACAATGTAGCGGCGGATGCTTTCAAGGTTAATCTTGCCAAGGACTCTATGAATTCGCCGCTAGCATAACTGAGGGATTCACGTCTGAGAGAGGAAGGACCGTATTGGTGGGAAAACTGGAAACTGGAGGATTCATAATCGGAGAAGTAGTCTAATCTGCGGAGCACTCAGATATACCGAAGCGCTCCTTTCTTTGAAAGTGGCTGGACTTAGCTCTTAGAGAGAATGACCAGAAAAGACCTGAGAGTAGGCCACTGTAAACCTGCTAGAGAGCTAAATGGTGAAGACATACTGAAGGGGACCTAGGGATACCCTGGCTCTCATCGCCGCAATGTAGGCTCAGACTGACTACGGCTCAGAAAGGAAAAACCATCAAAGAGGCAACTGCTTGCCCAACTAAGCAGGTAGAATGTAGACTACTGGACGACTTCGTAGACTGAGATCAAAAGAAAGCTAAACCCAGCCCATAGGGATGAGGATGGGCATGAAAAAAAATAATATACTAGATGGGCTTTGAAAGGTCAACAAAAAAAATGAGCAGTCGAACGAGGAAAGAGCATGAAAAAACATGGGGTATGTCAACTGCATGGAAAGTTGGCTCTAGGAAGATCACAAATACCCCAAAAGACAACTAGGCTGATGATAGGAAGGTCATTCCCTATGACGACGTAAACGACTGAATCCATCCTGGACCCTCTGGAATGGGGAGGGGATTCCAGTGTGTAGACCCGAATGCCTAAGTATAGGACAACACGCGCCCGAGAATAATAGTGAAAAGATATGATTCTAGCTGAAGAAAGAAACGTGTAATCACCAAACTCATCATTGGATCCAGGACTGGAGCAGCTTTCTACCCTGGTCGATGCTTGCACAGAGTAAGATCCCACTCTTGTCTGAGGTGGGATAATCGTTCCTGTCATGGTCAGAAGTCACATCTCTGAGCTGCTGGAGGCTTTATCTGGTGTCTGTAAGAAATAATAGGTAAGCTTCAAAAAATCAGAAGGTGTGGAAAAACTCACACTTAGGGTCCAGAGCGTGCCGCAGGAAAAAATTGTGACCATCTGTACCAGACACGAGAGTGTCTGACCTACATGAAGGTGGCGTATCCACTTATGTTGCTGTCGAGATCCGCCCTGTGGTACTGAGATCCACTCCGTTTGCACGTGGTAGAGCTATGTTTACCTGTTAACAAACCACAGATGTTATTGAGCATGAAATATGCAGCAGAAAGGCGCCTCTGACTCACCTGAAAGCGGCCTGTAACCGCAGCTGCAGCCCACCAGAAGTATTAAATGCCGGCACGTCTCACTGAGTGGTGATTAGACAGGAGCTTAGACAGATGCTGCAGTAGTCCCTGGGGAGCGTGATAGAAGGCGCTTCTGACTCACCTGACAATGGGACAGAAGAGCCGGACCGGTGTAGCCGATCGACCTCGGGTACGTTTGAGTTACAGGAAAGACGGCATGTATCAACTAACAATTCCTTTTCTTCCAGATCTCCATTTTCTCCAAAGACTTCTCCGTCCACACAATATCCTGTTGTCCCCACATCTATGTGTGGCGACAAATGCCCCTCACAAGCAAGTTGTGATGGCAAGAGTGATCGCCCCTCGTTGCCCAAGGACTAAAAAGCCTCCCTAATAGCAGTAGCTAGTGAAGCCCCATTTGTAGGTGAGGCGATACCCCCAGGCCAAGGAGCTGGGTACCCTGAGCACACTAGGCCAAGACCAAGGCAGCAACCGCTAGATCACTACACTTGATCTTAGGAAAAAGGCTGAGAAGCGATAACCAAAATTGGTTTGGCACTTGTGGCGCCCCATGGCCTAAGACAGTTACCCGTTGTGGAGAATGAGCCAAAGAAGAACCTGAGGAAGACATTTTAACAAACTGTGGACGCATTAAAAACAACAGCTCTGCGGCTTGCTTTAGCTGCAATTTGCACGTTTTTAATCAGCATATCTCCAGCTGTTTTAACACACCCTCAATGGCCCTGTTTTTCCAAAGCAGGTGCCTCAGTGCCAGGAAGAGGGGGGAGAGGAATATTCAACGAAAAAAAAAAAACGAGCAGCTGTCTTCCCTTGCCTATCCGGTGTTGCATCTTAGCACACACCAGCCATGTTTTCAGATGCACAGCTATATATAGGCCTATGGCCTATTGTGAGCCCAGGTCCATTGTGACACGTCAGTGTTGCATGGCACACATTCTATCTACTGCAGACAGCGCACCTTGCTGCTGCTACAAAGCATTAGAATACTCGGACAGATGAGGTCAGGCAGCACATTCAAAGGCCCACCCCATACCAAATTTATTTTTTTTTAATACACACTCAAAATTAAGAAGTCGGTGGTCCACAAGAGGGTACCAACGTTTTACAAAACAAATCATAGCATCAGGGATTCTTAGCAAATGTATGTTGCTTTATAGTATTGTAATGGATAAACAGGTAAGATGAAGTAATATATATATGAGCGAGAAAAACATTAATTTATAAAGGTATTCCTCATATAAATAGAGTATGGCTGGAATCACACTAGCGAGAAAAACGGACGAGTGCAATGCGGTAATAAATCGCACTGCACTCGTCCCAATGACAATCTATGGGGCAGCTCCTATCACACGATTTTTTTCTCGCTCGTTTTATACGCACAGAGGAAAATCGCAGCATGCTGCGATTGTCACTGATTCTCGGCCAAGACTCGCCAATGCAAGTCTATGGGTGCGAGAAAAAAAATCGGATTAGACACGGACCACAAGTGTGACTTGCAAGAAATACGCACCGACGTCCTTTAACAAAAGCCGGCAATTCAGTGCGCGATAAGGTAGAATCACACTGACATGATTAATAAAGAATAGAAAGAATAGATATATACTGTGATAAAACACTCCGGGATCGCCTTTGCTGGGGTCAAAGGTCACGTGCGTTCCGCATGGAACTCAGGCGCAGAGCTGGGATACGGGTGTAACTGACCCTGGGTCAGGTTTATTAACGGTGAAAGCAATGCAAAAAGAAATAAAACATAAAACAAATCCTTGCCTGTCCGGCACTAACTAAACAATGGACAACCTAACTACCAACTGGCGGGCTTCTCCCGTCCAGCCAAACCACAGTTGCAGTGGGCACTGCTTTCACTCACGTGTGTCTCTCACACAGACAGGCTCTCTGTGTTCCCAGGCTGAGACACTCACACAACTACCTGGCATCCTTTTATATCCACCTCCCATTATTCATTAGCAAGCAGGTGTGATACTGACCAGACTAGGCCACATAGGAAAGGAATCTGGGCGAGATATACAGTGGGGAAAAAAAGTATTTAGTCAGTCAGCAATAGTGCAAGTTCCACCACTTAAAAAGATGAGAGGCGTCTGTAATTTATATCATAGGTAGACCTCAACTATGGGAGACAAACTGAGAAAAAAAAATCCAGAAAATCACATTGTCTGTTTTTTTTTTATTTTATTTGCATATTATGGTGGAAAATAAGTATTTGGTCAGAAACAAGCAATCAAGATTTCTGGCTCTCACAGACCTGTAACTTCTTCTTTAAGAGTCTCCTCTTTCCTCCACTCATTACCTGTAGTAATGGCACCTGTTTAAACTTGTTATCAGTATAAAAAGATACCTGTGCACACCCTCAAACAGTCTGACTCCAAACTCCGCTATGGTGAAGACTAAAGAGCTGTCAAAGGACACCAGAAACAAAATTGTAGCCCTGCACCAGGCTGGGAAGACTGAATCTGCAATAGCCAACCAGCTTGGAGTGAAGAAATCAACTGTGGGAGCAATAATTAGAAAATGGAAGACATACAAGACCACTGATAATCTCCCTCGATCTGGTGCTCCACGCAAAATCCCACCCCGTGGGGTCAGAATGATCACAAGAACGGTGAGAAAAAATCCCAGAACCACGGGGGGGGACCTAGTGAATGAACTGCAGAGAGCTGGGACCAATGTAACAAGGCCTAGCATAAGTAACACACTACGCCACCATGGACTCAGATCCTGCAGTGCCAGACGTGTCCCACTGCTTAAGCCTGTACATGTCCGCGCCCATCTGAAGTTTGCTAGAGAGCATTTGGATGATCCAGAGGAGTTTTGGGAGAATGTCCTATAGTCTGATGAAACCAAACTGGAACTGTTTGGTAGAAACACAACTTGTCGTGTTTGGAGGAAAAAGAATACTGAGTTGCATCCATCAAACACCATACCTACTGTAAAGCATGGTGGTGGAAACATCATGCTTTGGGGCTGTTTCTCTGCAAAGGGACCAGGACGACTGATCCGGGTACATGAAAGAATGAATGGGGCCATGTATCGTGAGATTTTGAGTGCAAACCTCCTTCCATCAGCAAGGGCATTGAAGATGAAACGTGGCTGGGTCTTTCAACATGACAATGATCCAAAGCACACCGCCAAGGCAACGAAGGAGTGGCTTCGTAAGAAGCATTTCAAGGTCCTGGAGTGGCCTAGCCAGTCTCCAGATCTCAACCCTATAGAAAACCTTTGGAGGGAGTTGAAAGTCCGTGTTGCCAAGCGAAAAGCCAAAAACATCACTGCTCTAGAGGAGATCTGCATGGAGGAATGGGCCAACATACCAACAACAGTGTGTGGCAACCTTGTGAAGACTTACAGAAAACGTTTGACCTCTGTCATTGCCAACAAAGGATATATCACAAAGTATTGAGATGAAATTTTGTTTCTGACCAAATACTTATTTTCCACCATAATATGCAAATAAAATGAAAAAAAAACAGACAATGTGATTTTCTGGATTTTTTTTTCTCAGTTTGTCTCCCATAGTTGAGGTCTACCTATGATGTAAATTACAGACGCCTCTCATCTTTTTAAGTGGTGGAACTTGCACTATTGCTGACTGACTAAATACTTTTTTTCCCCACTGTACCTGCCCTCATCCACTATTCCCACATGATTCTCACATATCCCCCCCCTCTGCTCAGACCACTCCGGTCGAGCAATGACACCCGCCAAACAGTGCACTCGGGACAGGGCATCTGCATTTCCCATCTGTACCCCTGGGTGGTGCTCCACCGTAAAAGTGTAGGCCTGCAGGGCAAGGAACCACCGGGTCACCCGGCTATTCCGTTCCTTGTTCAAGTGCATCCACTTGAGGGGCATGGTCAGTGATCAGCCTGAACTTTCGGCCCACCAGGTAATATTTGAGGGCCTCTAGAGCCCACTTAATGGCGAGGCACTCTTTTTCTACGATTGCATACCTTTGCTCGTGTTTATTCAGCTTCCTGCTGAGATAGAGGACTGGGTGTTCCACTCCGTCCCTCACTTGTGAGAGTACAGCCCCGATACCGGTATCAGAGGCATCCGTTTGTACCACAAACTCGCTGCGGAAGTCCGGAGTCACCAGTACGGGCTGAGAGCAAAGTGCCCGTTTTAGGCTATGGAAGGCTTCTTCAGCCGCTAAACTCCATTTAATCATGACGGAGTCTTTCCCTTTCGTAAGATCCGTCAGGGGGGTAGCGATGGCTGCAAAATTGGGTATGAACCGGCGATAATAGCCGGCGATCCCCAGGAAGGCTTGCACCTGCTTCTTGTTGACAGGTTGTGGCCAGTCCTGAACCGCCTGAATCTTATCAACCTGGGGTTTAACAACACCCCTCCCAATTACATACCCCAAATACCGGGCTTCTTCTAGCCCGATGTGACATTTCTTGGGGTTCGCGGTTAGACCTGCCTCCCACAGGTCGTCAACCACAGCTTGTACTTTTTGGAGATGAGTCTCCCAGTCCAAGCTGTAAATGACAATGTCGTCCAAATAGGCCGAAGCGTACTGCCTATGTGGCCTCAGGACTCGATCCATCAGTCTCTGGAAGGTCGCCGGTGCTCCGTGCAGTCCAAACGGCATATACACATACTGAAATAGACCCTCTGGGGTAGCAAATGCCGTCTTTTCTCTGGCAGCCTCCGCCAGAGGGATCTGCCAATACCCCTTTGTTAGGTCTAGGGTCGTAATATACCGGGCTTTTCCTAACCGATCTATTAACTCGTCGACCCGGGGCATAGGGTAGGCATCAAATTTTGAGACCGCATTCAGTTTCCTGAAGTCATTGCAGAACCGGATGGTGCCGTCCGGTTTAGGAATTAGCACAATCAGGCTGGACCAAGCACTGTGCGATTCCTCAATGCCACCTAACTCTAACATTGCCTTCACTTCTTGGGAAACTGCTTCACGGCGCGCTTCCGGGATTCGGTAAGGCTTTACGTGAACTGTGACACCAGGTTCCGTTACAATGTCATGTTTCATTAGCATAGTCTGCCCGGGTTTTTCTGAGAAAAACTTTTGGTTGTGAAGTAGAAACTGCCTGACCTCAGTCTTTTGCCGCTCCGAGAGAGTCTCTGCAACCCGTACCTCCGGTACGGTATGCGAGCAGACGGGACGGGCCAGCTCCGCTGACAAGGCAGACCGATCTTTCCAGGGTTTTATCAGATTTACATGATAAATCTGTTCAGGTTTCCGTTTACCTGCCTGGTATACTTTGTAGTTTACTTCACCAACTCTTTCCTTAATCTCAAAGGGGCCCTGCCACTTTGCCAGGAACTTACTGTCCACCGTGGGGACCAGGATCAACACCCTATCTCCGGGTGCAAACGTACGGATCTTGGCGCCCCTATCATAGATTCGTTTTTGGGCTCCTTGAGCCTGTATCATGTGTTCTTTGACAATAGGCATAACAGCCGCAATACGGTCCTGCATTTGTGTGACGTGATCTATCACTGTTTTAAATGGTGTGACCTGACCCTCCCAGGTTTCTTTTGCAACGTCTAACAGTCCGCGAGGACGTCGGGCGTACAATAACTCGAAAGGCGAGAATCCCGTGGAAGACTGGGGTACTTCCCTGATGGCAAAAAGCAGATACGGAAGTAAATAGTCCCAGTTCTTCCCATCCTTGTCTATCACCTTTCTCAGCATCTGCTTCAGAGTTTTATTGAACCGTTCGACCAACCCGTCTGTTTGAGGGTGATACACGGATGTGCGTAACGGTTCGATTTGTAACAATCGGCAGAGCTCCTTCATTACCCTGGACATAAAGGGGGTCCCCTGGTCGGTGAGAATCTGTTTTGGTATACCGACCCGACTAAACACATGCACCAGTTCCTTGGCAATCGTCTTGGTGGCCGTGTTACGCAAAGGGATGGCCTCCGGGTAACGAGTGGCATAATCCAAGATGACCAGGATATGTTTGTGTCCACGTGCAGACCGTGGAAGGGGCCCAACTAAATCCATCCCAATCCTCTCAAACGGGACTTCAATAATAGGTAGGGGTACCAAAGGGCTACAGAACCGGGGCTTAGGTGCAGAGGCTTGACAGTCAGGACAAGACTCACAATATACACGAATATCGTGATGCATGCCTGGCCAAACAAAACAGTGTAATATCCTTTCGGTGGTTTTCTGGACTCCCAGGTGACCTCCCATCACATGTCCGTGGGCCAGGTCCAGCACCTGCCGCCGGTAGGGTTTTGGCACGACTAATAGTTGCACCGTATCTTCCCCCTTTTTCTCTATCTGATAGAGTAAATCATTCTCCAGAACCATGTAAGGATATGCCAGCCTAGAGCCAGGTTCTACGGGTACCCCATTTATCACTTTTACATTTGTCCTAGCCTGAGAAAGGGTAGGATCCTTTATTTGCTCGCTTTGGAAGTCATCTTTCTGAACTTCTAAATCCGGCAAACGGGGAGGTGGACGGCTGGCGGCCTCCTCCTCTTCCCCGGTCTCCTCCGTATCACCCGCCATGACTGGAAACGGGAACTGCAGGTCATTTCCCGCAGACTCTTCACCCGAGTCTTCCGGGGAGACATCTTCCAGGGGTTCGAGACCCCCACGTGCCCTGGGCGAAGAATCATGTACACTATTACCCGAGGGCATCAACTGATTCTCCCACAATTGCCAGAAGTGGGGAAAATCCCGGCCCAGGATAACATCATGCAATAACGCCGGGACGAGTCCCACTTTATGTTGCACAGACCCATAGGAAGTAGTAATGCATATGACCGTGGTGAGGTACGAACAGGTGTCTCCATGCACACACGTTACAGAAAATTTGTCTGATGGTCCAGTCGGGGCTGACACCAGACTGGCCTTCACCAGAGTCACCACACTTCCCGAGTCTAACAATGCCACCACATTTTTGCCATCAACAGTTAAATCACACAAGTGTTTCTCCACATCCTTTTGACCGGCATTCACACTCACTACCCGTGCAACCATAGACATGCGGTTTTTAGAGTCTGTGACGTCGCACTGCATGGGTTCAGTAGTGACCGGACAGTTCGCAGCAATATGTCCCATCTCTTGGCAGCGGAAACACCTAACGGGCCCCTTGCTTAGACCATAGTTCGTTACTCTCGGCCTCGCAGTGCGGGCAGTCCCGTTTTCCTCCCCCACTGTCTTAGGGATTTTTCCATCTCCCCTACTCCCTGGAACAGTCTTACCGGTTCCACGTGGAGATGATGAAGAACGAGGTGGGGTAGCGTCGTCTCGGAGTCCTTCTGCCATGGAGTAGCGTTCAACCAGATCCACCAGTTGATCTGCCGTCGTAGGATTTCCATGGCTTACCCACTTCCTCAGGGCTGGCGGTAGAGCTCTCAGGTACTTGTCCATGACGACTCTCTGGATTATCTCTGGCGCTGTCAACACCTCGGGTTGTAGCCACTTCTTCGTCACGTGGATCAGGTCGAACATCTGTGACCGCGGTGGTTTATCCGGCTGATAAGTCCATTGATGCACTCTCTGTGCACGGACAGCGGTCGTCACTCCCAGCCGGGCCAAGATCTCGGCTTTCAATTTGTCAAAGTCCTGCGCAGCTTCAGGTTCCAAGTCATAATACGCCTTTTGGGCCTCACCGGAAAGAAACGGGGCAATCAGGCCGGCCCATCGTGCCTTCGGCCATTTTTCTCGCACCGCCGTCCGTTCAAACGTGGTCAGGTATGCCTCGACGTCATCTTCGGTCGTCATCTTCTGCCAGTACCGACTCACGTGAATCACTCTCGACTCTGCTTCCAGGTTAACCTCAGGTAAGCTTGCCAGGCGCTGCGCCACCTGCTGGAGAAGCGAACGATCGGTAGCTGTCATGTCCACCAACTCCTTCAGCTGGGCCATCATCACCCGATTAGCTTCTTGCTGGACGGCGGTGGACTGTACCAGCGCTTTCACCACGTCCTCCATGCTCATGCTTGCAACGTGATGCCCGCGTTCTCCACCACAATGTGATAAAACACTCCGGGATCGCCTTTGCTGGGGTCAAAGGTCACGTGCGTTCAGCATGGAACTCAGGCGCAGAGCTGGGATACGGGTGTAACTGACCCTGGGTCAGGTTTATTAACGGTGAAAGCAATGCAAAAGGAAATAAAACATAAAACAAATCCTTGCCTGTCCGGCACTAACTAAACAATGGACAACCTAACTACCAACTGGCGGGCTTCTCCCGTCCAGCCAAACCACAGTTGCAGTGGGCACTGATTTCACTCACGTGTGTCTCTCACACAGACAGGCTCTCTGTGTTCCCAGGCTGAGACACTCACACAACTACCTGGCATCCTTTTATATCCACCTCCCATTATTCATTAGCAAGCAGGTGTGATACTGACCAGACTAGGCCACATAGGAAAGGAATCTGGGCGAGATATACCTGCCCTCATCCACTATTCCCACATGATTCTCACAATACACATAGAATACATACATATATATATACACATACATGTCATTGAGACACACACACATATATATATATATTGTTTATCTAATATATAAAGCTCAAGTGTATGTATGTCCGGGATTGGCATCCGCACCGTCGCAGCTACAGCCACAAAATTTGGCACAGTCACACGTCTGGACCCCGAGAGTGTCCTAGGCTATGTTGTGAGGCGAAATTTTAACCCCGCGTGTTTCAATTCACCAAACAATTTTGCCCCTATATACATAATGGGGAAAAAGTGTGTGTGTATCAAGCCCCGCCCCACATTATAATGATGTCATAATGGTTGCCATGCCGACGCTGATGTCATCATAGGTTGCAAGCCCCGCCGCTCATTATGATGTCATAATGGTTGACTGTGGGATGGAGGATGTGTGATGGGTATATGGGCACTGGACTATGGGATGGAGGATGTGTATATGGGCACGGGACTATGGGATGGAGGATGTGTGATGGGTATATGGGCACGGGACTATGGGATGGAGGATATGTATGATGGGTATATGGGCACGGGACTATGGGATGGCGAATATGTATGATGGGTATATTGGCACGGGACTATGGGATGGAGGATATGTATATGGACACGGGACTATGGGATGGAGAATGTGTGATGGGTATATGGGCACTGGACTATGGGATGGAGGATGTGTATATGGGCACGGGACTATGGGATGGAGGATGTGTGATGGGTATATGGGCACTGGACTATGGGATGGAGGATATGTATGACGGGTATATGGGCACGGGACTATGGGATGGCGAATATGTATGATGGGTATATGGGCACGGGACTATGGGATGGAGGATATGTATGATGGGTATATGGGCATGGGACTATGGGATGAAGGATGTGTGATGGGTATATGGGCACTCGACTATGGGATGGCGAATATGTATGATGGGTATATGGGAATGGGACTATGGGATGGAGGATGTGTGATGGGAATATGGGCATGGGACTATGGGATGGAGGATGTGTGATGGGTATATGGGCACTCGACTATGGGATGGAGGATATGTATGATGGGTATATGTTATGATTGAGTCACCGTAGGAGGCAAAAATAGTAATGCTAGCTAAGTCCAGAAAACCAGAGAAGTTGGCAGCTATCGGATTGCAGACCCCTGAACCTATCAACACAACTAGCAGTAGCCGTGGGGGGCTCCTACGATGCCCTAGGCCCCTCGATCACAGCCGGAGGACTACATAGCCTAAAGACAGAAAGGGAAATCTAAACTGCCCCAGAGCAGACCCCCCACATATAATGACGGTGAAGCAAGAAGAAAGAACAAAACACAGACAGAAAGATAGACTGAGCAAAGATGGGGCCCACGCTAGCTTAGATAGGAAAGGACAGGAAGGCTGCTCTCTGCAATCCGTGAAAAACCCTATGAAAATAAGAGCCAACAAACTGACAGTAAAAAAGGCCCTGAAGACGCTAGGCTTCAAAAAAGCTATGTCAGTACTCAGGAATATTCTGAAGACAGAGCAACAGGCAAAAGGAGATTCAGCTAACCCCAGAAGGGAATGGCAGAATCCAGAAAAGCAAGGAAAACAAAACACTAATGCAAAAAGGCAAAGCAGAAATCTTAGCTTTAGATGAGCAGGAATCAGACTGGTTTCCTAGAAGTCCACAGAGAAATCACCCACAGGCCAGAAGGGCGTCGGCAGCCTTATATCCAGTCATTAACTCCACTCAGCCAGTCATCATCATCAGCCCCAGGTGTTTGACAATCAGGCTCACTACCTTTCTTCACCAGAAGAGGGAGTTCCTCGGGCCTCAGTAGTGAAGGGGAAAATGAACTCACAACAGTACCTCCCCCTTGAGGAGGGGCCACCGAACCCTCAACCACGCCACCAGGGCGATCAGGGTGAGCCGGATGAAAGGCACGCACCAATCTTTTGGCATGAATATCAGAGGCAGAGACCCAGGAATTATCCTCCTGACCATAACCCTTCCACTTAACCAAATACTGGAGTCTCCGTCTAGCCAGACGGGAATCCAGTACTTTCTCTACCTCATATTCCATGTTACCTTCAACCAATACAGGGTCTGGAGGTGCAACCCCCGGAACAACAGGTTCAACAAACCTCTTCAACAAAGATTTATGGAACACATTATGGATTTTAAATGTGACAGGAAGAGCCAAACGAAAAGAGACCGGATTAATAATCTCCAAAATCTTGTAAGGTCCAATAAACCTAGGCTTAAACTTAGGAGAAGCCACCTTCATAGCAATATTTTTTGATGATAACCACACCATATCACCAACCTTAAATTGGGGACCAACGGTCCTATGTCGGTTGGAAAACCGCTGGGCCTTTTCCTGGGAGAGAGATAACTTATCCACCACTTGGTCCCAGATCTGGTGCATTCTCTCCACCACAGTGTCAACCCCTGGGCAGGCAGAGGGCTCCACCTGCCCTGAAGAAAATCGAGGATGAAACCCAAAGTTACAAAAAAAAAGAGACATCAAAGTGGCAGAACTAGCTCTATTATTTAAAGCAAATTTGGCCAAGGGCAAAAATGAAACCCAATCATCCTGATCAGCAGAAATAAAACATCTCAAATATGACTCCAAGGTCTGGTTTGTTCTCTCTGTCTGCCCATTGGTCTGAGGGTGAAAAGCAGAGGAGAAGGACAACTGAATTCCCAGCTTGGAACAGAAAGTTCTCCAAAATCTAGACACAAACTGGACTCCTCTGTCAGATACAATGTTCTGGAATCCCGTGCAAGCGAACCACCTGTTGTAAAAACAGTGGCACCAATTCAGAGGAAGACGGCAACTTAGGGAGTGGTACAAGATGAACCATCTTAGAGAACCTATCACAGATCACCCAAATAACAGTCATCCTTTGAGAGACAGGCATATCAGAGATGAAATCCATTGAAATATGGGTCCATGGCCTCTTGGGGACAGGCAAAGGCATCAACAACCCACTAGAGCGAGAACACGATTTAGACCGGGAGCACGTCCCACAGGACTGCACAAAATTCCTGACATCACGAGACAAGGAGGGCCACCAAAAAGACTGACTCACCAGATCTCTAGTACCAAAAATACCTGGATGACCAGCCAAAGCAGAGCAATGAACTTCAGACATCACTCTCTTCTTCCACTGGTCAGGAACATACAACTTTCCACTGGGACAACGCTCAGGTTTGTCCTCCTGGAACTCTTCCAGAGCACGTCTCAAATCGGGCGAGATGGCAGAAAGAACTACCCCTTCGCCTAAGATGGTAGCAGGCTTGGTCACTACAGGAGAATCAGCAAAGAAGCTCCTAGAGAGGGCGTCAGCCTTGACATTCTTAGTTCCAGGAAGAAAAGAAACCACAAAATCAAAACGTGTAAAAAACAAGGCCCACCTAGCCTGTCTAGGGTTCAAGCGCTTAGCCGACTCTAGGTAAATCAAATTCTTGTGGTCAGTGAGGACCACGACTTGATGCTTAGCTCCCTCCAACCAATGTCTCCACTCCTCAAATGCCCATTTCATGGCTAGCAGTTCCCGATTCCCCACATCATAGTTACGTTCAGATGGAGAGAACTTTCGGGAAAAGAAAGCACAGGGATTCATTTTAGATGTTACAGGATCCTTTTGGGACAAAACAGCTCCTGCACCAATCTCAGAAGCATCCACCTCTACCTGAAACGGAAGTGAGACATCAGGTTGCCGCAAAACCGGGGCGGAGGTGAATCTTCGCTTCAGCTCCTGAAGGGAAGAAACAGCCTCCGGAGACCAATTTAACACATCAGCACCCTTCTTAGTCAAATCAGTCAATGGCTTGGCAATACTAGAAAATTTTGCTATAAATTTCCAATAAAAATTAGCAAAACCCAAAAACTTCTGGAGGGCCTTCAAAGAAGTGGGCTGAACCCAATCGTAAATGGCCTGTACCTTGGCCGGGTCCATTTCAATAGTTGACGGGGACAAAATAAATCCCAAAAAAGAAATCCTCTGTACTCCAAAAAGGCATTTAGATCCTTTGACATACAGGGAATTCTCCCTCAAGATCCGGAACACAGTCCGAATATGTTCCACATGAGAATCCCAATCCTTGGAGAAGATCAAAATATCATCCAGATAGATAATCAAAAATTTATCGACAAAATCTCGGAAAATATCGTTCATGAAGCACTGGAAGACAGAAGGGGCATTAGTGAGCCCAAAAGGCATCACCAGGTACTCAAAATGTCCCTCCGGAGTATTAAACGCCATCTTCCATTCATCCCCATGCTTAATGCGAATAAGATTATACGCCCCCCTGAGGTCAAGCTTGGTAAACCAGCAAGCACCTTTAACTCTGGAGAATAGATCAGAAATCAGGGGTAACGGATACTGATATTTAACAGTAATTTTGTTGAGAGCACGATAATCAATACAAGGTCTTAATGATCCATCCTTTTTGGCTACAAAAAAAAACCCGGCACCTAAGGGTGATGAGGATGGTCTAATATGACCCTTCTCCAACGCCTCCTTAATATAGGATCGCATAGCCTCGTGCTCGGGTACAGATAAATTGAAGAGCCGACCCTTGGGAAATTTACACCCCGGGCTCAGTTCAATAGCACAGTCATAACTCCTATGAGGAGGCAGAGACGCAGACTCATTCTCACTAAATACATCATAAAAGTCCGCCAAATAATCAGGAACATCATGCGACTGAGGAGAGGTGGAGAACACTGGAGCCTCACTAAAGGCACACCGACGACCCCAACTCACCACAGACACAGATTTCCAATCCAAAACTGGATTATGAATTTGTAACCAGGGAAACCCCAGAACAATAGTATCATGAAGATTATGTAACACCAAAAACCTACAATTTTCTTGATGGTCTGGGGCGACCCGCATTACCACCTGGGTCCAAAACTGAGGTTTATTTTTAGCCAAAGGAGTAGCATCAATCCCCCTCAAAGGGATAGGCGTCTGCAGAGGTGTCATCGGAAATCCACAACGTTTAGCAAAATCCAAGTCCATTAGGTTTAGAGCTGCTCCCGAATCCACAAAAGCCTTGGCGGAAAATGTGGACAGGGAGCAGATCAGAGTAATTGCCAGAAGAAACTTAGGTTGAACACCACCAACAGAAAACGTGTGTGCAAACTGCAAAGCGTTTCTCTCGTTTAGGACAGACAGAAATAATATGCGAGGCATCTCCACAGAAAAAACACAACTTATTACGCCTTCTGAACTCCTGACGCTGCGCCTTAGACAAAACTCTATCACATTGCATAGGTTCAGACATCTGTTCAACAGGTGGCAACACCTCTCGTGCAGCTCTGCGTTCGTGTAAACGCCGATCAACCTGAATGGCTAAAGACATAGAATCGTCAAGACCAGAGGGAACAGGAAATCCCACCATAGTATCTTTTACGGCTTCTGACAACCCCTTCCGAAAGAGAGCAGCCAAGGCACTATCATTCCAGGTAGTAAGTACCGCCCACTTTCGGAACTTTTGACAGTACAACTCTGCAGAATCACGACCCTGGTTCAATGCCAGCAGGGTCTTTTCAGCCTGATCAATGGCATTAGGTTCATCATACAACAACCCCAAGGCCTGAAAAAATGCGTTCACATTAGTCAGAATAGGATCATCTGGTTTCAAAGAAAACGCCCAATCCTGGGTATCGCCACGCAGCAAAGAGATGACAATTTTAACCTGCTGTGCGGAGCTCCCCGACGAGCTTCAAGGCAAAAAATAATTTACAATTATTTTTGAAATTCAAAAATTTAGACCGATCCCCAAAAAATACATCAGGTGTAGGAATCTTTGGTTCAGCAGCATGTGAATGAGCAAGGTAGGCGGAAATTCCCCGCACTTCCGCAGCGAGCTGCTCCACACGATCAGACAATTGCTTTATCTCCATTGAGAGAAAAAAAGAAATTCCCCCTACGGCCTCAGAGATATAGAGGAAAAAATATACACATTTTTTTTTTTTTATACAATTCTTTCCTGCTATTGAGTACCCTAGGATCTGCGGTATGGCGGGTGATTCTGTTATGATTGAGTCACCGTAGGAGGCAAAAATAGTAATGCTAGCTAAGTCCAGAAAACCAGAAAAGTTGGCAGCTATCGGATTGCAGACCCCTGAACCTATCAACACAACTAGCAGTAGCCGTGGGGGGCTCCTACGATGCCCTAGGCCCCTCGATCACAGCCGGAGGACTACATAGCCTAAAGACAGAAAGGGAAATCTAAACTGCCCCAGAGCAGACCCCAAAGTAAAAGGCAGCCCCCAACATATAATGACGGTGAAGCAAGAAGAAAGAACAAAACACAGACAGAAAGATAGACTGAGCAAAGATGGGGCCCACGCTAGCTTAGATAGGAAAGGACAGGAAGGCTGCTCTCTGCAATCCGTGAAAAACCCTATGAAAATAAGAGCCAACAAACTGACAGTAAAAAAGGCCCTGAAGACGCTAGGCTTCAAAAAAGCTATGTCAGTACTCAGGAATATTCTGAAGACAGAGCAACAGGCAAAAGGAGATTCAGCTAACCCCAGAAGGGAATGGCAGAATCCAGAAAAGCAAGGAAAACAAAACACTAATGCAAAAAGGCAAAGCAGAAATCTTAGCTTTAGATGAGCAGGAATCAGACTGGTTTCCTAGAAGTCCACAGAGAAATCACCCACAGGCCAGAAGGGTGTCGGCAGCCTTATATCCAGTCATTAACTCCACTCAGCCAGTCATCATCATCAGCCCCAGGTGTTTGACAATCAGGCTCACTACCTTTCTTCACCAGAAGAGGGAGTTCCTCGGGCCTCAGTAGTGAAGGGGAAAATGAACTCACAACAGGTATATGGGCATGGGCCTATGGGATGGTAGATATGTATGATGGGTATATAGGCACGGGACTATGGGATGGAGAATATGTATGATGGGTATATGGGCATGGGACTATGGGATGGAGGATGTGTGATGGGTATATGGGCATGGGACTATGGGATGGAGGATATGTATGATGGATATATGGGCACGGGACTATGGGATGGAGGATATGTATGATGGGTATATGGGCATGGGACTATGGGATGGAGGATGTGTGATGGGTATATGGGCACTCGACTATGGGATGGAGGATATGTATGATGGGTATATGGGCACGGGCCTATGGGATCGTGGATATGTGTGACGGGTATATGGGCACGGGACTATGGGATGGAGGATAATTATAATTTGCTATAACTAACCACAGTTAGTTACTATGCCCAGGCAGTGCCGGGCTCTTCAGCTAGTATATATATATAAACATATACATATATATATATTGTTTATATTCACCATTGTTTTTGGCCCCCCCCGGTTAAAAAAAATCTTCCCCCAGACACCCCAGAAAAGGCGCATCTATAAGATGTGTCTTTTCTGGCACTTAGCCTCTCTATTCCCATTGCCTTTAGGCCTGTTTCACACATCCGTTTGTCACCATCAGTCAAAATCTGCCGTTTTGCAAAAAAAACGGTTCCGCCGTTTTTCTTGGCGGATCCGTTTTTTTTCCCATTCAGTTGCATTACCGGCGGATCTTGACGGATGGCCATCCGTTGGATCCGTTTTTTTGCGGATCCGCCAAAATTTTGACGTCCGCCGACATGCCCGAACGGACCATGCAACGTTTTTTCGGGCGGCCGGATCCTCACTTCTCACTGCGCATGCCCGAAAGACTTCACTCAGCCGGAAATTTAACCCTAAACTCTGTTCTGGCGGCTGAAAAATCTCTCTCTCTCTCCTTCCCCAGGCAGCAGTTCCTTTAAAATTCTTCCTTTGACGGATCCGTTAAAATAACGGTCCGTTGACAAACGTTGTGGTCAGTACAGGAACGGATCCGCTATGAGCCAGTAGTCCTGATTTTGGGATGATGACGAGTCCTGTCATTTTGTTTGAGTGCATTTCTTTAGATCTAGGTTGATTCCTAAATAGATCCCCCCCATAGAGAGCTGCAGCCCCCAGTGTGTAGCCGCCTCCTGTGCGAAGCTTCTGTTCCTACAGTATATAGCAGACGCGGATTATCAGTTCACCGTTCTCACAGTAGCAGCTCGCCGCCTTGTGGCGGGATACGGGATTGTTACTACGCCTTGCCTCAGTAATGACTTCTTACAAGCCCGTGTGTGAACACCAGGGGGCGATGTCGCCCATGGTAAGCAACAGCGAGGTCAGTGACGTGGACGTCGTAACGTAGGAAGACGCGTGACGTGAACTCTGAGCCTAGTTCCGTCAGCTGCGTGTGGAAGCCTCGGCCTGGAGTACTGTGCGAGCGGTATGTAATGGGTTAATGCTTTGGTGTTATGGGGGGCGCTGGGTGTCGGGGCCACGTACACGTGTCAGGGCAGAGCGGCGGCCGGGACTATAGGTATGAGGGTGATACCATGGAATGTTCTGTCCGGGGAGACACAAGGTAAGCGCTGACATAGAGCCAGGGACAGGATGTGACAGTGATGGAGGACTTGGAGGTGGTTGCAGCTGCGGCTTGTGGTGGGAGAAGGTAAACCTATGCATGTGTCTGTCATGGGGGCAGCTATACGGGGGCGTACTGTCTGTAATAAGCTATACAGGGATACAGGGCTGTACTGCCTGTCCTAGGGGCCAGAGATATGTGGGGGCTGTACTGTCTGTAATAAGCTATACAGGGATACAGGGCTGTACTGCCTGTCCTAGGGGCCAGAGATATGTGGGGGCTGTACTGTCTGTAATAAGCTATACAGGGCTGTACTGCCTGTCCTAGGGGCCAGAGATATGTGGGGGCTGTACTGTCTGTAATAAGCTATACGGGGGCTGTACTGTCTGTCCTAGGGGCCAGAGATATGTGGTGACTGTACTGTCTGTAATAAGCTATACAGGGCTGTACTGCCTGTCCTAGGGGCCAGAGATATGTGGGGGCTGTACTGTCTGTAATAAGCTATACAGGGCTGTACTGCCTGTCCTAGGGGCCAGAGATATGTGGGGGCTGTACTGTCTGTAATAAGCTATACGGGGGCTGTACTGTCTGTCCTAGGGGCCAGAGATATGTGGGGGCTGTACTGTCTGTAATAAGCTATACGGGGGCTGTACTGTCTGTAATAAGCTATACGGGGGCCGTGCTGTCTGTCCTAGGGGCCAGAGATATGTGGGGACTGTACTGTCTGTAATAAGCTATACGGGGGCTGTACTGCCTGTCCTAGGGGCCAGAGATATGTGGGGGCTGTACTGTCTGTAATAAGCTATACGGGGGCTGTACTGCCTGTCCTAGGGGCCAGAGATATGTGGGGGCTGTACTGTCTGTAATAAGCTATACGGGGGCTGTACTGCCTGTCCTAGGGGCCAGAGATATGTGGGGGCTGTACTGTCTGTAATAAGCTATACAGGGCTGTACTGCCTGTCCTAGGGGCCAGAGATATGTGGGGGCTGTACTGTCTGTAATAAGCTATACGGGGGCTGTACTGTCTGTCCTAGGGGCCAGAGATATGTGGGGGCTGTACTGTCTGTAATAAGCTATACGGGGGCTGTACTGTCTGTCCTAGGGGCCAGAGATATGTGGGGGCTGTACTGTCTGTAATAAGCTATACGGGGGCTGTACTGTCTGTCCTAGGGGCCAGAGATATGTGGGGGCTGTACTGTCTGTAATAAGCTATACGGGGGCTGTACTGTCTGTCCTAGGGGCCAGAGATATGTGGTGACTGTACTGTCTGTAATAAGCTATACAGGGCTGTACTGCCTGTCCTAGGGGCCAGAGATATGTGGGGGCTGTACTGTCTGTAATAAGCTATACAGGGCTGTACTGTCTGTCCTAGGGGCCAGAGATATGTGGGGGCTGTACTGTCTGTAATAAGCTATACGGGGGCTGTACTGTCTGTCCTAGGGGCCAGAGATATGTGGGGGCTGTACTGTCTGTAATAAGCTATACGGGGGCTGTACTGTCTGTCCTAGGGGCCAGAGATATGTGGGGGCTGTACTGTCTGTAATAAGCTATACGGGGGCTGTACTGCCTGTCCTAGGGGCCAGAGATATGTGGGGGCTGTACTGTCTGTAATAAGCTATACAGGGCTGTACTGCCTGTCCTAGGGGCCAGAGATATGTGGGGGCTGTACTGTCTGTAATAAGCTATACAGGGCTGTACTGTCTGTCCTACGGGCCAGAGATATGTGGGGGCTGTACTGTCTGTAATAAGCTATACGGGGGCTGTACTGCCTGTCCTAGGGGCCAGAGATATGTGGGGGCTGTACTGTCTGTAATAAGCTATACGGGGGCTGTACTGTCTGTCCTAGGGGCCAGAGATATGTGGTGACTGTACTGTCTGTAATAAGCTATACAGGGCTGTACTGCCTGTCCTAGGGGCCAGAGATATGTGGGGGCTGTACTGTCTGTAATAAGCTATACAGGGCTGTACTGCCTGTCCTAGGGGCCAGAGATATGTGGGGGCTGTACTGTCTGTAATAAGCTATACGGGGGCTGTACTGTCTGTCCTAGGGGCCAGAGATATGTGGTGACTGTACTGTCTGTAATAAGCTATACAGGGCTGTACTGCCTGTCCTAGGGGCCAGAGATATGCGGGAGCCATGGGGCCAGAGATATGTGGGGACTGTACTGTCTGTAATAAGCTATACGGGGGCTGTACTGCCTGTCCTAGGGGCCAGAGATATGTGGGGGCTGTACTGTCTGTAATAAGCTATACGGGGGCTGTACTGCCTGTCCTAGGGGCCAGAGATATGTGGGGGCTGTACTGTCTGTAATAAGCTATACGGGGGCTGTACTGCCTGTCCTAGGGGCCAGAGATATGTGGGGGCTGTACTGTCTGTAATAAGCTATACAGGGCTGTACTGCCTGTCCTAGGGGCCAGAGATATGTGGGGGCTGTACTGTCTGTAATAAGCTATACGGGGGCTGTACTGTCTGTCCTAGGGGCCAGAGATATGTGGGGGCTGTACTGTCTGTAATAAGCTATACGGGGGCTGTACTGTCTGTCCTAGGGGCCAGAGATATGTGGGGGCTGTACTGTCTGTAATAAGCTATACGGGGGCTGTACTGTCTGTCCTAGGGGCCAGAGATATGTGGGGGCTGTACTGTCTGTAATAAGCTATACGGGGGCTGTACTGTCTGTCCTAGGGGCCAGAGATATGTGGTGACTGTACTGTCTGTAATAAGCTATACAGGGCTGTACTGCCTGTCCTAGGGGCCAGAGATATGTGGGGGCTGTACTGTCTGTAATAAGCTATACAGGGCTGTACTGTCTGTCCTAGGGGCCAGAGATATGTGGGGGCTGTACTGTCTGTAATAAGCTATACGGGGGCTGTACTGTCTGTCCTAGGGGCCAGAGATATGTGGGGGCTGTACTGTCTGTAATAAGCTATACGGGGGCTGTACTGTCTGTCCTAGGGGCCAGAGATATGTGGGGGCTGTACTGTCTGTAATAAGCTATACGGGGGCTGTACTGCCTGTCCTAGGGGCCAGAGATATGTGGGGGCTGTACTGTCTGTAATAAGCTATACAGGGCTGTACTGCCTGTCCTAGGGGCCAGAGATATGTGGGGGCTGTACTGTCTGTAATAAGCTATACAGGGCTGTACTGTCTGTCCTACGGGCCAGAGATATGTGGGGGCTGTACTGTCTGTAATAAGCTATACGGGGGCTGTACTGCCTGTCCTAGGGGCCAGAGATATGTGGGGGCTGTACTGTCTGTAATAAGCTATACGGGGGCTGTACTGTCTGTCCTAGGGGCCAGAGATATGTGGTGACTGTACTGTCTGTAATAAGCTATACAGGGCTGTACTGCCTGTCCTAGGGGCCAGAGATATGTGGGGGCTGTACTGTCTGTAATAAGCTATACAGGGCTGTACTGTCTGTCCTAGGGGCCAGAGATATGTGGGGGCTGTACTGTCTGTAATAAGCTATACGGGGGCTGTACTGTCTGTCCTAGGGGCCAGAGATATGTGGGGGCTGTACTGTCTGTAATAAGCTATACGGGGGCTGTACTGTCTGTCCTAGGGGCCAGAGATATGTGGGGGCTGTACTGTCTGTAATAAGCTATACGGGGGCTGTACTGCCTGTCCTAGGGGCCAGAGATATGTGGGGGCTGTACTGTCTGTAATAAGCTATACAGGGCTGTACTGCCTGTCCTAGGGGCCAGAGATATGTGGGGGCTGTACTGTCTGTAATAAGCTATACAGGGCTGTACTGTCTGTCCTAGGGGCCAGAGATATGTGGGGGCTGTACTGTCTGTAATAAGCTATACGGGGGCTGTACTGCCTGTCCTAGGGGCCAGAGATATGTGGGGGCTGTACTGTCTGTAATAAGCTATACAGGGCTGTACTGCCTGTCCTAGGGGCCAGAGATATGTGGGGACTGTACTGTCTGTAATAAGCTATACGGGGGCTGTACTGTCTGTCCTAGGGGCCAGAGATATGCGGGGGCTGTACTGTCTGTAATAAGCTATACGGGGCTGTACTGCCTGTCCTAGGGGCCAGAGATATGTGGGGACTGTACTGTCTGTAATAAGCTATACGGGGGCTGTACTGTCTGTCCTAGGGGCCAGAGATATGCGGGGGCTGTACTGTCTGTAATAAGCTATACGGGGGCTGTACTGCCTGTCCTAGGGGCCAGAGATATGTGGGGACTGTACTGTCTGTAATAAGCTATACGGGGGCTGTACTGCCTGTCCTAGGGGCCAGAGATATGTGGGGGCTGTACTGTCTGTAATAAGCTATACAGGGCTGTACTGCCTGTCCTAGGGGCCAGAGATATGTGGGGACTGTACTGTCTGTAATAAGCTATACGGGGGCTGTACTGTCTGTCCTAGGGGCCAGAGATATGCGGGGGCTGTACTGTCTGTAATAAGCTATACGGGGCTGTACTGCCTGTCCTAGGGGCCAGAGATATGTGGGGACTGTACTGTCTGTAATAAGCTATACGGGGGCTGTACTGTCTGTCCTAGGGGCCAGAGATATGCGGGGGCTGTACTGTCTGTAATAAGCTATACGGGGGCTGTACTGCCTGTCCTAGGGGCCAGAGATATGTGGGGACTGTACTGTCTGTAATAAGCTATACGGGGGCTGTACTGCCTGTCCTAGGGGCCAGAGATATGTGGGGGCTGTACTGTCTGTAATAAGCTATACAGGGCTGTACTGCCTGTCCTAGGGGCCAGAGATATGTGGGGACTGTACTGTCTGTAATAAGCTATACGGGGGCTGTACTGTCTGTCCTAGGGGCCAGAGATATGCGGGGGCTGTACTGTCTGTAATAAGCTATACGGGGCTGTACTGCCTGTCTTAGGGGCCAGAGATATGTGGGGACTGTACTGTCTGTAATAAGCTATACGGGGGCTGTACTGTCTGTCCTAGGGGCCAGAGATATGCGGGGGCTGTACTGTCTGTAATAAGCTATACGGGGGCTGTACTGCCTGTCCTAGGGGCCAGAGATATGTGGGGACTGTACTGTCTGTAATAAGCTATACGGGGGCTGTACTGCCTGTCCTAGGGGCCAGAGATATGCGGGGGCTGTACTGTCTGTAATAAGCTATACAGGGCTGTACTGCCTGTCCTAGGGGCCAGAGATATGTGGGGACTGTACTGTCTGTAATAAGCTATACGGGGGCTGTACTGCCTGTCCTAGGGGCCAGAGATATGCGGGGGCTGTACTGTCTGTAATAAGCTATGCGGGGGCTGTACTGTCTGTCCTAGGGGCCAGAGATATGTGGGGGCTGTACTGTCTGTAATAAGCTATACGGGGGCTGTACTGCCTGTCCTAGGGGCCAGAGATATGCGGGGGCTGTACTGTCTGTAATAAGCTATACGGGGGCTGTACTGCCTGTCCTAGGGGCCAGAGATATGCGGGGGCTGTACTGTCTGTAATAAGCTATACAGGGGCTGTACTGCCTGTCCTAGGGGCCAGAGATATGTGGGGGCTGTACTGTCTGTAATAAGCTATACGGGGGCTGTACTGCCTGTCCTAGGGGCCAGAGATATGCGGGGGCTGTACTGTCTGTAATAAGCTATACGGGGGCTGTACTGCCTGTCCTAGGGGCCAGAGATATGCGGGAGCCATGGGGCCAGAGATATGTGGGGACTGTACTGTCTGTAATAAGCTATACAGGGCTGTACTGCCTGTCCTAGGGGCCAGAGATATGCGGGAGCCATGGGGCCAGAGATATGTGGGGACTGTACTGTCTGTAATAAGCTATACAGGGCTGTACTGCCTGTCCTAGGGGCCAGAGATATGTGGGGGCTGTACTGTCTGTAATAAGCTATACAGGGCTGTACTGTCTGTCCTAGGGGCCAGAGATATGTGGGGGCTGTACTGTCTGTAATAAGCTATACGGGGGCTGTACTGTCTGTCCTAGGGGCCAGAGATATGTGGGGGCTGTACTGTCTGTAATAAGCTATACGGGGGCTGTACTGTCTGTCCTAGGGGCCAGAGATATGTGGGGGCTGTACTGTCTGTAATAAGCTATACGGGGGCTGTACTGCCTGTCCTAGGGGCCAGAGATATGTGGGGGCTGTACTGTCTGTAATAAGCTATACAGGGCTGTACTGCCTGTCCTAGGGGCCAGAGATATGTGGGGGCTGTACTGTCTGTAATAAGCTATACAGGGCTGTACTGTCTGTCCTACGGGCCAGAGATATGTGGGGGCTGTACTGTCTGTAATAAGCTATACGGGGGCTGTACTGCCTGTCCTAGGGGCCAGAGATATGTGGGGGCTGTACTGTCTGTAATAAGCTATACGGGGGCTGTACTGCCTGTCCTAGGGGCCAGAGATATGTGGGGGCTGTACTGTCTGTAATAAGCTATACAGGGCTGTACTGCCTGTCCTAGGGGCCAGAGATATGTGGGGACTGTACTGTCTGTAATAAGCTATACGGGGGCTGTACTGTCTGTCCTAGGGGCCAGAGATATGCGGGGGCTGTACTGTCTGTAATAAGCTATACGGGGCTGTACTGCCTGTCCTAGGGGCCAGAGATATGTGGGGACTGTACTGTCTGTAATAAGCTATACGGGGGCTGTACTGTCTGTCCTAGGGGCCAGAGATATGCGGGGGCTGTACTGTCTGTAATAAGCTATACGGGGGCTGTACTGCCTGTCCTAGGGGCCAGAGATATGTGGGGACTGTACTGTCTGTAATAAGCTATACGGGGGCTGTACTGCCTGTCCTAGGGGCCAGAGATATGTGGGGGCTGTACTGTCTGTAATAAGCTATACAGGGCTGTACTGCCTGTCCTAGGGGCCAGAGATATGTGGGGACTGTACTGTCTGTAATAAGCTATACGGGGGCTGTACTGTCTGTCCTAGGGGCCAGAGATATGCGGTGGCTGTACTGTCTGTAATAAGCTATACGGGGCTGTACTGCCTGTCCTAGGGGCCAGAGATATGTGGGGACTGTACTGTCTGTAATAAGCTATACGGGGGCTGTACTGTCTGTCCTAGGGGCCAGAGATATGTGGGGACTGTACTGTCTGTAATAAGCTATACGGGGGCTGTACTGTCTGTCCTAGGGGCCAGAGATATGCGGGGGCTGTACTGTCTGTAATAAGCTATACGGGGGCTGTACTGCCTGTCCTAGGGGCCAGAGATATGTGGGGACTGTACTGTCTGTAATAAGCTATACGGGGGCTGTACTGCCTGTCCTAGGGGCCAGAGATATGCGGGGGCTGTACTGTCTGTAATAAGCTATACAGGGCTGTACTGCCTGTCCTAGGGGCCAGAGATATGTGGGGACTGTACTGTCTGTAATAAGCTATACGGGGGCTGTACTGCCTGTCCTAGGGGCCAGAGATATGCGGGGGCTGTACTGTCTGTAATAAGCTATGCGGGGGCTGTACTGTCTGTCCTAGGGGCCAGAGATATGTGGGGGCTGTACTGTCTGTAATAAGCTATACGGGGGCTGTACTGCCTGTCCTAGGGGCCAGAGATATGCGGGGGCTGTACTGTCTGTAATAAGCTATACGGGGGCTGTACTGCCTGTCCTAGGGGCCAGAGATATGCGGGGGCTGTACTGTCTGTAATAAGCTATACAGGGGCTGTACTGCCTGTCCTAGGGGCCAGAGATATGTGGGGGCTGTACTGTCTGTAATAAGCTATACGGGGGCTGTACTGCCTGTCCTAGGGGCCAGAGATATGCGGGGGCTGTACTGTCTGTAATAAGCTATACGGGGGCTGTACTGCCTGTCCTAGGGGCCAGAGATATGCGGGAGCCATGGGGCCAGAGATATGTGGGGACTGTACTGTCTGTAATAAGCTATACAGGGCTGTACTGCCTGTCCTAGGGGCCAGAGATATGCGGGAGCCATGGGGCCAGAGATATGTGGGGACTGTACTGTCTGTAATAAGCTATACAGGGCTGTACTGCCTGTCCTAGGGGCCAGAGATATGCGGGAGCCATGGGGCCAGAGATATGTGGGGACTGTACTGTCTGTAATAAGCTATACGGGGGCTGTACTGTCTGTCCTAGGGGCCAGAGATATGCGGGGGCTGTACTGTCTGTAATAAGCTATACGGGGGCTGTACTGCCTGTCCTAGGGGCCAGAGATATGTGGGGACTGTACTGTCTGTAATAAGCTATACAGGGCTGTACTGCCTGTCCTAGGGGCCAGAGATATGCGGGAGCCATGGGGCCAGAGATATGTGGGGACTGTACTGTCTGTAATAAGCTATACAGGGCTGTACTGCCTGTCCTAGGGGCCAGAGATATGCGGGAGCCATGGGGCCAGAGATATGTGGGGACTGTACTGTCTGTAATAAGCTATACAGGGCTGTACTGCCTGTCCTAGGGGCCAGAGATATGTGGGGGCTGTACTGTCTGTAATAAGCTATACGGGGGCTGTACTGTCTGTCCTAGGGGCCAGAGATATGTGGGGCCTGTACTGTCTGTAATAAGCTATACAGGGGCTGTACTGTCTGTAATAAGCTATACGGGGGCCGTGCTGTCTGTCCTAGGGGCCAGAGATATGCGGGAGCCATGGGGCCAGAGATATGTGGGGACTGTACTGTCTGTAATAAGCTATACGGGGGCTGTACTGTCTGTCCTAGGGGCCAGAGCTATGTGGGGGCTGTACTGTCTGTAATAAGCTATACAGGGCTGTACTGCCTGTCCTAGGGGCCAGAGATACAGTGCCTACAAGTAGTATTCAACCCCCTGCAGATTTAGCAGGTTTGATAAGATGCAAATAAGTTAGAGCCTTCAAACTTCACACAAGAGCAGGATTTATTAACAGATGCATAAATCTTACAAACCAAAAAGTTATGTTGCTCAGTTAAATTTTAATAAATTTGAAACATACAAGTGTGGGTCAATTATTATTCAACCCCTAGGTTTAATATTTTGTGGAATAACCCTTATTTGCAATTACAGCTAATAATAGTCTTTTATAAGACCTGATCAGGCCGGCACAGGTCTCTGGAGTTATCTTGGCCCACTCCTCCATGCAGATCTTCTCCAAGTTATCTAGGTTCTTTGGGTGTCTCATGTGGACTTTAATCTTGAGCTCCTTCCACAAGTTTTCAATTGGGTTAAGGTCAGGAGACTGACTAGGCCACTCCAACACCTTGATTTTTTGCCTCTTGAACCAGGCCTTGGTTTTCTTGGCTGTGTGCTTTGGGTCGTTGTCTTGTTGGAAGATGAAATGACGACCCATCTTAAGATCCTTGATGGAGGAGCGGAGGTTCTTGGCCAAAATCTCCAGGTAGGCCGTGCTATCCATCTTCCCATGGATGCGGACCAGATGGCCAGGCCCCTTGGCTGAGAAACAGCCCCATAGCATGATGCTACCACCACCATGCTTGACTGTAGGGATGGTATTCTTGGGGTCGTATGCAGTGCCATCCAGTCTCCAAACGTCACGTGTGTGGTTGGCACCAAAGATCTCGATCTTGGTCTCATCAGACCAGAGAACCTTGAACCAGTCTGTCTCAGAGTCCTCCAAGTGATCATGAGCAAACTGTAGACGAGCCTTGACATGACGCTTTGAAAGTAAAGGTACCTTACGGGCTCGTCTGGAACGGAGACCATTGCGGTGGAGTACGTTACTTATGGTATTGACTGAAACCAATGTCCCCACTGCCATGAGATCTTCCCGGAGCTCCTTCCTTGTTGTCCTTGGGTTAGCCTTGACTCTTCGGACAAGCCTGGCCTCGGCACGGGAGGAAACTTTCAAAGGCTGTCCAGGCCGTGGAAGGTTAACAGTAGTTCCATAAGCCTTCCACTTCCGGATGATGCTCCCAACAGTGGAGACAGGTAGGCCCAACTCCTTGGAAAGGGTTTTGTACCCCTTGCCAGCCTTGTGACCCTCCACGATCTAGTCTCTGATGGCCTTGGAATGCTCCTTTGTCTTTCCCATGTTGACCATGTATGAGTGCTGTTCACAAGTTTGGGGAGGGTCTTAAATAGTCAGAAAAGGCTGGAAAAAGAGATAATTAATCCAAACATGTGAAGCTCATTGTTCTTTGTGCCTGAAATACTTCTTAATACTTTAGGGGAACCAAACAGAATTCTGGTGGTTTGAGGGGTTGAATAATAAATGACCCTCTGAATAAACTTTTCACAATTTAAAAAAAAATTAAACAAAGAAATAACATTCTTTTTTGCTGCAGTGCATTTCACACTTCCAGGCTGATCTACAGTCCAAATGTCACAATGCCAAGTTAATACCGAATGTGTAAACCTGCTAAATCTGCAGGGGGTTGAATACTACTTGTAGGCACTGTATGTGGGGGCTGTACTGTCTGTAATAAGCTATACGGGGGCTGTACTGTCTGTCCTAGGGGCCAGAGATATGTGGGGGCTGTACTGTCTGTAATAAGCTATACGGGGGCTGTACTGTCTGTCCTAGGGGCCAGAGATATGTGGGGGCTGTACTGTCTGTAATAAGCTATACGGGGGCTGTACTGTCTGTCCTAGGGGCCAGAGATATGTGGGGGCTGTACTGTCTGTAATAAGCTATACGGGGGCTGTACTGTCTGTCCTAGGGGCCAGAGATATGTGGGGGCTGTACTGTCTGTAATAAGCTATACGGGGGCTGTACTGTCTGTCCTAGGGGCCAGAGATATGTGGGGGCTGTACTGTCTGTAATAAGCTATACGGGGGCTGTACTGTCTGTAATAAGCTATACGGGGGCCGTGCTGTCTGTCCTAGGGGCCAGAGATATGCGGGAGCCATGGGGCCAGAGATATGTGGGGACTGTACTGTCTGTAATAAGCTATACGGGGGCTGTACTGTCATAGAGGCCAGATACATGGGGCTGTACTGTCTGTAATAAGCTATACAGGGGCCGTACTGTCTGTCATAGGGGCCAGATAGACGGGGCTGTACTGTCTGTAATAAGCTATACGGGGGCTGTACTGTCTGTCCTAGGGGCCAAAGATATGCGGGAGCCATACTGCCTGTCCTAGGGGCAAGAGATATGTGGGGGCTGTACTGTCTGTAATAAGCTATACAGGGCTGTACTGTCTGTCCTAGGGGCCAGATAGACAGGGCTGTACTGTCTGTAATAAGCTATACGGGGGCTGTACTGTCCTAGGGCCCAGAGATATGCTGGGCTGTACTGCCTGTCCTAGGGGCCAGAGATATGCTGGGCTGTACTGCCTGTCCTAGGGGCCAGAGATATGCGGGGCTGTACTGCCTGTCCTAGGGGCCAGAGATATGCGGGGGCTGTACTGTCTGTCATAGGGGCCAGATAGACGGGGCTGTAATGTTTGTAATAAGCTATGAAAAGGCCGTACTGTCTGCCATAGGGGCCAGACAGACAGGGCTGTACTGCCTGTCCTAGGGGCCAGAGATATGCGGGGGCCGTACTGCCTGTCCTAGGGGCCAGAGATATGCGGGGGCCGTACTGCCTGTCCTAGGGGCCAGAGATATGCGGGGGCCGTACTGCCTGTCCTAGGGGCCAGAGATATGCGGGGGCCGTACTGCCTGTCCTAGGGTCCAGAGATATGCGGGGGCCGTACTGCCTGTCCTAGGGGCCAGAGATATGCGGGGGCCGTACTGCCTGTCCTAGGGTCCAGAGATATGCGGGGGCCGTACTGCCTGTCCTAGGGGCCAGATATATGCGGGGGCCGTACTGCCTGTCCTAGGGGCCAGAGATATGCGGGGGCCGTACTGCCTGTCCTAGGGGCCAGAGATATGCGGGGGCCGTACTGCCTGTCCTAGGGGCCAGAGATATGCGGGGGCCGTACTGCCTGTCCTAGGGGCCAGAGATATGCGGGGGCCGTACTGCCTGTCCTAGGGGCCAGAGATATGCGGGGGCCGTACTGCCTGTCCTAGGGGCCAGAGATATGCGGGGGCCGTGCTGCCTGTCCTAGGGGCCAGAGATATGCGGGGGCCGTGCTGCCTGTCCTAGGGGCCAGAGATATGCGGGGGCCGTGCTGCCTGTCCTAGGGGCCAGAGATATGCGGGGGGCCGTGCTGCCTGTCCTAGGGGCCAGAGATATGCGGGGGGCCGTGCTGCCTGTCCTAGGGGCCAGAGATATGCGGGGGGCCGTGCTGCCTGTCCTAGGGGCCAGAGATATGCGGGGGGCCGTGCTGCCTGTCCTAGGGGCCAGAGATATGCGGGGGGCCGTGCTGCCTGTCCTAGGGGCCAGAGATATGCGGGGGGCCGTGCTGCCTGTCCTAGGGGCCAGAGATATGCGGGGGGCCGTGCTGCCTGTCCTAGGGGCCAGAGATATGCGGGGGGCCGTGCTGCCTGTCCTAGGGGCCAGAGATATGCGGGGGGCCGTGCTGCCTGTCCTAGGGGCCAGAGATATGCGGGGGGCCGTGCTGCCTGTCCTAGGGGCCAGAGATATGCGGGGGGCCGTGCTGCCTGTCCTAGGGGCCAGAGATATGCGGGGGGCCGTGCTGCCTGTCCTAGGGGCCAGAGATATGCGGGGGGCCGTGCTGCCTGTCCTAGGGGCCAGAGATATGCGGGGGGCCGTGCTGCCTGTCCTAGGGGCCAGAGATATGCGGGGGGCCGTGCTGCCTGTCCTAGGGGCCAGAGATATGCGGGGGGCCGTGCTGCCTGTCCTAGGGGCCAGAGATATGCGGGGGGCCGTGCTGCCTGTCCTAGGGGCCAGAGATATGCGGGGGGCCGTGCTGCCTGTCCTAGGGGCCAGAGATATGCGGGGGGCCGTGCTGCCTGTCCTAGGGGCCAGAGATATGCGGGGGGCCGTGCTGCCTGTCCTAGGGGCCAGAGATATGCGGGGGGCCGTGCTGCCTGTCCTAGGGGCCAGAGATATGCGGGGGGCCGTGCTGCCTGTCCTAGGGGCCAGAGATATGCGGGGGGCCGTGCTGCCTGTCCTAGGGGCCAGAGATATGCGGGGGGCCGTGCTGCCTGTCCTAGGGGCCAGAGATATGCGGGGGGCCGTGCTGCCTGTCCTAGGGGCCAGAGATATGCGGGGGGCCGTGCTGCCTGTCCTAGGGGCCAGAGATATGCGGGGGGCCGTGCTGTCTGTCATAGGGGCCAGATAGACGGGGCTGTACTGTCTGTAATATGCTATACAGGGGCCGTACTGTCTGTCATAGAGGCCAGATAGATAGGGCTGTACTGTCTAATAAGCTATACAGGGGCCGTACTGTCTGTCATAGGGGCCAGATAGACGGGGGCTGTACTGTCTGTCATAGGGGGCAGAGATACGTGGGGGGCCATACTGTCTGTCATAGGGGGCAGAGATATGCGAGGGTCGTATTGTCTGTCATAGGGAGCAGAGATATGCGGGGGCTGTACTGTCTGTCATAGGGGGCAGAGATACGTGGGGGGGCGATACTGTCTGTCATAGGGGGCAGAGATATGCGAAGGTCGTATTGTCTGTCATAGGGGGCAGAGATATGTGGGGGCCGTACTGTCTGGCATAGGGGGCAGAGATATGTGGGGACCGTGCTGTCTGTCATAGGGGCAAAGATATGCGAGGGTCGTACTGTCTGTCATAGGGGGCAGAGATACGCGGGAGCCGTACTGTCTGTCGTAGGGGGCAGAGATACGTGGGGGGTCGTACTGTCTGTCATAGGGGGCAGAGATATGCGTGGGCCGTACTGTCTGTCATAGGGGGCAGAGATATGTGGGGGCCGTACTGTCTGTCATAGGGGGCAGAGATATGTGGGGGCCGTACTGTCTGTCATAGGGGGCAGAGATATGTGGGGGCCGTACTGTCTGTCATAGGGGGCAGAGATATGTGGGGGCCGTACTGTCTGTCATAGGGGGCAGAGATATGTGGGGGCCGTACTGTCTGTCATAGGGGGCAGAGATATGTGGGGGCTGTACTGTCTGTCATAGGGGGCAGAGATATGTGGGGGCTGTACTGTCTGTCATAGGGGGCAGAGATACGTGGGGGGCGGTACTGTCTGTCATAGGGGGCAGAGATATGCGAGGACTGTACTGTCTGTCATAGGGGGCAGAGATACGTGGGGGGTCGTACTGTCTGTCGTAGGGGGCAGAGATACGTGGGGGGTCGTACTGTCTGTCGTAGGGGGCAGAGATACGTGGGGGGTCGTACTGTCTGTCGTAGGGGGCAGAGATACGTGGAGGGTCGTACTGTCTGTCGTAGGGGGCAGAGATACGTGGGGGGTCGTACTGTCTGACGTGGGGGGTCGTACTGTCTGTCGTAGGGGGCAGAGATACGTGGGGGGTCGTACTGTCTGTCGTAGGGGGCAGAGATACGTGGGGGGCCGTACTGTCTGTCGTAGGGGGCAGAGATATGTGGGGGCCGTACTGTCTGTCATAGGGGGCAGAGATATGCGGGGGCTGTACTCTCTGTCATGGGGCAGAGATATGCGGGGGCCGTACTGTCTGTCATAGGGGGCAGAGATATGCGGGGGCCGTACTGTCTGTCATAGGGGGCAGAGATATGTGTGGGCCGTAGTCTGTCATAGGGGGCAGAGATATGTGGGGGCCGTACTGTCTGTCATAGGGGGCAGAGATATGTGGGGGCTGTAGTCTGTCATAGGGGGCAGAGATATGTGGGGGCTGTAGTCTGTCATAGGGGGCAGAGATATGCGGGGGCTGTACTGTCTGTCATAGGGGACAGAGATGCGCGGGAGACGTACTGTCTGTCGTAGGGGGCAGAGATACGTGGGGGGTCGTACTGTCTGTCGTAGGGGGCAGAGATACGTGGGGGGTCGTACTGTCTGTCATAGGGGGCAGAGATACGTGGGGGGTCGTATTGTCTGTCATAGGGGGCAGAGATATGTGGGGGCCATATTGTCTGTCATAGGGGGCAGAGATATGTGGGGGCCATACTGTCTGTCATAGGGGTCAGAGATATGCGGGGGCTGTACTGTCTGTTATAGGGGGCAGAGATATGTGGGGGCGGTACTGTCTGTCATAGGGGGCAGAGATATGTCGGGGCCGTACTGTGTCATAGGGGGCAGAGATACGTGGGGGCTGTACTGTCTGTCATAGGGGGCAGAGATATGTGGGGGCCGTACTGTCTGGCATAGGGGGCAGAGATACGTGGGGGGCGGTACTGTCTGTCATAGGGGGCAGAGATATGTGGGGACCGTGCTGTCTGTCATAGGGGCAAAGATATGCGAGGGCCGTACTGTCTGTCGTAGGGGGCAGAGATACGCGGGAGCCGTACTGTCTGTCGTAGGGGGCAGAGATACGTGGGGGGCCGTACTGTCTCTGTCATAGGGGGCAGAGATATGTGGGGGCCGTATTGTCTCTGTCATAGGGGGCAGAGATATGCGAGGGTCGTATTGTCTGTCATAGGGGGCAGAGATATGCGGGGACTGTACTGTCTGTCATAGGGGGCAGAGATACGTGGTGGGTCGTACTGTCTGTCGTAGGGGGCAGAGATACGTGGGGGGTCGTACTGTCTGTCGTAGGGGGCAGAGATACGTGGGGGGTCGTACTGTCTGTCGTAGGGGGCAGAGATACGTGGGGGGTCGTACTGTCTGTCGTAGGGGGCAGAGATACGTGGGGGGTCGTACTGTCTGTCGTAGGGGGCAGAGATACGTGGAGGGTCGTACTGTCTGTCGTAGGGGGCAGAGATACGTGGGGGGTCGTACTGTCTGTCGTAGGGGGCAGAGATACGTGGGGGGTGTCGTACTGTCTGTCGTAGGGGGCAGAGATACGTGGGGGGTCGTACTGTCTGTCGTAGGGGGCAGAGATATGTGGGGGCCGTACTGTCTGTCATAGGGGGCAGAGATATGTGGGGGCCGTACTGTCTGTCACAGGGGGCAGAGATATGCGGGGGCCGTACTGTCTGTCATAGGGGGCAGAGATATGCGGGGGCCGTACTGTCTGTCATAGGGGGCAGAGATATGCGGGGGCCGTATTGTGTGTCATAGGGGGCAGACATATGCGGGGGCTGTACTCTCTGTCATGGGGCAGAGATATGCGGGGGCCGTATTGTGTGTCATAGGGGGCAGAGATATGCGGGGGCTGTACTGTCTGTCATAGGGGGCAGAGATATGCGGGGGCTGTACTGTCTGTCATAGGGGGCAGAGATATGCGGGGGCTGTACTGTCTGTCATAGGGGGCAGAGATATGCGGGGGCTGTACTGTCTGTCATAGGGGACAGAGATACGCGGGAGACGTACTGTCTGTCGTAGGGGGCAGAGATACGTGGGGGGTCGTATTGTCTGTCGTAGGGGGCAGAGATACGCGGGAGACGTACTGTCTGTCATAGGGGGCAGAGATACGTGGGGGGTCGTATTGTCTGTCATAGGGGGCAGAGATATGTGGGGGCCATACTGTCTGTCATAGGGGTCAGAGATATGCGGGGGCTGTACTGTCTGTTATAGGGGGCAGAGATATGTGGGGGGGCCGTACTGTCTGTCATAGGGGGCAGAGATATGTGGGGGCCGTACTGTCTGTCATAGGGGGCAGAGATACGTGGGGGCTGTGCTGTACAATATAGGGGTCAGAGATATGCGGGGGCTGTACTGTCTGTCATAGGGGGCAGAGATACGTGGGGGCTGTGCTGTACAATATAGGGGTCAGAGATATGCGGGGGCTGTACTGTCTGTTATAGGGGGCAGAGATATGTGGGGGGGCGGTACTGTCTGTCATAGGGGGCAGAGATATGTGTGGGCCATAGTCTGTCATAGGGGGCAGAGATATGCGGGGGTCGTACTGTCTGTCATAGGGGGCAGAGATATGCGGGGGCCGTACTGTCTGTCATAGGGGGCAGAGATATGCGGGGGCCGTACTGTCTGTCATAGGGGGCAGAGATATGTGGGGGCCGTAGTCTGTCATAGGGGGCAGAGATATGCGGGGGCTGTACTGTCTGTCATAGGGGGCAGAGATATGCGGGGGCTGTACTGTCTGTCATAGGGGGCAGAGATATGCGGGGGCTGTACTGTCTGTCATAGGGGGCAGAGATATGCGGGGGCTGTACTGTCTGTCATAGGGGACAGAGATACGCGGGAGACGTACTGTCTGTCGTAGGGGGCAGAGATACGTGGGGGGTCGTATTGTCTGTCGTAGGGGGCAGAGATACGCGGGAGACGTACTGTCTGTCATAGGGGGCAGAGATACGTGGGGGGTCGTATTGTCTGTCATAGGGGGCAGAGATATGTGGGGGCCATACTGTCTGTCATAGGGGTCAGAGATATGCGGGGGCTGTACTGTCTGTTATAGGGGGCAGAGATATGTGGGGGGGCCGTACTGTCTGTCATAGGGGTCAGAGATATGCGGGGGCTGTACTGTCTGTCATAGGGGGCAGAGATACGTGGGGGCTGTGCTGTACAATATAGGGGTCAGAGATATGCGGGGGCTGTACTGTCTGTTATAGGGGGCAGAGATATGTGGGGGGGCGGTACTGTTTGTCATAGGGGGCAGAGATATGTGGGGGGGCGGTACTGTTTGTCATAGGGGGCAGAGATATGTGGGGGCCGTACTGTCTGTCATAGGGGGCAGAGATACGTGGGGGCTGTGCTGTACAATATAGGGGGCAGATATACGAGGTTGTGCTGTAAGTTATAGGGGCAGCTATTTGGAGTCGGGCAGTACGTTACAAGGGGCAGATATATGGGATCTGTGCTGTGCGTTATGAGGGGCAGAAGTTTGGGAGCCGTATTGTACGTTACGGGGGCTGTATTTGTTACAGGGGTGGATATACGGGGTCTGTGCTGTACATGAGAGGGGGCAGATATACGGGAGCCGTATTTTATGTTACAGGGGTAGATATATGGGGGCTGTACTGTATTTTCTAAGGGCAGACATACGGGAGCTGTACTGTACATTATAGGGGCGGATATACCTGGGGCTGTACTTTGTTATATGGGTCACCCATATGGAGGTCATACCGTACATTACAGGGTGTGGCTATACAGCAGACTATACTGTAGGTTAAAGGGGGGGTGTACAGGGATCTGTACTATATTTTGTAGGGGCTGACTACACAGCCATACATTTTGAAAAGGCACGGAGATGTGATCTCCAGGATATATCTGGTGTCTTGATGGGACCTGAATTTGACAGATCATGAGCGTTATCTGTGAGAAAGTCTTCCTACATAGGGTGTTTATTGGTGCCGTAGTCCGTTCTCTGTCAGCCCAGGGTTGCAGGTGTCTGCAGGCTGTGACATGACTTTCTTCTGTCTCCTCAGGTTGTAACTCGGACTCCACCGCCATTATGTACTGTTTACAATGGCTGCTCCCCGTTCTCCTGATCCCCAAGCCTCTGAATCCAGCTCTTTGGTTCAATCACTCGATGTTCATGGGCTTCTACCTCCTGAGCTTCTTACTGGAGAGGAAGCCATGCACCATCTGCGCCTTGGTCTTCCTGGGAGCCCTCATCCTTATCTGCTACAGCTGTTGGGGCAATTGCTTTTTGTACCATTGCAGTGACCACGAGCTCCCAGAGTCGGCCCATGACCCGGCGGTAGTGGGCACCTAAGAAGACTATGGTTCCTTTGCCCACGGATTGCTGCTTTTTTTCCAGGGACATGACACAGCTTGCACCATTGTGTCTTGAGGACTATTCTGGGACTACAGGGACTCCATGATAAATTAAAAAGGTTTTTGTGCAATGAATCCCCTTTTCCCTGTTATCATGCACTTGGAGATGGGCAGAGACATTTGCATTACCATCCCCCGGTATTGTCTTGCTGGGGAGACTTTTAATTACTTGTATTTTGAGGGGCTCCTCCAGCTCTTGGTCATGTTTACGTCTCTTCTGTCCATTTTGCTGACAGTCATTTTCTGATACTGCCCTTTGGTCCAGTGTGCGCCCTGTCCATGCCATCTGATGAGACTGCAGTATATAACCAGTGTATATATGGACTGGCATCTTGGAGTTGGCCTTTTGTGGGCTCCTGCATCAGTGATGTTGCACATTTCGTAGTGAATTGATAGATTGGCACTTGTGTATATCGGTTCAGTCGACAAAATGGCGGCCTTGAGTGTTAGAGGGCTACATGTACACAAGACCCTGCTTGTTTGCCCCCAGACACAGTGTAGCCGGCATACTCGGAACGCTCCGCTGTTGGTGGTTTCCCAGTACACTGTAGTCCTGCGGATGTGTGCATGGACCATGAGATTTTATCCTCTTGTGTTGGGGCGAAACAAATCTGAATAAAGCTTTATTAATCATTATTTTGACAGGTGTACGTCAGTGGTTTCTAGCTGTGGGGGATTAATGCAACGGATCCTCCTATGAAAGGGAGCAAGTGTTCTTATAAAAGCTCAATCGCCCAGTATCTGCTTGTGTAAATGGGGCCTGTCTGTCTTCACTAACTTGCTGTATGTGAAAATAAGTCAGATCTGCCCATCCACTGCCACTTCAGTGACAGACCACCAAGCCTAGTGATTGGCTGCAGTGATCACATGATGTCACCATGACCATTCAGACATGGATTTTCACAGTAACTACACCAGCCTCATCAGACTTAGGTGTCTAACAATGTGCCCAGTTTGTTTTGTGAAATCTGGTGACAGACAGGCTTCAAAGAAATTGCATTCTCTTGACATAAAGACTGTGCCCTCTGCACCTTTTCCTATTGCTCACTCGACAAAACGTCAAGGGTTTGTGTAGCGGCACATTGCGACATCAGATGCCTGTCTGGACGTATGTGAGATCGACAGGTATGTATGGTGTTCGTGTCCTACTCTAATGAATAAGCAGGGGCTACAGAGAGCCTGTAGTTTGCTTTACATTTAGAAGCTTTCCCAAGCATTAGCACTGCTGTCCTGCCGCCAGACACCACCGATCACCGGCCAAGTCCTTTCCTTGGCTGCTTACATGGTGATATACGTGATGTTGCGGTTGGACAGGAGGAGGAGCAGATCTGTGGCCACTTCTGTCCTTCACCACATGATCACCAGCCCTGGTATTAAAGTTACACGTCTGGTAGATGGCAAGTGTCAAATCCTGCACATCCCAAAACCGAAGCTAGAAGTACCCCTTAATGACCAGCACACTATAGACTGGAATGGAGTTACACTCATTTCAACAAAAAATTGTTGTGTTGCAATTTGTCTTTTTTTTGTTACATATAGAGATGTTTGTTTTGTTTTGTTCTTTTTAGAGAACTTGTGTTATTTTTATTAGGGGTCACGTGTACAAAATGGTAAACAGGTTTTACAATTTAGTTCTTTAAATTAACAAATGTATAGTAAAACCAGGTCTGGTGTCTTACTGCCAATTTACTTCCTTCTAGTTAATCTAAATCATGTAGCCTCTGAGAAACAGGGGGGGGCTTTTTTTTTATTTGTAATTTTATTTTATTACTTGTGTATATTTTCAACGTGCCCCCTATAGGGTTTTGGAAGGCCTCTGAGAGACAACTTTTTTTTTTTTTTTTGGTGCAATTTTCTACTGACAAAAAAACATCCATCGGTGCCCTAGTTGCTGGAGAAAACGGCCGTGTCATGACGTCAGTCACTCCCCGAGCTGCTAAGGTCCAGCTACTCCATCATGTCAGGGGACCTGGCAATACTGAGGTCTCCGTGGCCAAAAGAGAGAAGTGACATTGGGCAGCAACCTGTTCCTGTTAGGTTACATCAGAGCAGGATTAGTGCCCGTGACCAAGCGCCTTATACATGTATTTAGTAAAAACTGTTGCTGAATGGAAACGCCCAATACGCAGCTGTGGAATGAATGTAACAATGTTGTTAAATACGTCCATGGGCCTGAATAGCTTATTAAAGGGTTTTTCCCATTCCACATGACAGCACCTATGGAGAGAGAGGATCCGCGCCCAGCATCCAGTGCCGGTACTTGGTTCAGAAAGTCATTCTGTACTGACAGTCCCTTTAATGATTCAATTAATAAATGTTTTTGCAACGTGTCTGATTTTTTTTTTTTTTTTTTTTACGAACCCAGTTTGGATAAGTTGCGGTATTTTCATTAAGGGAACCTATTAACATGGGCATACAGGTAATAGAAATGTTACACTAGTCCTACCTGTATGCCTCATATTAATGGTCTTGTTGTTGAAAAATGTAATATTCTTTCGTTACGTTAATGCTTTCTTGCAGGCTCCGGGGCGTGCTGTGCCTGGAAGAAATCCCTGCCTCGTCCTCGTTTCTTACACTACCCCCTCCCATCAGCATCTGTGACAGCCCCGGAATCCTGCGCATGCACCCTGGGGCGTGCGGTGCCTGGAAGAAATCCCTGCCTCTTGTCCTCGTTTTTTTTACACTACCCCCTCTTATCAGCGTCTGTGACAGCCCCGGAATCCTGCACATGCACCCGGCACTGTCTCAAAAATCCATACCTCTTCCTCCCATCTATGGCCACTGCATTCAGGGATCTTCTACACAGGCGCCGGTGACTTCCACTGCAGTGTCCTCTAATGTGCTCTCCTCACTTCCTCCCTGCATGTACACATGGTTCCTAGCGATGACTGTGCAGGGAAGAAGTGGGGAGAGCACCTTATCGGGGCGCACACCGGAGAGGAAGATCCCTGAATGCAGCGCCCATAGAAGGGAGGAAGAGGTATGGATTTCTGAGGCAGTGCAGGGCGCATGCGTAGGATTCCGGGGCCGTAACTGATGCTGTTGGGAGGGGGGTAGTATTACAATTAGGACAGGAGGCAGGGATTTCTTACATCACTGCACACCCTGGAAGAAATCATTAGTGTATATAAAGAATATAACGTTTCTCAGCAACAAGACCATTAATATGAGGTATGCAGATAGGACTAGTGTAACATTTCTATTACCTGTATGTCCATATTAGGTCATATATGTCCCTTTAATTAGGAGTTCTGTATGTTTCACTTGCCCCAATCGATCCAACTCTTGTCACTCATTCACATGCATTGGCCTATTTGGGCCTGTGTGCGGCGAGTTGTGGATTGGGACTGCGCTCAGACAAAGTACGCTCGTCTGCAGGTGCCTTCATTGGAGTGAGGACCAATACACGGTTCTAAAACAGGAGAAATGATGAAACTCGGACACTTCCTATGGAACAGGTTTTCTGCCAAGTGGCATCAGATAGGATATTAGATATTTCTTCCACTCTGGTTATAGCGGGTGCACAAGGTTTACCACTTTTTCATCAGTTATGACTGCCTAAAGATAAAAGGAAAATCCTAAAAGCCACAAGATCTTAGAAACAAATCATCTTTACATAAAAACAAATCTTTAACAATCTGAAAATCTGATGGGAGAAGAGAAAACTCTTCTGGAGGCCCATTATGGGCTGCGCGTTACCATTTCTATAGACCTTGTAGAGGACAGGCGGAATATCACTTTTGCTGCTGTTATCACTGCACTCTGTATATACTTTCACAGTGTAGATAAGAATTGCCCTCTCTTATCAAAGTTCACCCCTGTGCCAGGATTACACAGCAGGTTTACAGAAGTGAATAGAAAGCATGCAGTTATCCATTTACTAGGCACACCACCCCTTGGCCAGACACTCCCATGACCTGACTGAGGACCCCACCTTGCCTGTAGTGTGTGAATGGTACTTGTAGTCCCTTTGGTAAGTAATAGAGGCCTGATGTAGCAATGCAGGGAGTAGGAATGTTTGTGGTTGACTCTTGGTGTGGCTTCGGTGATGGATGGGGATCCGTTCAGTTCCTCTAGGAGTGGTGGTAGACCACTGTAGGAACTACTGGGTGGGAGAAAACCTTCAGTGACGTGATAGACGCTTCCAGCTACAGTGCATTTACAGGACCAAAAATCCCCACATCAATAAAACTCAAGGGTATGTGTCGACCAGGGGTACACAACCTTTTATGGTCCATGGGCCACATTGGTTATGTAGGACAATCTGGTGGCCGCACTAAAAATTAAAGGGGCATATTACCTTCTGTGACATTTAGACAAAAACTGAACGTACCATACCAGGGTTAGCTGAAAGGGCTCTACCGCATTAGATGATAGTGGCTGACTGCAGTGCAGACCATACTGTGCACACATTACACTTACAGTGGCTTGGATTGTGATCTATTTTGTTACATTACAACCTGTGCTTAAATATTTTTTAAATCTGATTTGTTTGTGATATATCAGCACTAAATAGTCTAAAGGCCCTTTTACATTTAGCGATGCACCAGCGATCCCACCCGGTCAGGATTGCTGGTGCATCGCTAAATGATCGCTAGTGAGCTTTCATACAGAAAGATCTCACAGCGACGCAGCGCACGATACTTACCATTCACACACAGCGATCCTGGCGTCCTCCCGCCCGCGTCCAGCGTCGCTCGTCGTCACAGCAGGAAGTCTCAGCAGGAAGCGCCCGACGAGAAATGGAGCCGGACATTCTCGCGCGATCAGCGATGGACAGTGAGGGAGCCGGTCGCTGGTAAGTATCACACATAGCGATATCGCTAGCAATATCGCTATAACGTCACAAAACCAGTGACGTTTTAGCGATATCGCTTAGTGTAAAACCCCCTTAAGTTGGTGAAGTGAGAAAAATCTAGTCATTAAATTTATGGGCTCAAATGACTACAGTGGGTACAGAAAGTATTCAGACCCCTTTACATTTTTCACTTTGTTTCATTGTAGCCATTTGGTAAATTCAAAAAAGTTTATTTTTTTTTCTCATTAATGTACATTTTGTCTGAAAACAAAACAAAACCGAAAAGTAGACATTTTTGCAAATGTATTAAAGAAAAACTGAAATATCACATGGTCATAAGTATTCAGACCCTTTGCTCAGTGTTGAGTAGAAGCACTCTTTTGAGTTAGTACAGTCATGAATCTTCTTCGGCATGAGGCATCAAGTTTTTCACACATGGAGTTGGGGATCCTCTGCCATCCTTCCTTGCAGATCCTCTCCAGTTCCATCAGGTTGGATGGTGAACGTTGGTGGACAGCCATTTTTAGGTCTCTCCAGAGATGCTCAATTGGGTGTAGGTCAGGTAAAAGTTGGCATGCTCATATATTTGCCCCTTTTGCAATCAAGCCTCTAAAAATTTCTGGTGCAAGCAATTCCCTTCATAAGTCACATGCTTAGTGAAAGGAAGTCCACCTGAGTACAAAGTGTCACATGGTCTGTCAGTATGTACACAATTTTTGGAAAGGTCACAGAGGCTGCAACACCACTGAGCAAGAGGCACCACTAAACAACATAAAGACCAAGGAGATCTCCAAACAAGTCAGGGACAAAGTTGTTGAGAAGTACAAGTCAGGGTTGGGTTATAAAAAATATCTCTGATGAGGCCCCCAGAGCACAATCACATCCATTATCAAATGGAAATAACATGGTGCCACAACAAACCTGCCGAGAGGGCCACCCACCAAAACTCAGCCCGGGCAGCGAGGGCATAATCAGAGGCAGCACACAGACCAAAGGTTAACCCTAAAGGAGCAGCAGAGTTCCCAAGCAGAGATTGGAGTATGTGTCCATATGAGCACAATAAGCCACACACTCCATAGTAGTGGCCTTTATGGAAGAATGGGAAGAAAAAATCCTTTAAGGCTCATTTTGAGTTTTCCAAAAGACGTGGGAGACTCCCCAAATGTTTGGAAGGTGCTGTGGTCAGATGAGACCAAAATTGCACTTTTTGGTCACCAAGGTAAATGCTATGTCTGGGGTCAAACCAACACCGCTCATCACACCAAGAACACCATCCCCACAGTGAAATATGGTGGTGATGTTTTTCAGCAGCAGGGTCATGAAAAATAGTCCAAATCGAGGGGAAGATAGATGGTGCGAAAGGAAGGGATATTCTTGAGCAAAAACCTGGTTCTGTCTGTCCGTGATTTGAGACTGGGACAGAGGTTCACATTCCAAAAAGACAATTACCCAAAGCATACTGCTAAAGCAACACTTGAGTAGTTTAAAGGGAAACGTGTAAGGGTATGTGCCCACGATCAGTAAATGCTGTGGGTTGGATGCTGCATACTTGGGCACCATTCAACCTGCAGCGTCCAGATGTTACAGCATACCTGATGGGATTTCAAGAAATCCCATGCCCACTATGGGTTCAAAGACACCCACAGCTCATCTGCGGAGACAGACGTGTGGAGCATCTTTGCAGACCGCAGCATGTCAATTTCATGAAAAATTTCACCCGTACAATGCATTGGACACGGTGAATCTGCACGGTTCATTGAACACATGCGGACTCACCTGCATCCAATAGACGGCAGCGCTTTGGACGCAGCAAACTACCACCACAGAGAGACCCCATAATTAATAGGACTCCTCTCCTTCCATTTGCATCAGTGATACAACACAACCGTTTTTAAACATGAATACTGTTTCAAATGCAGCCAATGGCTCCAAAAACAATTTTTATGGCCTGCTGCAAAGGGCAGATTGGGATGGGTGGCGAGGGGCCGCTATCAGTCAGGCCAGCACTGTGTCTTTCAATTTGCTGGGTGCTGTTGTGGCTGCTAGAAGCGGGTGCGCAGCTGCTGAATGATAACACGCAGCGTGCCTAATCTGCACCTGCTGAAAAGGTACTCCAAGCAATGGTGCCAAGCGACACAACAGGAGGGGAGGGGGGGGGCAGCCTTTGGGGGCATTTTCTGTATGTAGAGACTGAGGTCACTATCCTGTATATAGGGAGCTGTGGGGTCAATATATTGTGTATAGAGAAGCTGCACGGGACATCATACTGTATAAGACCATCATACTAATATATAGCCGAGACCCCGGAGAACATGATTCAGGTCAGTTTTTACTATCCTCAGTGTTGCGATCAGCATTATAATAATGGCGACTGAAAAAAAAAAAAAAAAGTGATTTCCTATTTCTCTCTCCTCTGATGTGATCTAGCACATCAGAGGAGAGAGAAATAGGGTCCCCCAGTACCTTCGGTGTCCCAGGACCCTCCTGCATCCCCCGGTGATGTCCCCTGGCCATTAGCATCTTCTTCCAGGAAGAAAATGGCAGGCACATGCTGGGATCTGCTGGCTTGCACCCGGCAACAATAGGAAATTTTTCCTATTGGTTCATTTTGATCACTGTGATAGACCCCATCACAGTGATAAAATATTATATATACATACTCACTGCTCAAAAAAATAAAGGGAACACTAAAATACCACATCCTAGATGTCACTGAATGAAATATTCCAGTTATAAATCTTTATTCATTACATAGTGGAATGCATTAAGAATGATAAAACATAAAAATGATCAATGTAAACCAAAATGAATATCCCATGGAGGTCTGGATTTGGAATGATACTCAAAATCAAAAGTAGAAAATCAAACTACAGGCTGATCCAACTTTAGTGGAAATGCCTCAAGACAAGGAAATGATGCTCAGAAGTGTGTGTGGCCTCCACATACCTGTACGACCTTTCAATGTCTGGGCATGGTCCTGATGAGTCAACAGATGTTCTCCTGAGAGATCTCCTCCCAGACCTGGATTAAAGCAACTGACAACTCCTGGACACTGTGGTGCACAGTGGCATTGGTGGATGGAACGAGTCATGATTTACTATATATATCAACCCCCTGTATCACCCAGTTAGGGAAAAATTAAAAAAAAAAAAAAAAAAATGTATTTCCATTAGTGTTGAGGCTATAGCTAGGGTTGGGGTTGGAGTTAGAATAGGGGGGTTTCCACTGTTTAGGTACATCAGGGGGTTTATACACACATCATGGCGCCCGCCATTGATTCCAGCCAATTTTGTGTTCAAAAAGTCAAATGGTGCTCCCTCCCTTCTGAGCCCTGCCATGCGCTCAAACAGTGGTTTTCCCCCACATACGAGGTATTGGCATACTCAGGAGAAATTGCACAACAAATTTTGTGTCCATTTTCTCCTGATACCCTTGTGAAAATAAAGTTTGGTTCCAAAGTAAATTTTTTGTGAAAAAAATAAAAATGTTCATTTTTTTCCTTCCACATTGCTTTAGTTCTTGTGAAGCACCTGAAGGGTTAATAAACTTCTTGAATGTGGTTTTGAGCACCATGAGGGGTGCAGTTTTTAGAATGGTGTCACTTTTGGGTATTTTCTGTTATATTGACCCCCCCACCTCACTTCAAATGTGAGGTGATCCCTAAAAAATGGTTCTGTAAATTTTGTTGGAAAAATGAGAAATCGCTGGTCAGCTTTTAACCCTTATAACTTCCTAACAAAAAAAAAAAAGTTATGTTTCCAAAATTGTGCTGATGTCAAGTAAACATGTGGGAAATGTTATTTATTAACTATTTTGTATGACCCCACGCTCTGATTTAAGGGCACAAATTAAGTTTGAAAATTGTAAAATTTTCTAAATTTGCCAAATTTCCATTTTTTTTATAAATAAAAACAAGTCATATCAAAGAAATTTTACTACTAACATGAAGTACAATATGTCACAAAAAAAAAATCTCAGAATCAGTGGGATCTATTGAAACGTTCAAGAGCTATAACCTCATAAAGTGACAGTGGTAAGAATTGTAAAAATTGGCCCGGTCATTAAGGTCAAAATTGGCTCAGTCACTGTCACTTGTGTTGAGGCATTTCACTGCAGTTGGATCTGCCTGTCATTTGATTTTCCACTTTGATTTTGAGTATCCTTCCATATCAAGACCGCCAAGGGATATTAACTTTGATTTACATTGATTATTTTTATGTTTTATAGCTGTCAATGCATTCCACTATAATGAATAAAGATTTGCAACTGGAATATTTCATTCAGCGATATCTAGAATGTGGCATTTTAGTGTTTTGTTGTTTTTTTTTTTTTAGCAGTGTACATATACCTTACCCTCTACGCACTAAATTTGGCACTCCAGTAAGCCTTAATAATCAGAAGAAAGCCTTTCTCACTTTGTGCTTATTTTACCATCAGAATTACGCAGGCATTTGGATTTAATGTGTACCGGCCTCATCTCGTCCAAGATCTATTTTACATGTATGCAAAAATGTATACAGTGGTGTCAAATGTACTCAGACGACCAAAGAAGTGTACTTTCACCTTCTGCCAGTAGATGGAGACAGAGACCAGTTTTCCAATGCCTTATTGCAGAGGTTCCTATACAATGTATAGTATACAGTGGGGAAAAAAGTATTTAGTCAGCCACCATTTGTGCAAATTCTCCCAATTAAAAAGATGAGAGACCTGTAATTGACATCATAGCTAGACCACAACTTTGAGAGTCACAATGAGAAAACAAATCCAGAAAATCACCTTGTCTGATCTGGCAAGATTTATTTTTCAAATTATGGTGGAAAATAAGTATTTGGTCATTAACAAAAGTTCATCTCAATTAGCTTAGTTACTCACCGATAACGGTGTTTCTCGGAACCCATGACAGCACCACGGAGAGAGGGGATCCGCCCTTCAGGGACAGGAACCTACAGCTAAAAGGGCGGTACCTCTCCTCCGCCTTCAGTTGGTTACAGAGCATCAGAGGGTCTCCAGGTTAGTTAGACAACAGAAATATATACACATTATAATACTGCTTACTTATCAAAGCACCGTGCCTAAACGGAAACACTCTACTAACAGTAAAACGTGCTCACCATACTCGTGAAGGGGAGGGGAATAAGCGGGTGCTGTCATGGGTTCCGAGAAACACCGTTATCGGTGAGCAACTAAGCTATTCTCTCTCACCCATGACAGCACCACGGAGAGAATTACAGAGATTGGTAGCTTAGGGAGGGACCACCACCTGAAGGACCCTTCTCCCGAAGGTCATGTCAGACGTAGAGGCTAGATCTAGGCGGTAGTGCTTGAAAAAGGTAGAAGGTGTTGACCAGGTGGCCGCCTTACAGATTTGTTCTATTGATACCTCAGATCTTTCAGCCCATGAGGTCGCCATTGCCCTTGTGGAATGAGCTCTCAGCCCCTCCGGGATGGTATTCCCGCTGGATGAATATGCCAGGGCGATCGCATCCCTTATCCACCTTGCCAGGGTACTCTTGGATGCTTTGAGCCCCTTCCGAGGACCCTGGAAACACACAAAGAGAGACCCTTCCTTCCTACATTTTTTGGTGGCCTCTAAGTATTGTACTAGGCACCTTTTAACATCTAAAGTATGGAATTTTTCTTCCCCTTTATTTTTTGGATTTGGGCAGAAGGAAGGACTACCTCCTGGGACCTGTGGAAATGTGACGACACATTAGGTAAATAGGCTGGGTCCGGTTTTAGGATGACTATCGTCTAAAATTTTTGTAAAAGGAGGCCCTGCTGACAAGGCTTGAATATCGCTCACTCTTCGGGCTGATGTTAGTGCCACCAGAAGCACAGTTTTGAGTGATAGGATCTTTAGGGTTGCCAAGTGAATTGGTTCAAACGGAGGGCCTGTCAGTGTTGAAAGTACAAGATTCAGGTCCCATGAGGGTAATCTTTGACTGACTATTGGCTTAGATCTGGTTGCGGCTTTAATAAACCGTGCTACCCAGGGGTCACCTGCCACATCATGGTTATAGAGGGCGCCTAACGCCGCTATTTGTACTTTTAATGTGTTGACCGCCAGACCCTGTTCTAGGCCCTTTTGTAGGAATTCTAGGATTTTATCAATCTGAACCCCATCCTGAACCTTTGCCCTAGAAGTGGATAGGAATTTTTTCCATGTCCTGCCGTAAGCTCTCATCGTAACCGGTTTCCTACTTTTTTGTAGTGTAGTTATCAGGTTTTCTGAAAATCCCCTGTCCCTCATCAGTGCCCTCTCAAATTCCATGCTGTTAAATGGAGGTTCGGTGCCTGAGGATGTAGCACTGGGCCCTGCGATAGCAGGTCCGGGAGATCCGGGAGGATCCAAGGGTCGGTTACTGAGAGCATTCTTAGCCAGGAAAACCAGGTTCTTTTGGGCCAGAAGGGGGCTATCAGTATCATTCTTGCCCTGTCCTCCCTGACCTTCTTTAGGACCGCTGGGATGAGCATGATTGGGGGAAAGGCATATGTTAGACTCTGTGTCCATGGGAGCATAAATGCGTCCAGAGATAGAGGATTCCCCCTGGGATCTAGGGAGCAGAAGGTGTCTACTTTTTTGTTTTTGAAATCGGCAAACAGATCTATGTCTGGGGTCCCCCACATTTTTACAATCTGCCGAAAAATGGACTGCTTTAGTACCCATTCCCCCTGTCGTAAATGGGTGCGGCTCAGAAAGTCTGCCCTCTGATTCTCTGTACCGCGGATGTGTATGGCTGTCAGAGATAGCGGGTTTGCCTCCGCCAGTTTGAGGATTTTGGCGGATGTGTCCATTAGGGCTTGGGACCTGGTTCCCCCCTGATGATTTATATAGGCTACTGTGACTCGATTGTCCGAAAGGATGCGGACATGGTGATTCCGGAGTAGGGGTAGGAAGTGTGTTAACGCATAGCCTACTGCTAGAAGCTCCTTTTGATTTGAAGAGGCTTTTAGTTCTTGATTTCCCCATATGCTCTGAGCCACCTCATTGTTCATGTGTGCTCCCCATCCTGTGGGACTGGCATCTGTTGTCACTATGCGTGTTATCTTTGTTGTCCAGGGGATCCCTTTGGACAGATTCTCCTGGCTTTGCCACCTAGCTAGGGAATGAATAGTGCTTGAATTTAGGGTAATACGACCCTCTAGGTGTCCCCCTATTGATGCCTGGTTGGCCAATACGTCCCACTGGAGATCTCTTGTGTGTAACTGAGCCCATTGAACTGCTGGCAGGCAGGCGGATAGGGAACCCAACAGTGACATAGCCTTCCTTAATGTCATGGAGGGATTTTGGATTGCTCTTGCTGTAATTTGAGCGATCTTCTCTTTTTTGCGGTCTGGGAGGTGACACTCCTGAATGCTTGAGTCTAATGTTAGGCCCAAGAATTCCTGTACCCTGCTGGGCTCCAATCTTGATTTTTTTAGATTTAGAAGCCAGCCCAGGTCTTGTAGAGTGTTCATCACCCTGTCTCTCTGTTCCCTGCATTTTTGAGACGAGCTGTCCGCTATTAGGAAATCGTCTAAATACGGGATTATTATTATATCTTGTTCTCTTATATGAGCCATCATTTCCGCTACTATTTTGGTGAATACTCGCGGAGCTATCGATATTCCGAACGGCAGGGCCCTGTACTGGAATTCTTTCATTTTGCCTTTTATTGAGACGGCTAACCTTAGATATTTCCTGTAGTCTTGGTGGATAGGGACGTGATAATAAGCGTCGCTGAGGTCCAACACCGTCATGTAGCAGTTTGGGAACAGGACTTTGGTGGTAGATTTGATCGACTCCATTTTGAAGCTCTGATTCTTGACATATTTGTTTAGTTTTCTCAGATTTATAATAGTACGAAAGGTGCCGTCTGGTTTGGTCATTAGAAAGAGGGGGGAGTAGAACCCTCTGCCCATATCCTGCCGGGGAACCTCCTGGAGGACTCCTTTTTTCACTAGGCCTAGGACCTCGCTTTCTAGCGCTTCCTGTTCTCGCATACTGGATCTCAGCGGCGTTGTTACATATTTTTGAGGCGGGAGAGAGAGGAAGTCTATCCTTAGGCCCTCCTGGATTAGGTTTATTATCCATGGGTTTGTTGAAATTCTCCTCCAGGCTGGAAGGAAAAGGGATAACCTTCCCCCCACCCTGGGCGTACTGTCACTTGGAGGGCTTTTTGTCCCGGGGAGAGTTAAAGAAGCCTCTCTCTCTTCTTTTGTCATCCCACTTTTGTTCCCTTGGTGGTCTTCTCTGAAAAAACCTCTTATTTCGAAAGGGCCTCTTAAATGCCGCTGGCCCTAAATTTGGGAATCCTTTTTTCTTGTCCCCTGCTTTCTGGAGAATGTCGTCTAACGTTTCCCCAAAAAGAAATTTCCCTTCACAGGGGATTGAGCATAGTTTCATCTTGGTCTGTAGGTCCCCTGGTCAACTTTTAAGCCATAGTGTTCTTCGGGCCGCATTTGAAAGTGCTGCCGTTTTGGACGATAGCCTGACTGAATCGGCCGATGAGTCCGCTAAGAATGCAGCCGCTCCCCTTATTACTGGGATAGAATCTAAGATCTTATCTCTAGGTGTCCCTTCCCTCAGTTGTTTCTCAAGTTGGTCTACCCATACCATTAGGGCTCTTGAGGTACATGTCGCCGCTATCGCTGGCCTGAGGTTACCCCCTGCCGACTCCCAAGCCCCCTTTAGAAAGGTATCTGCCTTTTTATCTAGGGGGTCCCTGAGGGTACCCATGTCCTCAAAGGGAAGGGCGAATTTCTTTGATGCCTTAGCGACTGCTACATCAAGTTTCGGGGCTTTATCCCAAGACGTAGATGCCTCCTCCTCAAAGGGATATTTTCTTTTAAGGGAAGGGACCGTAGTATTTTTTCTGTCTGGCTTATCCCATTCTTTTTTGATTAGACCCTTGACAATCTCGTTTAGCGGAAATACTCTGTTTTTTCTGGCTTAGTCCCCCGAACTTTATGTCCTGGACTGTTTTATCCGGCCTCGGGTCCAATACCCCATGGTAGACCTTACAGCTTTCACTAGTTTGTCTACCTCTTCTAGGGGAAAACAATGGCGTCCTCCTGTTTCCTCATCTGAGGATGAGGAGCCGAATTCTGAGGATTTAGACGAGATTTCTCCCGATGTGGAAGAATCTGACTGGGAGGTTTCTACCGCGTCTTTTTTCCTCGTTTTATCCTTATGTTTAAGGGATTCGAGGGCACTCTGGACCTCTGATTTAATTGCGGCCCTTAGGTCAGATGCGAAATCCGGAGTCTCCTGACAAACAATTTCTTTTGTACAGGACTCGCATAGTTTTTTCTCCCATGATACCGGTAGGGGTTTAGTGCAAGTGGGACATTCCCTGTTCTTTTTTGCCTTCTTTTTTCCCTAATAAGGGAGAGGGATTTGTATTACAACGGTGAACATTCACGAAGATCACTTACCCCAAAAAGGCGCGCGGCTGCAGGTACCGGTTCGGGAGACGGAGTCAGGTCCTGTATAGGCTGATCTCCTGGTGGCGTTTTGCTCCTCGCTGCTGACGTACTACGCCGCGTGGAGTGACTGCTGGAACGGCTCTCCATGCTTCGCTCCTTCTGTCGGTGGTGGTGTTGGAGGTGCTGCTGCTGCTTCAGCTGCTGCCTGGCATGCTGCTCCTGTTGCTGGTCGCTATCCTCCATTATCAGGATCGCTTCTAGCCAGGAGCTTCTGCGCCTCACCACTTAAATTTACCGCCCCGTGACGTCACCGCTCCACCTGCACGCGCTGGACGGGGATCGCGCTCCTGCGCATGCGCCTGGTCCCGGAAGTCGTCTTCTCTACTTCCGGGGCAGCGGCCATCTTGGTACTCTCCGTACCATGGCGCTGCCCCCCTTCCATCGGGCCCCGCAGAGCCCCGATCTCCTCTCCGGAGCGGCGACTCCGGCGTTTCCCCCCGCTCACCTGGCAGCCCGCATCGGCCCCGGCGGTGGCGGCTTCGGGTACCGCACCTGCCGCGACAGGGGCCTCCCCGCTGCCGATCCCCGGACAGGCCGGCCCCGGCTCCATTAACAGGTACGCCGTACTGTGGGTCCCTCCGTCAGGGACAGGAACCCAACTGAAGGCGGAGGAGAGGTACCGCCCTTTTATCTGTAGGTTCCTGTCCCTGAAGGGCGGATCCCCTCTCTCCGTGGTGCTGTCATGGGTGAGAGAGAAATATTATTATATATCCTTTGTTGGCAATGACAGAGGTCAAGCATTTTCTGTAAGTCTTCATAAGGTTGGCACACACTGTTGGTGGTATGTTGGTCCTTTCCTCCATGCAGATCTCCTCTAGAGCAGTGATGTTTTGGGCCTGTCGCTGGGCAACACGGACCTTCAAATCCCTCCAAAGGTTTTCTATGGGGTTGAGATCTGGAGACTGGCTAGGCCACTTCAGGACCTTCAATATGCTTCTTACGAAGCCACTCCGTCGTTGCCCTGGCGGTGTGCTTGGGATCATTATCATGCTGAAAGACCCATCCACGTTTCGTCTTCAATGCCCTTGCTGATGGAAGGAGGTTTGCACTCAAAAATCTCACGATGCATGACCCCATTCATTCTTTCATGTACATGGATCAGTTGTCCTGGTCCCTTTGCAGAGAAACAGTCCCAAAGCATGATGTTGCCACCCCCATGCTTCACAGTAGGTATGGTATTTTTTGGATGCAACTCAGCTTTCTGTCTCCTACCAAACACAACGAGTGTGGTTTCTACCATTTCTACTTTGGTTTCCTCAGACCATATGACATTCTCCCAATACTCTTCTGGATAATCCAAATGCTCTCTAGCAAACTTCAGACGGGCCCAGACATGTACTGGCTTAAGTAGGGGGACACGTCTGGCACTGCAGGATCTGAGTCCCTGGCGGCGTAGTGTGTTACTGATGGTAGCCTTTGTTACAGTGGTCCCAGTTCTATGTAGGTCATTCACTAGGTCCCTCCATGTGGTTCTGGGATTTTTGCTCACCGTTCTTTTGATCATTTTTACCCTACGGGGTGAGATCTTGCGTGGAGCCCCAGATCGAGGGAGAATATCAGTGGTCTGGTATGTCTTCCATTTTCTTATTATTGCTCCCACAGTTGATTTCATCAAACTAAGCTGCTTGCCTATTGCTGATTCAATCTTCCCAGCCTGGTACAGGGCTAGAATTTTGTTTCTGGTGTCCTTCCACAGCTCTTTGGTCTTCACCATAGTGGAGTTTGGAGTGTGAGTGTTTGAGGTTGTGGACAGGTGTCTTTTATACTGATAACAAGTTCAAACAGGTGCCATTACTACAGGTAATGAGTGGAGGACAGAGGAGCCTCTTAAAGAAGAAGTTACGGGTCTGTGAGAGCCAGAAATCTTGCATGTTTTTAGGGGACCAAATACTTATTTTCCACCATAATTTGCAAAATAAATCTTGCCAAATCAGACAAGGTGATTTTCTGGATTTGTTTTCTCCTTTTGACTCTCATAGTTGTGGTCTAACTATGAAATCTATTACAGGCCTCTCTCATCTTTTTAAGTGGGAGAACTTGCACAATTGGTGGCTGACTAAATACTTTTTTTTCCCACACTATACTGCAGGCCTCCAGTAATACAGTCTAGGCCTTGCCCTTCTTATATGTAGAATTTTATAGTTTTATCTGATTTCAAAGAGTTTGCATGAGTAGAAATAAAAACCAGGAGCCACGTGTCCTCCTTTCATCTTTATTTACCGTACCATTATTAAGCATATTATTGCTATGGACATAAAAAGCAGTAGTGCCAGTGTTAATAAAGTAAACGGACCAGGTTCTGTCCCCGACAAAGCCATGCCAGTGTGGTACAGCTGCCAGTTGGATTGACCTAAAGCGGAGCCGACAACTGAAACATAAGCGTTGCACTGAGAAAGTTCCAGGTAGACGTCCCCATTTATTATAGAAGTTAGAGTGATTCCATGGCATCCTTTAATTAGGTTTAACCATATTCTGCATGTAAGGAAAAACCTGGTCTCCATATAGAATAACCCTTCCCTTTTCTCATCAAATGACACTAAAATAAGGAAATCACTCCAATACTACAAACAGATCTACATACAGTGTATCCGGGCTAGTATTCACAATACAACGCTCTCCCCTTGCACTCAAGTGGTATATAACCATTAAAAAAACATGTATATGCACACACACATTTATCAATAATGTAGGCAGAGCTATTAGATTGGCACCTTATAGGAGGGAACTGTATACCATCCTCTGACCTGAACCAGCTGCTCAAGGCAGGATTATGGAAAAGCCAGAGCAGTGTAACGCTGTCACGTTTGCCTGTCTCCCTCCATAATTGGCAATAAAAATCCCATACCTTTCCCATCCCTGAGAAATTGAGAGAACCAACCCATAAAATACTGGCATTGCCCAAAGTGTTGCCAGTGATATAACACTGGGTCAGTCATGAAGCTCCCATACAACCATACCGAAATGCATACGTACCAGAATAAAAGTTCTGTTCAGATTATTTTATAGTGGAATGATTATAAAAGGTTATGCTTGAGTTCATCAAACTAGTCAATCACAACCAAAAATAAAATTAAATAGAAAGGATCCAGGGTTCTGCTTCCGAGGAAGAGAAGAAACATCCAGGTATGCCTAGTGCAGGGCCTGAGGGCAGTGCATGATGCAGGGGGGGGGGGGGGGGGGGGTCATAGACCACTCAAGAACGTCTGTGTCAGACCCCGCACGAGGTATAACGAGTACAAGAGCGTGAAGGCTCACTCCAAACAGTAATTATACACGATGAGTAATAGCTGATCTACAAATGTAACAGTTACATAAAGGCCCACTGGGTTATTACACACCATTTCCTTTCAGAGTTTCTCACTAAAAAACACCTACAAGGAAAAAAGGAAAGGCTGCCGTGATAGAAATGATGTTTAGACATTGCAAGAGTAAAGTAGTCCAGGCATGTTACGAGATGGACCCTATTTCAGGGTTCATTTGGATACAGTAATTACGGAGGTCGTGTAGTCACTTTATTATCAAAAACGTAGCACAACAGTCTCTCCCGTCTTGAGGATTGAAGTGGAACATGGAAGACAGAAGTGGGACTTTGGTCCTCGAGATTAGTTTTAAGTATTTTGGAAGACCCCATTAACCCTCCCACGACTGAGTATACAAAAAGCATTGACTCTGTAGATCAAAAATCTTCCACTTTGCTCTTTGATGAGTAGATGGCAGGGGAGTGGTGTGCCCTCCTGAGCAAATTATTTACAGTGTCTAAATCTTCTGAGACAAGACGAGCAGTGGAAGAATTACCTCCATATACGTCAGGTGGATTACCCAAGATCTGCCCAAGTACCTTTGTCTTATATGGAAGAAATAGATAAACATGTATCAGTAGGCAACATGTCAGAAGCAGCCAAGTTCTCAATACATGACCAACAAGCAATGGAGAATGCAGAGCCCCTGCAACAGATACAAGATGGACGTAGAACATTAACCGAGCAGAGAGCGCTCCCATCTTCTGTAACCTCCGTTTAGTGTCAACAGATCCTTGACAAGAAAATGAACATCAGGTCTGAATAATATTGCATCTGTGTCTTGAAGAGGTTTGACTGCCATAACTTGATAGGGCTCGTCCTGAAGTCATGATCATTTCCCATCTCTCCTAAAGATTGTCCCCTGGTTGGTACTGGGGTTCAGTGGCAGTGAAATAGTCTTCCAAGAAGGCCTGCAGGTATTCAAATGTTGGCCGCTCCTCTGGGTCTTTCCTCCAGCACTGCAACATCAGATCATGGAGGGACTCTGGGCAATCTGGAGGACATGGCATTCGATACCCACGTTCTACTTGATCTAGTACCTCTCGGTTCACCATTCCTGATGACATCGGAATCAGGAGATTAGAGAAGGGAGACTAATAGGGAACGAAACATTCATGGCTCATACTCACCGGGGTATGGGACCCTTCCTTTTGTGGTGAGCTCAGTCAGGAGGATGCCAAAGGACCATACATCAGATTTAATGGTGAATCGTCCATATAATGCAGCTTCTGGGGCCGTCCACTTAATGGGAAACTTAGCACCTATAAGACAGAATCACACATAAGTATTTGTGCTGAAACAGGACATATTCATCTATTTTCCTGTATTTCTGATAGGGGTCCTAGAATAAAGACCGCAAAGCAATCACCACCACCTCTCCTCATCATTACACGCATACCTGCCTATTCACAGGCATACATCGCATGCATATGGAAGAAGCACAGTACTGACTCACGTCACTTGAGTCATTTAAAAGGTACATGATTAATTCTGTGGGAGGAACAGGGGAATTTTTAGAGTGAGCTTAATTTGTTTTCTAAGGATTCATTAAAGGCCCCAATTATTCAAGACTGGTGCTTTGTACCAAATTCATTGGTAGGTGTGCACCTCAATGAATTTAGTGCATTTTACAGCTGCCATGCCTTGTGGTCACCACAAGGAATGCAGAACACGCCCTGTCTCCCCCATACTGAGCTCTTAAGGGGATCCTCTTTAGAATTCTATGTTGATCCTATTCACTATCCAGTGAGGTTTTCACAAAGACCCTGGTAGGGTCGAAATGTTACCCTATCTTCACTAAAAAAATTTGTTCCTGCAGTGGTATTACTTACACTTGTAAATAAATATGAATTAATTTTGCAAAGTATTGCATTGCTTGAGTGCGGCTGTTTCCTCTTTTCTATTTTACTTTGGGTTCACCCAAGTTCAGCGCTTCATTTTTCTCCTTCCAAATGGAAGAAGCAGACAGAAATATGAAGGCAGAGCCAATCAGTAGTTATTGATTGATTTCATCAGTCACATGACCTTGTTTGTCAGGACAGCAATGGGCCACACTAAATTGAATGCAGAGAAGTGCCTGTCCAGAAGGCAAGTATAGATTTAAAAAAAAAACAAACAAAAAAAAAAACTAATGGAGCACCCCTCGTTTTGTGTATTCGGGCAGGCAGCCTCTAATAAAAACCGCAAGAGGTTCCAAGTGTCGTGTTCATAATAACCCGTACTACACCTGCTTGAATGTGGCCTGAGGCCAAGTTTACACAGCAAGTGAAAAGGTAGGCGATTCTAAACTAGTTTACATGTTTGGTGAGTACTTCCGATAAAATACAACAATGAAAATATGTACGAGAAATATTAATGCCAAAAATGGATCAGACGTAAAATTTTGATCCTTTTCAATAATGACCTTCAAAGCTATCTCCTATGAATTGTATGCCAAATAGATGTCTATAAGGTTAAAAAAAGGCCGATTAATGTGTATATGGCTAAACTAAAGATAACCCAAAGAAAGACCTGTCTGTGCCAATGAACCACTGACCGGTCCGCAGCGTGCATCCATTGTGTTCGCCGTCTGACACTTTACTTAGAATGTTGATTAAACGGAAAACAGCGGGCACGGCATAATAATAAAGAATAACCAGTCACTGCCGATAAACAAGCCGTCCTATGTAATTACACAGTGTGTATATAATTACGAGTAGACTGAAATGAATGGTGATTCTGGGTTTGTGGCAATACCTTGCCGGGCTGTGTATTCATTGTCTTCAATTAGTCGTGCCAGTCCAAAGTCAGCCACTTTACACACAAGGTTTTCTCCTACTAGGATGTTGGCAGCTCGGAGGTCACGATGCACGTAGTTCATCCGCTCCACATAGGCCATGCCAGATGCAATCTGTTACAAAACAGGGGAGGGGAATGTACGCGTTAGATGCAAACAGAAGACATGGATTGGCTCATGTGAAGCTACCAGACGTACCTGTGCAGACATGTCTACAAGCTGCGGAAGCCTGAGGTAGCTGCCCATATCACTCTTCAAGAAGTCCAAGAGGCTGCCTGAGAACAGACACGGAAGAAGCAAGACACTGGATAAACGCTCTGCCTTACAACATGAAAATGCATCTATGTAGTAGGTCAATACCAACCTTTACTCATGTACTCTGTAACTATGTAGATTGGCTCTTCTGACACTACCGCATACAGCTGTACAAGCTTCTCATGCCGCAGTTTTTTCATAACTTGGGCTTCCTGTAGGAACGCTTCAGGGGACATAGTTCCAGGTTTGAGAGTCTTTATGGCCACCCGTGTGGTTCCATTCCAGGTACCTAACAGCAAGACAATTCTACTGTGTCAAACGATGACACTAGATCAACATCTACACACTGAGTAGAGAGAAACACATTCAAAGCTCTTGAATGACATGACTTAAAGGGGGATATTCCCATAGTGGACGTATAGCTACTACATACTGAATAGTAGGGGTCTCCAAGGATGGACCCTAGCCAATCACTAGAATGAAGTGACCAAAGCCTCTTCAGCTTTATTTATGCATATTCAAGATCCCAATCAACCACTGTGCATGACCAACAGCATGAGTGTTCCTGATCAGCGTCAGGTCTGGGTTGTGCTATGCAGAGAAATATACTCATGATCGTAAGGTTCCTGGCAGTAATCTTATGACATACTATATAGACATGCATAAAACCCAGTACTCACCCATCCATACTTCTCCAAAGCAACCCTGTCCCAGTTTTAGCTCCAGACGTAAAGAATCCCTTGGTATTTCCCATGCATCCTTGGCGAGTCCCTGAGTCTGGGGCTTGGATGTGGGACACACATTAGTCAGTCGGTGACACAAGCCATCTGCATGTTCTAAAGACAAGGAAAAATAAGCGAGCATTTATAAAAACGTGCTTTATGATTCAGTAACTTGCAGAAACCTTCTACCTTCCATCTACCGGATGTCACAATAGTCCTTTAAAGGGAATCTGTCACCCCTTTTTTGAGATATCATATAATAATATCATTCAATTGTGTGTCACATAAGGATTCTCTTAGTACTTTTGCTTCCCCCTGACTCCGCACCTTTCATGCATAAATACTTTTTTATATCAGTTCAGATGCATGTAAACTGCCACGGACTGGTCCGATGGGCGGGGCTTAATCAACTGCTCCCCCCCTCCCTGTCTTGCTCTACGCATTTCTTCTTGTGTAGAGCAAGACAGGGGGGGGAGTGCAGGTGAATAAGCCCCGCCCAGCGGACCGGACTGCGGCAGTTTACATACATCTGAACCGATATAAAAAAGGTATTTATGCATGAAAGGTGTGGGGTCAGGGGGAAGCAAAAGTACTAAGAGAATCCTTATGTGACACACAATTGAATGATATCATTATATGATATCTCAAAAAAGGGGTGACAGATTCCCTTTAAACGGCTCAGTAGCTCATCCCAAATGGGCTACGGTAGTTAGAAAAGACTTTAATGATCTACTAAGGCCTTAATGGAATCTTCCACAGGTCAGAGCCCACCAAACTGGTGAGCCATCAAAATCCTCTAAAGTCTATTTCAACGCTAGATTCACACATTTGGATCTGTTTTTTTGCTGTGATTTCAAAACATTATGGTAAAAAAATGAATGTTCCCCCCTTAAAATGTATCTAGAGGCACTCAAATCAAAACAAAATATCCCATGAACCACATACTAACAAGTAGGTAAGTGCCCACCGAGTGTTCCTTGGGCCCTTACAAGAGGTACTATTCTGCTGTAACATCGCCATTAATAGCAATTTTTACTTATGTATTAATAATTATTAAAAAATTATTTTTAACACAAAATTAAATTCACTGTTTTAACTTTATTTTTTTTCTGCAGTCATAGGTAGCTGCCATTTGCCGACGTATACACCTCAAATATGACAGCCCCAGTAAATAAGAGTCTGCTGTCGCTGTCCAACTGCATCTCCTACACTGTGGCTGCATACTGCTGTGACATGGGCATTTCCCTAGGCTGCCAAGGTCACAGCTCGGGGAGGTGATCGGCGGCATTTTTGTGAAGCCCACAGGGTATGCTGCTTGCTACACTTCCCCCCCCCCCCCGGTCACTGTTTAGTGGTCAGCACCAGCTGAGCGGTAACAGGAGCTGCCGGGCTGGGAGTGATGACAGGAGATGAGTGTAGCCGAGGTCTTAGATGGGGCGAGTATCGGCGGCGGGTAGCGGTGATTGCAGTCTAACATCAGTAGCACAATACAGGGCTACAGATCAGTGCTCTCCACAGTGTCTCCACTCTGCCATGTCACTGTAAATTGACATAGCAGAGACGTGTATGTAATGCCCATCACGGTGACCATGCATGGCCCATTATGCTGTATTGGTGCACTGTGTGGCCCATTATGCTGTTTGGAGGTTACTTTGTTTGGGCTGCAAGGTTATGAGATACATTCTTTTGTGACCCTGCTGAATATTTTTTTTTTTGTACAAAGGAAGGGCGGTGGGGGAGGGGGTGAGATGCAGTTAGAACTTCTGCTATGGGGTCCCATGATTTCTATGTACGCCCCTGGTGATACCACCCAGAGCCGTGTATTTAATGGCCATCTTGGTAATACCCACCCTTCCCAGAGCCATGCATCTAAATCCCATTACATTAATCCACTGGTCACACAGAAGTAGACAGAGCGGGCTTTACACATTTCTAAGGAAGCAGTAGTTTAATGTGTGACGCCGCTCCATCCACTTCTATGGGAGCAGTAGTGTAATGTGTGACCCTGCTCTGTCCACTTCTATGGCTGTAGTAATGTAGTGGAATGAGTGGGGTTGCACTTTACACCACTGCTCCCATAGAAGTGAACGTAGCAGGATCACACAACATACATTAGGATATGGCGTATCTAATCCCATCCTCTATGATACACTCTGGTGAGCCCTACATCTAATTCTATCATGTGATACACTACACTGAGCCCTGTATCTAATCCTAGTGTTCTATGCGTATCCAAACGCAGCATGTGATACACTGCATGTATCTAACCCCAGCAAACAGCACCATCTAACAAAATCAGGAGTGTCGGGCTGCCTCGGTAACCCCATCTACTTGTCAGTATCACTTTCCAGTCACCATCACCAACAAAATGGCTCCTCACTGTGATCCTAAATGTCATCCTTTCTTATGCTGTTGCAAACACCCAAAAGGGGAGTAGAGGAGACATCACACCTGACCAGATCCCACCCACATTTACTGCAGTCGTAATGTGAGCCAGCAGTACACTAGGTTTTCATGGCAAATTTCAGCAACTGCTCCCCCTAGTGTTTAAAAGTGCAAAATATCAAACCTTTATATATACATATTTTTTTTCAACCCCTTCAAGCCACAGCACATTTTCGTTTTTACGTTTGTTTTTTGCTGAATGCAAAATGACAGCAGCATTTAACAGGTTAACAGCAGCAGGTGGATCACGATTCCACCCGCGGCTGTTAGGGGCACATGTCAGCTGTTCAAAACAAAGGGAGAGACACGACATGTGCTGTACATGTACGGTGCATGTCGTGAAGGGGTTAAGCATTAATACTTTACCTTTTTTTTTCAATTGTTGAAAAACACTTTAACGGTACCTTAATTTTAAACTTTCTCTGTTGATTAACAATGCAGGCACCGACTCTGTAATAAAAGGCACATTTATCCCGCACACACAGCCTCTGCAAGCAAGGGCTCAAGGGAGGGTTTAGAGTAACTTTACTCAAGAAGACACCTCAAGGTTTCACAAAGACACACTTGACAATTGCCTGTATTTTGCATGCAGAGCTTGAAAAGCTATAACACCATTTTCACTTTTTCGACCTAGCAGGTCAGACAAGATCTGTGTAGAGTTATCAGTTTGGAGGGCTCAGTTATACCATTAACCCCTTAACCCCCAAGGGTGGTTTGCACGTTCATGACCGGGCCAATTTTTACAATTCTGACCACTGTCCCTTTATGAGGTAATAACGCTGAAACACCTCTATGGATCCCAGTGATTCTGACTTTGTTTTCTCGTGACATATTGTACTTCATGTTAGTGGTAAAATTTCATTCATATAACTTGCGTTTATTTGTGAAATAAACGGAAATTTGGCGAATATTTCACAATTTTCCAACTTTGAATTTTTATGCCCTTAAATCACAGAGATACGGCACACAAAAAACTTAATAAATAACATTTCCCACATGTTTACTTAACATCAGCACAATTTTGGAACCAACATTTTTTTTTGTTAGGAAGTTAAGGGTTAAAAGTTGACCAGCAATTTCTCATTTTTGCAACACCATTTTATTTTTACGGACCACATCACCCTTCAGGTGCGTCACAGGAATTTTTTTGTTTAAAAAAAAAAAAAAAAAAAAAAAAAATGATGAACATTTAACTTTTTTTCACAAAAAAATACTTCAGGTTCATTTTTTTTTATTTTACCAAGGGTAACAGGAGAAATTGGACGGCAAAAGTTATTGTGCAGTTTGTCCCGAGTACGCCGATACCTGATATGTGGGGGGAAGCACTGTTTCGGCGCATGGCAGAGCTCAGAAGGGAAGGAGCGCCGTTTGACTTTTTCAATGCAAAATTGGCTGGAATTCAGATCGGACACCATGTCATGTTTGGAGAGCCCCTGATGTACCTAAACAGTGGAAACCCCCCACAAGTGACCCCATTTTGGAAACTAGACCCCCCCCAAGGAACTTATCTAGATATGTGGTGAACTTTGAACCCACAAGGGCTTCACAGAAGTTTACAAAGTACAGCGGTACAATTAAAAAATCATTTTTTCCACAAAAATGATATTTTCACGCCCAATTTTTATTTTCCCAAAGGTAACAGGACCCCAAAAGTTATTGTGCAATTTGTCCCGAGTACGCTGATACCCCATATGTGGGTGTAAACGACTATTTGGGCGCATGGCAGAGCTCAGAAGGGAAGCAGCGCCATTTGACTTTTTTGGCTGGAATTGAGATCGGACACCATGTCGCGTTTGGAAAGCCCCTGATGTACCAAAACAGTGGAAACCCCCACAAATGACACCATTTTGGAAACTAGACCCCCTAAGGAACTTATCTAGATGTGTGGTGAGTACTTTGAACCCCCAAGGGCTTCACAGAAGTTTATAATGCCCGGGCGTGAAAATAAAAAAAAAAAATCGTATTTTTTTCCACAAACATGATTATCATTTAGTCCCTAATTTTTTATTTTCCCAAGGGTACCAGGAGAAATTGGACCCCAAAAGTTGTTGTCCAATTTGTCCTGAGTACGCTGACACCCCATATGTGGGAGAAAACTACTGTATGGGTACACGTCGGGGCTCGGAAGGGAAGTAGTGATGTTTTGGAATGCAGACTTTGATGGAATGGTCTGCGGGTGTCATGTGCATTTGGAGAGCCTCTGATGTACCTAAACAGTGGAAACTCCCCACAAGTGACCCCATTTTGGAAACTAGACCCCCCACGGAACTTATCTAGATGTGTGGTGAGCACTTTGAACCCCCAAGTGCTTCACCGAAGTTTATAACGCCCAGGCGTGAAAATAAAATCATTTTTTTTCCACAAAAATGATATTTTTGCCCCCAATTTTTTATTTTCCTAAGGGCAACAGGAGAAATAGGACCCCAAAAGTTTTGCAATTTGTCCTGAGTTGGCTGATACATATGTGGGGGTAAAACACTGTTTGGGCGCATGGCAGAGCTTGGAAGGTAAGGAGCACCATTTGACTTTTTCAACGCAGAATTGACTGGAATTGAGATCAGACACCATGTTGCATTTGTAGAGCACCTGATGTGCCCAAACAGTGGAAACCCCCCAATTATAACTCCAACCCTAACCCTAATCTCAGCCCTAACCCTAATGGGAAAAAGGAAATAAATACATTTTTTTTAATTTTATTATTTTTCCCCTAACTAAGGGGGTGATAACGGGGGCTTTGATTTACTATTTATGGCGGTTTTTATATTTGGCAGCTGTCATACGCTAAAAGACGCTTTTTATTGTAAAAATAGTTTTTGCATCATCACATATTGAGAGCTATAATTTTTCCGTATTTTGAACCACCGAGTCATGTGAGGTCTTATTTTTTGCGGGACGGGTTGACGTTTTTATTGGAACCATGTTCGGACACGTGACTTATTAATCGCTTTTTACTCCGATTTTTGGGACGCAGAATGAACAAAAACCAGCGTTTCATGAATTTCTTTTGGGTGGTGCGTTTACACCGTTCCGCGTGCAGTAAAATTGATAAAGCGGTTTTATTCTTCGGGTCGGTACGGTTACAGCGATACCTCATTTATGTCATTTTTTTATGTTTTGGCGCTTTTATGCAATAAAAACATTGGATCGCTTTATTTTGCGAGCTATAACTTTATTTTTTCTCTGATGATGCTGTACGGCAGCTCGTTTTTTTGCGGGACAAGATGACGTTTTCAGCGGTACCATGGATATTTATATGCGTCTTTTTGATCGCGCGTTATTGCACTTTTTGTTCGGCTGTATGATAATAAAGTATTAATTTTTGCTTCGTTTTTTATTTTTATTTTTTAAGGGGTTCACTAAAGGGGTTAACTAATGGGACAGTTTTATAGGGCATGTCGGTTAAGGACGCGGCGATACCAAATGTGTGTACTATTGTTTTTTTTTATTTCCAAAAAATGAGTTTATTAGGGAATATTTATTTTTAATTTAGCGATTTTTTTTAAAATTATTTTTACACTTTTTTTTTCTTTTAACTTTATTAGGTTGTCCCAGGGGGGAAATCACTGTCCTGTGACAGATCGCTGACCTGTCACATCACAGATCACTGTGATAGATCAGCAATCTGTCACAGGCATTGAAGCAGACTTCCTCTTGCCTGCGCTTTGCAGGCACTGAGGAAGCCAGCTCCCTGCAGGCCCCCGTCGCCATCTTGGATCCGGGGACCTACAGGGAAGGAGACCCCCACAGCAGCGCTGCACATTGCACTGCTGTGGGGGGCTCAGGGAAGCATGGAGGGAGCACCCTTCCCTGCCGATGCTTCCCTTTAACCCCCGGTACACCGCGATCGTGTTTGATCGCGGTGTGTAAGGGGTTAACGTGTCGGGGGAGGTTCGTGACCGCCCCTGACAAATTGTGCCGGGTGTCAGCTGTGATAATCAGCTGACACCCGGCCGCGATCAGCGGTCGCTCACCACGTGGGCGCCGCTGATCGCTGTGACGTACTATCCCATCCCTGGGAATTAAGTCCCAGGGCACATGGACGGGATAGTACGTCACATGGCAGAAAGGGATTAAAAAACAAAATCACAATCCATGGCAGAAATTAGTGATAGTTTACACATTGGAAATACCACTGGTTGTCAAAGAACAAAAATACAAAAAGGAAGTGGTAAGCATTGGATGAACTTAATTCTGCTTATGCCAGTGTTGAGAAATAAGCACCAACAGATCCTATTCCAAAAACACAAAAAGGGAAAAAGTACAAATGCCATCCAAGTGTGAATCAAATACCACCCTACAGCATTTATTTTTAATGTGTCTGGAGCTATGGGGATGGAGGAACAAATACTTCTTTATGTCCACTTCAAAGTCAACAGAAAACCAAAGGGTGCTGTGGAGGAACTTCCCTTTAGATGTGAACTAGCAATGAGTTCACCCAAAAGACAATAAGGGAAAACAACTAAACTATTCAACAACCACGACAACCCACCAGAAATCTTCATCCAGAGTGTCACCTTCCCTTAGCACAAGACTGGACACAATCTACTGCTTCATTTCTAAACTATGCTAGATACCTCCACTACAAGGCTCAAAATAAACTTCACTAAAGTTCTTCCTGCAAACTAACGCCAAAAGTTTTTTTTCTGATGAGACATTCCTCCATAAAGTCTGAAAGTTGGAAAGGACCATTTTATTTGTTTTACACAACAATTACAAATTGCACCAGAATTCTGGCCCATTTAGTACATCACCCAATATGTTTTTCTGGCCTGTATTAGGCCTTCTACTGTACCACCCTGTGTTGCCACCTACGCACTCTATGTTCTCATGGTGGACTTACTGCTGTAATAAGCCACCAGTTGCTGAAGGTTGCTGAACTGTGTTCGAGATGTAATATAGAAACCACCGCTGTCCAATTTTCGGATCTTGTAATGTTTCACGTTTAGACCACGGTTGGGATCATAGTCGGAGACAGAGAGACAATAGGCACCTGCAGATACAGGAATATTCCATATAGGAAAAAAAGCAGTATTAATCAGACAGGTCAATAAACAAGATACTTGCACCGAGACTGACATAACATTTAACACATCACAAGTACAGTTAGGTCCATAAATATTTGGACAGACAACATTTTTCTAATTTTGGTTCTAGACATTACCACAATGAATTTTAAACAAAACAGTTCAGATGTAGTTGAAGTTCAGACTTTCATTTGAGGGTATCCACATTAAAATTGGATGAAGGGTTTAGGAGTTTCAGGTCCTTAACATGTGCCACCCTGTTTTTAAAGGGACCAAAAGTAATTGGACAGATTAAATAATTGTAAATAAAATGTTCATTTCTAGTACTTGGTTGAAAACCCTTTGTTGGCAATGACTGCCTGAACTCTTGAACTCATGGACATCCCCAGACGCTGTGTTTCCTCCTTTTTGATGCTCTGCCAGGCCTTCGCTGCGGTGGTTTTCAGTTGCGGTTTGTTTGTGGGCCTTTCTGTCTGAAGTTTAGTCTTTAACAAGTGAAATGCATGCTCAATTGGGTTGAGATCAGGTGACTGACTTGGCCATTCAAGAATATTCCACTTCTTTGGACTCCTGGGTTGCTTTGGCTTTATGTTTTGGGTCATTGTCCATCTGTAGTATGAAACGACGACCAATCAGTTTGGCTGCATTTGGCTGGATCTGAGCACACAGTATGGCTCTGAATACCTCAGAATTCATTCGGCTGCTTCTGTAATGTGTCACATCATCAGTAAACACTAGTGACCCAGTGCCACTGGCAGCCAAGCATGACCAAGCCATCACACTGCCTCCGCCGTGTTTTACAGATGATGTGGTATGCTTTGGATCATGAGCTGTACCACGCCTTCACCATACTTTTCTCTTTCCATCATTCTGGTAGAGGTTAATCTTGGTTTCATCTGTCCAAAGAATGTTCTTCCAGAACTGTGCTGGCTTATTTAGATGTTTTTTTTAGCAAAGTCCAGGCAAGCCTTTTAATTCTTGGTGCTTATGAGTGGCTTGCACCGTGCTGTGAACCCTCTATTTACTTTCATGCAGTCTTCTCTTTATGGTAGATTTGGCTATTGATACGCCTACCTCCTGGAGAGTGTTGTTCACTTGGTTGGCTGTTGTGAAGGGGTTTCTCTTCACCATTGAGATTATTCTGCGATCATCCACCACTGTTGTCTTCCGTGGGCGCCCAGGTCTTTTTGCATTGATGAGTTCACCAATGCTTTCTTTCTCAGGATGTACCAAATTGTAGATTTTGCCACTCCTAATGTTGTAGCAATTTCTCGGATGGGTTTTTTCTGTTTTTGCAGCTTAAGGATGGCTTGTTTCACCTGCATGGAGAGCTCCTTTGACTGCATGTTTCCTTCACAGCAAAACCTTCCAAATGCAAGCACCACACCTCAAAATCAACTCCAGGCCTTTTATCTGCTTATTTGAGAATGACATAACGAAGGGATTGCCCACACCTGTCCATGAAATAGCCTTGGAGTCAATTGTCCAATTACTTTTGGTCCCTTTAAAAACAGGGTGGCACATGTTAAGGAGCTGAAACTCCTAAACCCTTCATCCAATTTTAATGTGGATACCCTCAAATGAAGGCTGAAAGTCTGAACTTCAACTGCATCTGAATTGTTTTGTTTAAAATTCATTGTGGTAATGTCTAGAACCAAAATTAGAAAAATGTTTTCTCTGTCCAAATATATATATGGACCTAACTGTTTCACTCTTTAACCATTAGGTTGTCACCTCATCATCACCCATTCAAACCATGTAACCATGCCACACTGCATACTTCTAGCCTTCAGCAATGTCTCTTCACGCCACAGAAGAATAACCATCCCACTCGTTTTAGGACTTTCAATCAGAAACTGCTGCAGCTTCGTTTTGCTCCGTGGAGACAAACAGAATATATTTGGCTGAGGTCCCAGTTCTAGTATAAGTAAGCACTGGGCCTTGAACAGTGGGAATGACATTGGGAGGTGCTAGGAAGAAAACCCCGAGTTACATTATTCAAAAAAAAAGTTTTCAATCCAGTTTGAGTCACTTATTACACAGACTTTTCATATCCTCAGATAAAAGGCTTTTAAAAGTTCCTGATGCAAAATATCATGTGTATTATTCTTGTTTTACTGACAAACTAAAAGGATTTTAGGATGAAAAGGGTGAAGTGGTCAAAAATGAGGTTGAGAAGGCCAAACTTGCAAATTCCTATTTTGCATCTATGTTCTCTTACAACTATATATGTATATTAGCAGAGAGATGGTGAGGGAATACTTAGCTAATTTAAATGAATTTGAATCTCCTGGTCCAGATGAATTACACCCTAGGGTAGTGAAAGTTAGAGGAAATTGTAGAACCACTAGCCAGAATCTTGAGAAAATCCTGGAAAATAAGGGAAGTCCCAGAAGATTGGAGAAAGGGCAAATGTTGTCCCAATCTTCAAAAAAGGAAAGAAGATGGAGCCAGAAAATTACAGGCCAGTGAGAATTACTTCTATACCAGGAAAGATCTTTGAATAAATTATTACAGGAAAAAGAAATGTTTCAGCTTCTGGTAAAAAAAAAAAAAAAATTTCAGAGTAATCTTTATTCCACCAAAAAAACAATTGAAAAATAGTGGACAGGAACAGGAGCAAGCGACACGTTTTCTTACCAGCTTGATCAAGAACAACCATGTTCAAAGTGAGTCGCTTGTTCCTGTCCACTATTTTTCAATTGTTTTTTGATGGAATAAAGATTACTCTGAAATTTATTTAATTTTTTTTTTTTTTTTTTTTTTTTACCAGAAGCTGAAACATTTCTTCCTTTTCCTGAAATTGCTATATATGAGTGGTCAGCTCGTGGTTCCGTGCACGCTGGACTCCTACAAACTACAACGGTGAACTGGCATTATCCTTCTCTATTTTCTGCAAGAAACGATTACACCACTATAATCAAGTATGGAAATGTGTGAGCGAAAAGATGTCCCATGTGGACCACTCCTAAAAGCCCTGTTACACGGGATGATCATCGGCTGTTTAGAACACTTTTAAACAAGAAATTATGAACTTGACAAGACCAGCGAAATCAGCACAAAATAAAAAAAGACTCATGTCTCTGGAACAAAACAAAACACCTGAATACTTTGGGGAGCAAGAGGAATAAAATAAGAGCAAAAATCTGGCCAATTTTTATCTAGTGACAGGTTTTCTTTTAGGCTATGTTACCACAATGAGTATTTGGTAAGATTTGATGTTGCAGATTTTCTGGAGCATTTCTCCACCTATCTTGTTACTTTCATTTTTTTCAATGTCTTTTTAGTGTTTTTTTTTACATGGGTTTCTATTGCTGTAATTTTTAGCTCTTGTTGATATGTCATGATTTATTTAAAGCTGCTTTGTTTTCGATACTTCATAGTATTTGGCTTTGATAAAACTTTATTCATACAGTCATAAGTTGATTACTTGCGTTTTTAGTTAGTCTCCGCAGAGGAAGTTTTTCCACATCTAATGCAATTCTATGGGAAAAACCTACACTTAAAACTCAGTGTACGGCAAGAGGGTATGACATGTTTCAGATTTCAAACACAGGGGGGTTTATGAAACAGTCTCAGAGCAAAGATGCGCATGCCCGGCCTACAGGGCTGTGGAGTTGGAGCTCATTTTGGTGGAGTCGATCTAAAATGGACCAACTCCGACTCCTAAAATATATAATAAATTGGGTACAGTAGTTCAATGCAGAATGTGCTGAATATTTTTTCATAGGAATTTGGGAAAGTTATGAAATGTCCTATAAATGGCTGCTCTACTCCTGATCTAAGGCTACATTCACACAAGAACAGGTTCTTGCTATTGTAACGGACAATGCTTCAAACATGATAAGTACAATTACACTGATGAATGAGAGTAACAAACAACAGCTAGAAGAAAATGTAGGATTCAGTGTGTTTGAGATGGAAGGCCACAGTGCTGATCATGTAACTGAGGAACAAACAGATATTACAACAGAAGAACAGCAAAATTATACTGTAGAAATGGATGATCTTGTTGAAGCTGCTTCACACCTCTTTCCTATTCATCACATGCGCTGTGTTGTGCACACGCTGCAGCTGGCAATAAGAGATAGTCTGCAAGAGAGACATGCTGGAAATCTGATTGGAAAAGTGAGGAAATTGGTTATTGCAGCCAGAACCCCTAACATTGATTCCATCTTGAAGAGACGTGCTGGGAAAGGGGCAATTGTCGATCAAGCTACTCAGTGGGGCAGCACTTATTTAATGATTGAGCGATTGCTTGAACTACAACCATTTCTTATAGATATGATTCATCAACCCTCAGGTAACCCTAAATGAAGGTCAAAGGACACGGGTAGCTGAATTGAAGGAATTGCTTCATCACCCATTTACCGTGACTAAAAAATTACAAGCGGAGGATTTAACTCCTGGCATTTTCATAAGGGAGTGGAAGAACTGGCTATTTTGCCTGTCCCAAAGAGGAGGTTTAATTGCAGATGGCATTTCTGCTTCAATGAAACGGAGAGAGACATAGCTAATGGAAAATAAAATTTTTCTGGCAGCTGTTTATGTGGACCCAAGTCATCGTATACTGCTTGATGATCAACAGCTTACTAAAGGAAACGAAGCGCTGACTGAGGTAGCAGTTAGGATGAGTGGCCTACAGGACTGTCAGGTGCAAGAGGACTTGGGTCCTGAGAGTGCTACTGCTGCCATATCCTCATCAGATGAAGAGTTTGACTTTGACAAGTATTTGGATGACATGGAGCAGGCAAAGCGTTGCCGCAAGGAAAAAGATTTTACGCCGTCTCCTATAGCAAGCAGATTGACCATATTTCAGCAAAATCTTTCACTTGCTCTCAAAGAAATAGAAAAATTCAACCGTTCATCAAAACTGACTGTGCATGAGGCAATTCCTTTATACCCGGAAATTGTTAGAGATGTTGCCCATGTGGTTACAGCTTTGCCTCCAACCCAAGTTAGTGTAGAGAGGTTGTTCTCTAGCCTTAAAATTATTAGGTCAGATTTGAGGTCATCTATGAAGGAGGATCTGATGGAGGCAATTCTATTTCTTAGAACAAATTCATAGACTGCACAAATATACACACATATTATATATATATATATATATATATATATATATATATATACATACACACACACACATATACACATACATACATATATATACATATACACATATATATATACATACATATACACATATATATATACATACATATACACATATATACACATATATATACATATACACATATATATATATATATATATATACACACACACACACACATATACACATACATACATACATATATATACATATACACATATATATATACATACATATACACATATATATATACATACATATACACATATATACACATATATATACATATATATACATATACACATATATATATATATATATATATATATATATATATATATATATACACACACATACACACACATACATGTAATCGATATTACATATTTACAATTTATTACAGTTTTGTGTTCTAAAGTTGTATTCCAATAAATATATATTATGTTCTATCTAAATATCTTGATTATTGTATCATAAAAATGATTAAATGTCTGATGTTCACATTGTACTACAATAAATTTTTCACTTGAATATAATCAATATATGTCGGAGTCATAGTAAGGGAAATTGAGGAGTCGGAGTCGCAGGTTTGGCTTACCGACTCCACAGCCCTTCCGGCCTCTGCTCCATTTGTTGTCAATGGGACCATCAGAAATAGTCAAGTGCTCTTCTCAACATTCTCTAGTACTCCCATAGACAATTAATGAAGGAGATGTAGTACAAGCCCAACACTGCTCCATTCAAGACATGCCTCTGAAAAACACTGTTCTTGAGGGTCCCAACAGTTGGACCCCAGCAAGCAACAAGTTATCCCTTATGTTTTGGAAAAAAGACAACCCCTTGAACAATGTCTGGACATCTGTAGGGTGTTAAGACTGGGTTCATGGGAGTTTTTTTTGCGTTAAACTATTAACCATCAAATGGTAAAGTTGAAGATTCATACGGACATTACACAGTTGTGGCCAAAAGTATTGACACCCCGGCAATTCTGTCAGATACTACTCAGTTTCTTCCTGAAAATGATTGCAAACACAAATTCTTTGTTATTATTATCTTCATTTAATTTGTCTTAAATGAAAAAACAAAAAGAATTGTCCTAAAGCCAAATTGGATATAATTCCACACCAAACATAAAAAAAAAAAAAAAAAAAAAAAAAAAAAAGAGGGTGGACAAAAGTATTGGCACTGTTCGAAAAATCATGTGATTCTTCTCTAATTTGTGTAATTAACAGCACCTGTAACTTACCTGTGGCACCTATCAGGTGTTGGCAATAACTACATCACACTTGCAGCCAGTTGACATGGATTAAAGTTGACTCAACCTCTGTCCTTTGTCCTTGTGTGTACCACATTGAGCATGGAGAAAAGAAAGACCAAAGAACTGTCTGAGGACTTGAGAAACCAAATCGTGAGGAAGTATGAGCAATCTAAAGGCTACAAGTCCATCACCAAAGACCTGAATGTTCCTGTGTCTACCGTGCGCAGTGTCATCAAGAAGTTTAAAGCCCATGGCACTGTGGCTAACCTCCCTAGATGTGGACGGAAAAGAAAAATTGACAAGAGATTTCAACGCAAGATTGTGCGAATGTTGGATAAAGAACCTCGACTAACATCCAAACAAGTTCAAGCTGCCCTGCAGTCCAAGGGTACAACAGTGTCAACCCGTTCTATCCGTCGGCGTCTGAATGAAAAGGGACTGTATGGTAGGAGACCCAGGAAGACCCCACTTCTTACCCCGAGACATAAAAAAGCCAGGCTGGAGTTTGCCAAAACTTACCTGAAAAAGCCTAAAACGTTTTGGAAGAATGTTCTCTGGTCAGATGAGACAAAAGTAGAGCTTTTTGCGCAAAGGCATCAACAGAGTTTACAGGAGAAAAAAAAAGAGGCATTCAAAGAAAAGAACACGGTCCCTACAGTCAAACATGGCGGAGGTTCTCTGATGTTTTGGGGTTGCTTTGCTGCCTCTGGCACTGGACTGCTTGACCGTGTGCATGGCATTATGAAGTCTGAAGACTACCAACAAATTTTGCAGCATAATGTAGGGCCCAGAAAGCTGGGTCTCCCTCAGAGGTCATGGGTCTTCCAGCAGGACAATGACCCAAAACACACTTCAAAAAGCACTAGAAAATGGTTTGAGAGAAAGCACTGGAGACTTCTAAGGTGGCCAGCAATGAGTCCAGACCTGAATCCCATAGAACACCTGTGGAGAGATCTAAAAATGGCAGTTTGGAGAAGGCACCCTTCTAATACCAGGGACCTGGAGCAGTTTGCCAAAGAAGAATGGTCTAAAATTCCAGCAGAGCATTGTAAGAAACTCATTGACGGTTACCGGAAGCGGTTGGTCGCAGATATTTTGGCTAAAGGTTGTGCAACCAAGTATTAGGCTGAGGGTGCCAATACTTTTGTCTGGCCCATTTTTGGAGTTTTGTGTGAAATGATCAATGTTTTGCTTTTTGCTTCATTCTCTTTTGTGTTTTTTTCATTTAAGACAAATTAAATGAAGATAATAATACCAAAGAATTTGTGTTTGCAATCATTTTCAGTAAGAAACTGAGTATTATCAGACAGAATTGCAGGGGTGTCAATACTATTGGCCACAACTGTAAGTACCATATTTAAAAAATAAAACACTAAATCCAAAACATATCAAATAAAAATATCCAAAACAGAGAAACATACTGCATTTTATATTTTCATTCATACATTGTTCTCCGCATTAACATAATAGGAGTACATGAACACAAAACACAAGTTTGGGGATTTTTTGACATGGTGTAGTATTTGAGCACATCGCTTGCCATCAGAAGCCAGTTGTAATAGAGTTCGTTAAAACCATATAGCTGGAATATATGAAAACGTAATGCTTCTCTTCTGACTGACTCATTTCCATCTATTCAATCACACATATATATATATATGGTAGGATGATACGCTTGACTAGTTTTGAACAATATTAATGGCAACTGAGAAACACTACTAGAGCAGAGTGTTTCCATGCATCTCATTAACTACAGCCATTTTCACTCCTTAATTGCCTTAAATAATAAATACCTAAAATGTGATCACTTTTTTGGAATAACTATTCTGGTTATTCATGAGGTTTTTTGCTACCGTGATGTTCCCACACAGCGAGAACAGGAACGTCAGAAAGATATAGTGCGTGTGAAAAGGAGAATAAAAATGTATTGTGACAAATGCAGTAAAATGGTGCGAGGTGAAGAACAGCCTGCAAATAGATACCCAGGAGAGCCCGAGACGTCGGTGCGCACTGTCAGATCTACTCCCCTTCTAAGTGGAGACATCAAAGTAAAATAGGGTAACAGCGCGAGACTCTTGAAGTATCAGACAAAACAAACTGTTGTACGAGGATGTGAGGGGATAGCCGGTGGCTCCATATCAGCCTCAGACTCCCATTACTGCACCATGAAAAGGAATATATTCGGGCTGAAACTGCACAGCGTCTCCCCCTAGCTCCATGCACAAAAGGGAAAGTGGAGCCCTGAGGCCGCGAGCAAACACATCGCTTCTAGTTGCTACGGGTAACATGGATATTCATCTCACTGACCCACTTACTGCAGCTTCCCCCCTCCTATACCAAATGTGCCCCCTCCCCGCTCTGCCAGAGGCAGACCTGACAGAAGGGTGGCGAGGAAAGAGAGAAGCTGAGGATGAAGTGTGTGAAAGAGGAACCACAGATTACACATCTCCACTTGTTTTCTAGGATTCTCTGTGCAGTCACCACTGATGCCCCCTTTCTTCCCCAACCCCACACAAAGCCTCCGCTGTTCAAAATGAGCAATAAAAATTAAAAAGTATACTCTGCTCCCTCCCATATCTTGAATAATACAAGATCTAGCACTGGGGTTCAGTCAGCGTCCTCCTCACAGCCGAATATAAAATAGTAGAAAGAGTCTATGGCGTTCTTAAGAATGATCGTTTCACGATAACCTTTCCTTGTTCATAGTGTGAAAAGATTGTCTGCACAGCGCAAAAGATCATCGTTCTCGGCAGTGCATAATGTCTAAAGAGGATTCTTCACTACCAAGAACAATGGCAACCGATGTGCACTGAGCGAACCATCACAGAGCGCTTACTGTGCATCATTTACTTTGGTCTGCCTGCGTGAACCTGCTATTAAAAGACAGCTGATCGGTAAGAGTATACCAATTGGTGGCCATGTAATGCACACGTGCAGCTCCTCATGAGCTTTCCAGATCAGTACGTGTCACTCATTCACATCGCCAATTAAAAATTGGCGCAAACACTGACTCGCAGTTACAAAACTTTTGAATGCACTCCCGAAAATTTTGCCTTTATGTTCCTACTACATGCACACTTTACCTTTGGTGGTCTCACTCTCTCGCACCAGGAACGTTCCTCGTGGATTCTCTTGGTTCAGCAGCAGTCGTTCAGACTCTCTACGGGTAATCTTGCCCAAGTACCACCTGCAGGGGGGTATAGCCAATATCACTACATTTCATGGACTTGACCAGAGAGGTTAGCATATACCAAATTCTAGGAGAATTATAGTGTAGAGAAAATGACTATATAAAGGGTGGCATGCAAGAGGATATAGTGAAGCTCCTTAAAGTTGTAGTAAACTGGTACAGTTGATAAATATATGACCCAAGGACTGCCATAAAACACTAGAACCGAGAAGAGGTCACAAATGGATTCTGTCACTCCATTCAATATGTTCAGTCTACAGGTCTCCATCAACCTTGTAAGTCCTATCATTCTCCTCTCTGGAGTGAGAACTGCTTGAAGTCTACTCCTATTTTGGGTTCACTTAGTGAGACCCTATTCATCGAACATTTAGCGCCTATCCAACTTTGGAGGGATAATTCCTATTAAGAAACACTCTTGACATTGTTATACTGTGTACTGCACCCTCAGGCACGAACATAACAGCGAATCCATATTGCTTACGGTGCTCCTTTAAATGGTTGACATGACTATTCTATACAGTAAAATTACACGGATAACCCACAGAGTGGCAAATAATGCCACATAGCCTCTGCCTGTCCTACTGACCCATAGTAAGAAAACAGTCTGAAGACGGTTCCTCAAGAAGATAACGAAGGACAATGTTATACTCCCTATGACCTGCCACCACTGACATCTGAATGCCTCCAATAACAGCATATTAAAGGGGATCTGTCAGCGGTGTTTTGCTACTTTAGAGAACAGCATGATGTTGGCAAAGAGAAGCCGAATCAAACAATGTACAACCAAGTTTACTGGGTGCAGCCGTTGTGACACAGAGCTTTTAGATTTAGAATGAAGCAGAGCTGAGAAAGCTAACCCCGCCCACAACATGTACCAAATCCATAGACAGTGAGGTACTTAGTTGCCCGACTAGTCAAGCAATGTTAATCTGTTAATGATAAATCCTTTCTGCCATCTTTAGATTACATAGCAAAAACCTGCTGATAGATTGCCTTTAAAAAGAATGGCAAATTATGCCAATATTACCATATTTAAATGACCTGAAAAGACGACGCATAGCTTGAAAAGGCATATGTAAGGGAGGGTGGTAGACAGCAGAGTCAGCCATTCATCTCTCAAGTACTCACTCTTCCGCCTGGATGGAGTCAGAAGGAGCCACATAGTTGCTGGGAATATAGCCTGTCTGTCCTGAGCTGAGTGAACGAGCCAGCCACCAGTCACCTTCCCTGCAAGACAGAAATCATTATTTCTATACACCGCTTGCAAAAATGCTTACAGGACATACAATGAACAAACTGGATCATGCAGTACCCATCTAGCCACATACCTGATGTCTGGTCTCCTATGATTCAGCATGTGAGAGAAAGAAACAAGGGATCATACATGGTGACAGAGAAGCAGCGCAAGATTGTGAAAGAGAGCGTCCAGCATGAGCCAAAAAGACAACTGATTAGAATGGGAAATCCAACTAACAGATAAGACTGGATTTTAGGCAAAAACCCTCAACATGATAGGATAAAAGTTAGGAAGAAAAAAAGTAATACTCCTCACACAACTGTTAAAGGCAATGTCAACCTTACAACAATCTTTGTTCCTATTTAAAAAAAAAGCAGCAACTTACAGATGGTCATCTAGAATTTTCTATAGCAGACCTGTGTGCTGCCAAGAAAACACCAAAGAAATCCTGAGTAACCAGACTCTGCAGTCATATGCTACTTCCCAATTCTCATGAACATGCTCTTTGGAGGTTACAAAAATTAAGAACCAGAGACTAAAGGATCAGAACACTCAGGACTTGTTTGCAATCTAACCATGGGGAGACCGTTATACATAGGAGCTGTATACACAAAATTCTAGGTTTTTGATGAATATCTGCAAAGCTTTCTATTTTTTATTTTAGATTAATATGAAAAATATTGTGATGCTGGAAGTACACATTCAGTCATGACCGAAAGTGTTGGCACCCTTGAAATTATTCCAGAAAAGTATTACTCCCATAAAATGTTTGCAAATACACGTTTATTCCCTTTGTGTGTATTGGAAAGTTTTATTATACTTACATGCAGGGCGGTCCGGTACGATGGGTGTCACTGGTCTTGGTCCGGTGCCTCCCATCTTATGACCGCCGCCAGATGCTGGAAAAGGTCAAAGAGCCCCAACACATGAACACTGCAGAACTTTGCTCTGCCCTCAACAGGGCAGAGAAGTACGCCTGCGCAGGAGCACGATGCCGGGGAGGCCTGTGTGAATGGTGCAGAGTCATGTCATCCACAAGAAGCAAGCAGGAGGGCAGCGATCATAAGAAGATGGGAGGCACCAGACCAAGACCAGAGACACCCATTGGAACGGACCGCCCCGCAGACAAGTATAAAACTTATTTTTCAGTTCTTCCTGGTCGGATTGGGGGCTTATATACAGCATTATTGAATGCTGTATATAAGCCCTGAAAGGCGAAGGCCTTATATTGGCCAAAACTGCTGACTGGTGCACTTTAAGTCATAATCCTTTAGGGAAAGTGTCTGGTTGACAGATGAGACCAAGACAGAGCTTTTTGGTAAAGCACATCATTCTGTTTACCCACAACAGAATAAGGCCTACAAAGAAAAAACACAGTACCTACAGTCAAATATGGTAGAAGTTCAAAGATGTTTTGAGTTTGATTTGCTGCCTCTGGCATTGGGTGCCTTAACTGCGTGCAAGGCATAATGAAATCTGAAGATTACCAAAGGATCTTGGGTTGCAATGTAGTACTCAAAGTCAGGCAGCTGGGTTTGCATCCTAGGTCATGGGTCTTCCAGCAGGACAATGACCCCAAAAGAACAGTGGTTGAAAATTCCAGTTGAGAGGTGCAAGAACTTTGTTGATGGATAAAGGAAGCGGTTGATTGAAGTTATTTATTCCAAAGGGTGTGCAACCAAACATTAAGTTATTGGCACCAAAAATTTTATCTGGACCATTTTTGGGGTTGTGTGTGAAATTATGTCCAATTTGCCTTTTTGTTCTGTTTTTATTTGTGTTGTTCCAATATATACAGGAAATAAACAAGTGTACAACAAAATGTGTGTAACTGCAATAATTTTCTGGGAGAAATACTTCAAGTGTGCACCCTTGAAAGTGTTTCATAAAATGGTCATGACTGTCTATATATTTTGTGGGCGTCTTTGATAAAGGTATTTAAATGGATAGTAGAAAAAAATAAGAATGTTTTTAAAATTTAATTAATCCCTAACCGCTTTCCTCCCTCTGCTCAGTTTTTGCACTTTCCTCACTTTCCTTGGAGACCAATATTAATGGACATAGCTGCTCATTGCGTGATCTACAGTCTTGATTGATAACATTCATTTTAACATAAATACTGAAAAACAGGGGGAAAAATAGAATTTCATGTGGGGTGAAATTGTGAAAGAGAGAATGCAATTCAGACACTTTTGGGGTTTTGTTTCCACAGAGGTCATTGTGCTGTAAAGTTATCTGATAACATTATTCTACAGTTGCGACAACATCAAATTTAAGGGAAATAGAAAAAAAAGTAGCGAAAAAAATTCAGAACCATGCAAAAAAACAAAAAAAAAACAAACAGAAAAGTCGCCATTTTCTTTCATCAACAGCTTTTTTATTTTTACGTCAATGGAGCTGGCGTATTTATCGATACCATTTTGTGGTACATACGATGAAATCAATTGCTTTTTAATTTTTTATAGGGGTAGACGCAGATACTGAAAACTGGCAATGCTGGCGTTTCCATTTCTCTCTTGATGGAGTTTATCTTACCAGTTTAATTTTTTTTTTTTATATTTTGATAGATCAGGCTCGTATGGAATTGGCAATACAAAATATGTTTATTTTTAATGTATTTATTTTTTACTTATTGGCAGACGGGATGGGGGATTCAGGATCTCATCGCTGCGGCAGGAATTGCAACGACAGGTGGGGAGGAAGCACCTTTCTGCCACAAACATGCATTGCTCAACGTGGTCAAGCGTGTATGTTTATTTGTAACCGAGAAAGGAGAATAAGCCACAGGAACAGGAACAAATGGTCGGGCATGTCCATATCCAACATGCCCCATCCTTGCCCCTCAAGTCAATAGCTACATGTAGGTTTGTCAATGGCTGAAGTGATGTGTTCCCTCCATCAATACGGCAGAATTATATTCTTTGGTGTAGAAGAGCACTCCTGTGTTAAAACTACACCTCGCTTACATGTGCTTGAGGGAATATACCAGAGATGGTCTTAAATAACAATCCACTTCCATAGGGCTATTCTAGGAAACACTATTTTAGCAACGGTATCACCAATGTAATGCAGCAGGGGGCATCGCATTTCTGTCAGGGCCTATAATGTGTAACCTATTCACACCGCTTGCAATCAAAGATCTGCGACTCCGTTCATAAAGATAAAAAAAATATTATATATACATTGTGTATATTTATTAGTAACAGTAGGCTTCCCATCTGAGGATGTTGCACAGGAAGAAAACTCCCATGCGGAGAAAGCAGAGGAACTCCTAAAAATTAGAAATGGTATGGAACAACGCGTAAGAAAAAAAAAAAACGGTTTTGTTCATGAGATTCTTTGTTATAATTTGTCAGCAGGTATGAAATCACAGAGCTGCATGATGTAGTGGCAGAGAGCCCGATTCCAGTAATGTATCACTTACCGGACTGCATGGTGCAGTTTTGATAGAATCCCGCTTTTCTCTGCTGTAGATGTAGCAGTGGTCAGAATGCTCAGCTCCGTATAACTTCACCCACCAAGAAAGGCAGCTTAGTGTGCTTTAGGCACTCGTTCAGTGGCTCTGTCAGGGCTCAAGTCCAAAACCCGTGCAAAATGGGATTCATGCATATGTACCGATGGGGCCACAGACTATAATGGTGCCAACGTAGTAGACTGCATCGAGGCGTCAGTTTCCAGTAGATGTAGAAGCACACAAATGATGCACAGCAGAGCACACGTTCACTTTGTTGGCAAGCCCCAACAGAGCCACTGACCAGGTGCCTGAACGCAGTGTGACCGCATCCTTACTGTACATCAGGGGTGGGGAATCTTTTTTCTGCCAAGGGCCATTTGGATATTTATACCATCCTTCGGGGGCCATACAAACTCCGCCCACAAAGTATATCCTGACTCTCGCACTGGTTTTATGACTTAATCTTTCATTGCATGCCCTTCAATGTTCAGTAGTGAACACTGCATGTGTGTGCTAACAGAGCAAGATGAAATTAATGAGCATGTGGCAATCAAAATACAGCTCCCTGCCCAAGAATGCAGTCCCTGAGAGTCTGCTCGGGGGCCTGATAAAAGGTCATCGAGGGCCGTAAATGGCCCTGGGGCCTGAGGTTCCCCACCCCTGCTGTACATGGTCAGCAACCTGCTAATCTGTATCATTGGTGGTGGAGTTACACATGAAACCTGGTCCTATAGTGATAATCTCCTGCTAATAAATCACTGATTGTATTGAAACTACAGCAAACTACTGAACAAGTGACATCCCTGTAATCAGGCTCTCTGCCCATACATCATGCTGCACTCAGGTTAAAATCAAAAACTTACTGACTGAATCCCTTTAATTAAAGCAATATCTAAAATAAAAAAGACTCCATTAAACAGGTTTGAGAAATTGCCGATTAAGGCTAGTTTCACATTTGCGTCTTTGCGCGCTGCGCATCGTGCGCAAGTAGAAACGCATGCAAAAACGCATCATGCATTTTTGCTTGCATTTATGCGCATTCGTTCTCTAGGGGTTAAAACCAGTGTCTACACATGTTTACACCAAAAACGCATGCGCAGATGAACGCATGTCCATGCGCACGCCTGTGTTCCCATAGACTGTAATGCATTATTTTGTCGCATTCCATGCGCAAGCGTGTGCATGCATTTTGCCGCCTTTCGGCGGACCCAAAAATGCAACAAGTTGCGTCTGGCGAGCCTAGGCGCACACCTTGAAAAAAACGCATGTGCATGAAAACGCATTTGAACACGTGCAAACGCAAGAACATGCGCACGCCACGTTAAACATAGTTACGCATGCACATGGATGCGCTGCGCAAAAAAACGCTAGTGTGAAACCAGCCTAAGAACCTTACGCGTCAAAACCATAAGGGCGAGCTCCTAGGATCTACGCACTTTTTTCTATGCTATTTTTAAAGCATGCAAAATAAAAATCTTTTTTTTTTTTCCATTGTGGTGCTGCTGGATACAGCTCTAATTTTTGGAGCATACACATAGTATAGGCTGTGTGGCAAATAAGAACTCATGCTCATCAGCGAGCCTGCCGGAAGAGGACATGATATTAATATTTTAGGGGATTGCCGGACAAGCAATTAGGGCAGGGGTATCTGAAGAATACACTAATCGACAAGACTATACATGAAGTTACTGATGATCTTTGGAACCTGGATGAAAAGCAAACAAAGCACACAAGAAAAATACAAAGTAGCCACAGAAATGTTAATTGCTGCCACTCTGCGTAGGAGGCTAGAGGTCTAATAAATAATGAGGCCAAACATGATCCACTCACGTGTTGTTGACGATTTGTAATCTGTCCCCCTTTTTGAAGGATAAGTCTGTTTCTGTCCGAGACTCATAATCATAAAGGGCTACAAAGGTGGTGACGCCCCCTACAGAGAGAAGGAGAGAATGGACAGTACTTTAACATACCTGGCTTATAAACCCCCCAAAACACATCAGTAACATAGAACTCCTTAGTACAAAACATAACTCAGTTACAACCCATGGCGCAGATTTCTAGTGGTTGGGACCAATCATTTCAGTCCTGTGAACATAATACAATTGCTTCTCTAAAGTTGGTCATTAACTTTTATTGTTACATCTAAACCCAACTTAAACCCAGTAAAAACCTGGAGATTCCAGTTTAAATGCAGTTAAAGGGACACGAACCCTGAAAAAAAAAAAAAAAAAAAAAAAAAAAAAGAAAAGATACAAGAAAACAGCAAAACAATCCCAACAGTCTCGTAGAAAATCTGCAGAGAATACTCCTACTAACCGGTCTCATTTTTAACTAGCACAAGCTAAGAGCGGGGACTTAGCCAAGAGGGTTTGGTCTTGTGATTTGTGTGTCTCACAATAGAGGGGGCGGAGGGGGGAGGCTCCTGCTGCAGTTAGACATCTTGGTTAGAAGAATCATGAAGTTATGAAACTGAAAATATCCAGTACTCAGTACCTTTGCGACTGAAAAACAATCACTGATGTGCCCAGGAAACTGCAGCACCCAAAATTTATACTTAAATCAATATTTGCATGCACACCATGTTTGATAAAGTCCCCGAAATATGTTACAAGGACATTTTATAGGTCTAATAAATTTACTTTTCAAGTATTCTGCATTTAGAGGATCACTGCTGGACACACACCTTCAATATGGATGCCAAGTCTAAAGACCCCCCCAAGCGAGCGATCCAGGAAGGGAGCAAGTCTATGTGTGCCCATTCTTCGCTACACTCACGTAAGCCACCATTGAACCAACCAGATATTATAGTTCTTTAGGTTTACTCTGAGCGCTGGATATTTTCCTGTTTCATGTGTTCATCCTGGTACATACCACAGGCACCTGTTGGAGTTGGGTCTATAGCAGCAATCTCCAGTCTAGATGATCTTTGAACAGAGACAGCGGAAGATTGTTTGAAAGCTAACCTTGCCTCTAGGTGTAATGGTAGACACCCAGTGACCAAAGACCTCCTCCTTACACCAGGGGAGTCTGTAAATGGGCCATCAATTTTGGAGCACGGTCTCAATTTTAATCTTCCATTTGTTTGGCGAGAATGATATGGCTGATCTACTGGGACACTATCAATATAAGACCAAAAAGTAGGATCAGTGGTGACAGTGGAGGGAGTTTTTCTATGCATTATTGCCATTTAATGTTCCCGTAGACCTGTTTCACGTTTCAGTTTTCTGACATCAGTCAAAATCCGCCAGAGTGTGAAAAAACGGATCAGTATAAAAAGGCGAATCCGTTGCCAACCGTGAATTGACAGAATCGGCCAACGGATCCGCCGCCCATAGGCGTCCATTATAATGCATGACGGACAGCGACGGATCCGTTGCTATCTGCTCTTTTAATGCAAACAAAAAACATTTCATTGTCTGTCCACTCCAGACAGCGGACGCCAAAATTATGACGGATCCATCAAAAAACAGATGCAACCGATGACCATCCGTCAAAATCTGCTGTAATGCAAGTCAATGAAAAAAAAAACGGATCCGCCCAAAAAAATGGTGGTTCGTTTTTTTTTTCCAAAATGGCGGATTTTCACAGACGCCAAAAAAACTGACGTGTGAAACAGGCCTTAAACAACCCCTGCTTAACCCCTTAGCGACAGAGCCAGTTTGCAGCTTAATGACCAGGCCAATTTTTACAATTCTGACCACTGTCCCTTTATGAGGTTATAACTCTGGAACGCTTTAATGGATCCCGCTGATTCTGAGACTGTTTTTCGTGACATATTGTACTTCATGTTAGTGGTAAAATTTCTTCGATAAGTCTTGTGTTTATTTATGAGAAAAACGGAAATATGGCGAAAATTTTGAAAATTTTGCAATTTTAAAACTTTAAATTTTTATGCCCTTAAAATCAGAGAGATGTGTCACAAAAATTTCTTAATAAATAACATTTCCCACATGTCTACTTTACATCACCACAATTTTGGAAGCAAATTTTTTTTTTGTTAGGAAGTTATAAGGGTTAAAAGTTGACCAGCGATTTCTCATTTTTACAACAAAATTTACAAAACCATTTTTTTTTTTTTTTTTTTTTTTTTTTTTTTTTTTAGGGACCACATCATATTTAAAGTCATTTTGAGGGGTGTACATGACAGAAAATACCCAAACGTGGCACCATTCTAAAAACCAGACCCCTCAAGGTGCTCAAAACCACATTTAAGAAGTTTATTAACCCTTTAAGTGCTTCACAGGAACTAAAGCAATGTGGAAGGAAAAAATTAACATTTAACTATTTTTTGCAAAAAATTTACTTCAGAACCAATTTTTTTTATTTTCACAAGTGTGAAAAGAGAAAATCAACCATAAAATTGTTGTAAAATTTCTCCTGAATACGCCGATACCCCATATGTGGGGGTAAACCACTTTTTCAGCACACGGCAGAGCTCGCAAGGGATGGAGCGCCGTTTGACTTTTTCAACGCAGAATTGGCTGGAATTGAGATCGGATGCCATGTTGCATTCGGAGAGCCCCTGATGTTCCTAAACAGTGGAAACCCCCAACAAGTGACCCCATTTTGGAAACTAGACCCATTAAGGAACTTATCTAGATGTGTGGTGAGCACTTTGAACCTTCAAGTGCTTCACAGAAGTTTATAACGTAGAGCCGTGAAAATAAGAAATCCATTTTTTTCCACAAAAATGATCTTTTCGCCCCCAAATTTTTATTTTTACAAGGGTAACAGGAGAAATCATACCCCCACAGTTATTGTGCGATTTGTCCTGAGTACGCTGATACCCCTTATGTGGGGGGGGAACCACTGTTTGGGCGCATGGGAGAGCTCGGAAGGGAAGGAGTGCCATTTTGGAATGCAGACTTTGATGGAATGGTCTGCGGGCGTCATGTTGCGTTTGCAGAGCCCCTGATGTGCCTAAACAGTGGAAACCCCCCACAAGTGACCCCATTTTGGAAATTAGACCCCCTAAGGAACTTATCTAGACATGTGGTGAGCACTTTGAACCCCCAAGCGCTTCACAGAAGTTTATAAATGCAGAGCCGTGAAAATAAAAAGTCTTTTATTTCCACAAAAGTGATTTTTTTAGACCCAATTTTTAGACCCCCAAAGTTGGTAAATAGTGGAAAGCCCTCAATTCTTGCTCCAACCCTAACCCCAACACACCCCTAACCTTAATCCCAACCCTAATCATAGTTCGCCCAAACCCGAGCCCTAATGGAAAACTGAAAAAATATATTTTCTTTATTTCGTTATGTTGGCCTAACTAAGGGGGTGATAAACGGGGGGGATTATGTACTGTTTTGTTTATTTTGATCACAATGATAGTTTATCATCGTGATCAAAATGAATGAATGGAATCTGCCAGCCGGAGCCGGCAGATTCCCTGCGAGCACACTGCGCATGCGCCTGCCATTTTCCCCGGATCCAAGATGGCGGCGCCCACCGGAGGACGTCGGCAGGATGCAGGACCACCGGGAGGGGATAGAGGACCACGGAGAGGTACCGGGGGGGGGGGGGGGGGAAAATCGGGGACCCTCTTTCTCTCTCCTCTGATGTGCGATCACATCAGAGGAAAGGGAAATTTAATGCACAATCGCGGCTTCTTTTTTTTTTTTTGCGGTCGCCGTTATAGGGTTAATAACGGCGATCGCAAAAGCGGGGTCGGTAAAAACCGACCGATTCATGTACTCTGGGGTCTCTGCTACCCCCGGCAGCCGAGACCCCGGAGAAAATCTGACACTGGGGGGCGCTATTCACTTTCTCCACAGCGCATTCAGCCCTTGTTGTTACACTACATGAAGGGGCAGCATTCTTAACAAGTAAAATTACAAGGTTGTTTGTGTTTACAAGCACTTTGCAATTTTAGCCATTAACGAACATGCAAATAACCCTTTATCAAGTTACAAAATGGATTTGCGGATGTACTAGGAATTAGCCAGTGACCAGACTATTCCCTCCATAACAGGTCTGCAAAGACTGTGCATAGTTTCCATTCCAAAAACAGCAAGCAC